>NC_058091.1:24155000-24462500 GCF_020171115.1 Neogale vison
ACAATATGTCAGAAAGGGAATTCAGGCTAACAATTATCCAGGCAATAGCTAGGTTGAAGAAAGCCATGGATGACAAAATGGAATTGATTAGGGCAGAACTTAAAGCCGCCAGGGATGATGTTCACAATGTTCTCAATGAGTTCCAATCTAATCTAAATCCTCTAAAAGCTAGGGTAACTGAACAGAAGATAGAATTAGTGATCTGGAGGACAAACAGAGAGAAAGGATCAGGAGGAAGCCTGGAACAAATAGCTTAGAAGCCACGAAAACAGAATTAGGGAAATAAATGACACCATGAAACATTCCAATGTCAGAATTATTGGAATCCCTGAAGGGGAGGAGAAAGAAAGAAGTCTAGAAGATATAGTGGAACAAATTCTCCATGAAAATTTTCCCAATCTCGCGAATGGAACCAGTGTTCATGTACTAGAGGCAGAACGGTCTCCCCCCAAGATTATAGAATCTTGAAAGTCCTCGAGACTTTACCTGATAGTAAAAATGAGGAATCATAATTGTAGACAGGCTCTCTTGAAGGCGGCAAGGACAAAGAAGCTCCTTACATACAGAGGAAAGCCCATCAGAATAACGTCAGATCTGTCCACAGAAACCTGGCAAGCCAGAAAGGGCTGGCAAGATATATTCAGGGCACTAAATGAGAAGAACATGCAGCCAAGAATACTTTATCCAGCAAGACTGACATTCAAAATGGATGGAGAGATAAAGAGCTTCCAAGACTGGCAAGGCTTAAAAGAGTATGCAACCACCAAGCTGACACTGCAGGAAATATTAAGGGGGGGTTCTATAAAAGAGAAAAAATCCTAAGAATATCATTGAACAGAAATATGGAGACAATCTACAGAAAGAAAGACTTCAAAGGTAACACAATGTCAATAAAAACATATCTATCAATAATCACTCTCAATGTGAATGGCCTAAATGCGCCCATAAAATGACACAGGATTGCATATTGGGTAAAACGACAGGACCCATCCATATGTTGTCTACAAGAGACCCATTTCGAACCCAAGGATACACCCAGACTGAAAGTGAAGAGATGGAGAAGCATCTTTTATGCCAGTGGGCCTCAAAAGAAGGCCAGGGTAGCAATTCTCATATCAGATAAATTAGATTTTAGATTTTTTTTTTTAATTTATTTGATAGAGAGAGATCACAAGCAGGCAGAGAGAGAGAGAGAAGGAAGCAGGCTCCCGGCTGAGCAGAGAGTCCGATGCGGGGCTTGATCCCAGGACCCTGGGATCATGACCTGAGCCGAAGGCAGCGGCTTAACCCACTGAGCCACCCAGGCGCCCCAGATAAATTAGATTTTAAACTTTAGTAGTCAGAGATACAGAAGGACACTACATAATTCTTAAAGGGACTACCCACCAAGAAAAACTAACAATTATAAATATCTATGCCCCTATTATGGGAGCAGCCAATTACATAAGAAAACTATTAATCAAGATAAAGAGTCATATTGATATGAATACATTAATAGTAGGAGATCTTAACACACCTCTCAGTAATAGATCATCGAAGCAGAAAATCAATAAAGAAACAAGAACATTGAATGACACATTGGACCAGATGGACCTCATAGATAGATACAGAACATTCACCCCTAAAACAACAGAATACTCATTCCTCTCAAGTGCACATGGAACCTTCTCTTTTGTCCATTTTAATTGGAATACTTGTTTTTTGTGTATTGAGTTTTATAAGTTCTTTATATATTTGCATACTAGTCTTCCCCTCCCCTTTTTAAAGATTTACTTATTTGAGAGAAGAGGGAGAGAGAGCAGGAGGAGGAGCAGAGGGAGAAGGGAGAGAAGCAGACTGCTGACTGAGTGAGGAGCCTGACACAGAGCTCCGTCCCATGACCCTGAGATCATGACCTGAGCCAAAATCAAGAGTTGGACACTTAATCAGTTGAACCATCCAAGTGCCCCACTGGTTACTAACTCTTTATCAGCTAAATCATTTGCAACTATTTTCTCCCATTCCGTAGGTTTTTGTTGATTGTTTACTATACAGAAGCTTTTTTATTGTGATGATGTCCCAATAGTTTATTTTTGCTTTTGTTTTCCTTGACTCAGGAGACCTATCTAGAAAAGAGTTGCTATGGCCAATGTCAAAGAAGATACTGCCTGTCTTCTCTTCTAGGATTCTTGTGGTTTCAAGTATCACATTTAGGTCTTTAATCCATTTGAATTTATTTTTATATGTAGGGTAAGAAAGTGGTCCAGGTTCTTGGCCACGTTGCTGTCCAAAACCATTTGTTGAAGAGACTTTTTCCCACCAGATACTCTTTCCTGCTTTGTTGAAGATGAATTGACCATATAATTGTGGGTTTAATTTAGAGATTTTCCTGTTCTGTTCCATTGATCTTTGTGTCTGTTTTGTGCCAGTGCCATACTGTTTTGATCACTTCAGCTTTGTAATATAACTTGAACTCTGGAATTTTGATGCCTCCAGCTTTGCTTTTCTTTTTCAATATTACTTTGGCTATTCAGGGTCTTTGTGGTTCCATATAAATTTTAGGATTCTTTGTTCTGGTTCTGGAAAAATGCTGTTGTTATTTTGGTAGGGATTGCATTGAATGTGTAGATTGCTTTAGGTAGTATAGACATTGTAACAATATTTGTTCTTCCAATCCAGGAGCCTAGAATGTCTTTCCATTTCTTTGTGTCTTCAGTTTCTTTCATCAGTGTTTTATAGTTTTCAGAGTATAGGAATAAACATCCTTGGTTAGATTTATTCCTGGGTATTCTACTGCTTTTGATACAGTTGTAAATGGGATTGATTCATTAATTTCTCTTTCTGCTGCTTCATTTTTGGTATATAGAAATGCAGCAGATATCTATACATTGATTTTGTAGCCTGCAACTTTATCAGTTCTAGCAGTTTTTTGATGGAGTCTTTTGGGTTTTCTATGTATAGTATGATGTCATCGGCATATACTGAAAGAATTCTTTCTTACCAATTTGGATGCTTTTTATTTCTTTCTGTTGACTGATTGCTGTAGCTAGGACTTATGGTACTATGTTGAATAAAAGTGATGAGAGTAGACGTCCTTGTCTTCTTCACATTAGGAGCAAGGCTCTCAGTTTTACTCCATTGAGGGTGGTGCTAGCATTGGGGTTTTGCATATATGGTTGGCCTTTATTATGTTGAGGTATGTTCCTCATACCTACTTTATTGAGGGTTTTTTTGGTTTTGTGTTGTTTTGTTTTTAAGTAGGCTCCCCACCCAGCACAGAGCCCAATGCAGGGCTTGAACTCATGACCCTGAACTGAGATCAAGAGTCAGACATTTAACTGACTAAGCCACTCTGGTGCCCCTTGTTGAGGGTTTTTAATCATGAATGGATGTTTTACTTTGTCAGATACTATTTCTGTGTCTATTGGAATGATCCTATGACTTTTATCCTTTCTCTTATTAATGTGATGTATCACATTGGCTTGAGAATATTGAACCAACCTTGCAACCCAAGGAAAAAATCCCACTTCTTCATGGTGAATGATTTTTTAGTGTATTGTTGGATTCATTTTGCTAGTATTTTATTGAGGATTTTTGCTTGTTTTCATTAGAAGTATTGGCTGTTCTCTTTTTTTGTCTTATTTTCATTTGGTTTTAGTAGGAGGGTAATGCTGTCCTAGAATGAATTTGGAAGTTTCCTGTCCTTTTCTATTTTTCAATTTCTTTGCTGGTTGTCATTCTGTTCAAGTTTTCCTATTTCTTCCTGGTTTAGTTTTGGTGGGCTGTATGGCTGTAGGAATTCACCCATTTTTTCTAGGTTGTCCAATTTGTTGGTACATAGTTTTTCATAATAATCTCTTATAATTGTATTTTTGTGGTGGTGGTTGTTAATTTCTCCTTCTTCATTTACAATTTTATGTATTTGGGTCTTTTTTCTTTCTTGACAATTGGGTAGAGGTTTATCAGTTTTATTGTTTGTTTGTTTTTTAAGGACCAGCTCTTTGTTTCATTGATCTGTTTATTGTTTTCTTTAGTCTTCGGGTCATTAATTTGTTCCTCTGCTGCTTCCACCCTGCCATTCATTCCATCAAGTGTGTCTAATTTTTTTATTGAGCTCCTTATCTCTGCTATGTTATTCCTTATCTCTGTGTTAATGGTCTCACTGATGTCTTCCACTATTCGCTTAAGCCCAGTGAGTATCCTTATGATCATTGCTTTAGGTTCTCTACCAGGCATGTTCCTTACATCTGTTTTGCTTAGATCTTCTGCCATGGCCTCATCCTTTTCTTTCTTTTAGGAGAGATTCCTCTGTTTTCTCATTTTGTCTGTGTCTCTGTGCCTGTTTCTCTGTGTAGGAAAGTCATCTATGTCTCCTGTTCTTGAGAATAATGGCTTTACTTAGAGGAAGACCTGTAGTGCTCTACAGTGTAGTGTCCCTTGTTCCCTAGGGCCTGGTGTCTCCAGTGTGTGCTGTGTGGGCTTTGCTTTTGTGTTCGGCTGCTTTATATTTTTCAGGCCAGTTGTCTGCAGAGGGTCCCTTTGCCTCTTGGTGGGCAATGTTTGCTCCCTGGCCTGAATGTGGCAAGTTTTAACTAGGTGTGTTCTGGTCTGCTTGTGAAAGTCCTATTGCCACCACTGTGGGAACTGAGGCCCTGTCAAACTTGGGGCCCACTGTGCTGGGACTGGGGCAAGTGTGACTGGGAGGGGTGGTTCCACTGGAGTACAGGTGTTGGGGGACTTGGTGTAAGCAAGTTAGGCAGTGAGTATCAGCCCATCACTGCTTCCTGCAGGTGGCCCTTTCTTGTGCTGAGGGGTGAGGTGGGGGTAATGGCCCCAGAGGGGGTTCTCTGTGGTGCCCTCTGAGATGAGCGAATACCCTCCCCACTGTGTGCCCTATGCGCTTTTCAGGTCGCTGTTTCCATGCTGTATGTCCATGGACCGTTTGCCCTGCCTTTTCTCTGAGAGCAGCCCCAGTGCCCTCTGAGCTCTCCCATAACCAAGCATGCTGACCATTAAAACTCCAGGCTTGGGGCGCCTGGATGGCTCAGTCAGTTAACTGTCTGCCTTCGGCTCAGTTCGTGATCCCAGAGTCCTGGGATTGAGCCCCACATCTTGCTTTCTGCTCAGCAGGAGCCTGCTTCCCCTCTCCCTGTTGCTCCCCCTGCTTGTGCTCTCTCTCTCTATCAAATCAATAAATAAAAATTTTTATAAAAAGAACAAATAAAGCTCCAGGCTTTAAGCCCTGCTGGTTGCAAGAATTCACGAAATTTGGGCTCTCTTGCTTTCTAAGCCCATTGCTGTGGGAATTCCTTTTCCCCCCATGCACTCCCCTGTGTGCTAGGTTGTCTCATGCCCTTCCCTCCAACTGCCACTCCCTCCCTACTACAGTGGCCATGATCCATTTCTCTTCCAGACTGTCTCTCTACACTTCCTACCTAATCTTTGACATGGCCTCTTCTCTCTCTCTCTCTCTCTCTTAACAGCCCTTAGCTGTTTGATTGCTGCGCTATTTAGAATGATTAGATGATGGTATCTAGTTGTGTTCATGGGATATTGTAAGCCTAGTCTTCTCCTACTTCCCTGTCATCTTCTTTCCCTGGAATTGAAATTTTTAAGAGTTTGTAACTCTTTGTGTATGAAGCTTATGATTTAAAAGGAGATAAGTATCTTCTTGACATTTTAAGGCACATTTTTAAAAAATTTCTTTCATTTGAGTATAGTTGACATACAATGTTACATTAATTTCAGGTATATAACAGTGATTCAGCTTCTCTATTTATTATACTATGTTCATAATTAGTATAGCTATTGCTACTGTCTGTCACCATACAGTGCTATTACAATATTATTGACTCTGTTTTCTATGCTGTACCTTTTGGTTACATGACTTACTAATTCCATAACTGGAAGCCTGTTTCTCCCACTCCCCTTCACCCATTTCGCTCATCCCCTCATCCCCCCCCAGTATTCCCTCTGTCAACCATCAGTTTCTTCTCTGTATTTATAGATCAGATTCTGTTTTTTGTTTGTTTATTCATTTGTTTTTAGATTCCACATATGAGTGAAATCATGTGGTTGTTTCCAGCACTGGGCATTTGTAAAGGAACAACTCACTTCTGTGTGTTTCTCATTTACTCACACTCCTGTCACACAACACTTTTGACACCAGGTGTGTGGGTTTTTCCCCATACCAAGCAGTTGTCTCTCACACCAGCTGAGTGTCCTGCATCTTAGCTCAATGCTGGCACTATATATCTGGAGTTAGCATCAGATCCCACAGGGTAAGGGCTCAGTTCCTTAAGACTCCACCCCCCAACCCCTCATCACGTGCTTCAGAATGCCAGTTGCCAGTCTCAAGTTGTCTGTACTTCCGACCAGCTGGCTGTGAATTAGGGTTTCCGTGACCCCCTCCTTGAGTCTGATAATTTGCTAGAATGTCTCATAGAACTCAGGGAAACACATTTACTAGTTTATTATTAAAGAATATAATAAAAGACCTAGATGATGTTCTTTCTTCCATTTCTCAAAATACGGATTTTAAGTGCTGTTTTTTTTCTTCTAGGTAGAACTGAAGTTTCCTGCACCAGGCAAGCCTGGAAATTATCAGTATACAGTGTTTCTGAGATCAGACTCCTATATGGGTTTGGATCAGATTAAACCCTTGAAGGTAAGAATAGGGACTCTTCAATAAATATGGTTGCCTATTTGAATGCATGCTTAATATACTAGGAAAGCATTTCTGGATCTGAAATGTAGAATAATAGAGGGAAAAATATGTCCTCTCATACTTTGTATATGATACACTCAGTGGTCTGCTCTTTAAATAATAAACTAAACTTGTTGGGTTAAAGGAACATGATGCTTTAGAACCTTGAGTATAAATTATTAGACTTATTTAGAATATTAAATATAGATTACTTAATTGATACTCCTGATATCCCCTAGTATGCTGTGACTTTACAGGGCCTCATCAACTGGGTTCTGGTTTTTGTTTTTGGGTTTTTTTGTATGTTTGTTTTTTAGAAAAGTACACATATTTTCCCACAGATTCTGTTGCAGTGTTTTATTAGTTTCTGAGATTAGTTTGTTTTTAATCATCTTATACACTTTGTTTAAGTATTATGTGAAGCACGTTCCTGTCAGTGTTTACCAGTTTCACTTGAAACCATAAAAGACCTTCTGTTGTGTAAACACTGTGTTGGAGTATTATTGTGTGGTGCACTGGAGTCCCAAAGTAAAGGGAGCTGGTAGAGGCAGGCCTGTGTTTCCCCGCAAGGGTACTGTATTTCTTTCCATTGCTTATAGAATTTTACTTTGAGTATGGAGGCTGGAAAATACCTTTTTGAAAGTCACACTTGAGTTTTTCTTCTCTTAGCAGACTTACTAAGACACCAGATGCATTAAGACATAACTTAGTGTTCTTGCTCAAGAATCACAATTAATCTTTCATTGTACAGAATTAATAGTATAGCTTCTATAGAATTAAAATGTCAAACCATATTAGAAATTTGACTATATTCGTATGTTAGTAGATTACCTTTTTATTTCTGGGACGAATATCTATTTTAAATAAGTATGTTAAATTTGGAGTTAACAACCATTTATGGTCTATTTCTTTATAATTGCTGTGGTCAAAGAAAACCTTTTCTTTATCAGATATTTCCCCAAATTTCTGATGTCTGCATTTAATTCTTCTTTGTAGTTGGAAGTTCATGAGGCTAAACCTGTACCAGAAAATCACCCGCAGTGGGATACAACAATAGAGGGGGATGAAGACCAAGAGGACAGCGAGGGCTTTGAAGATAGCTTTGAGGAGGAGGAAGAGGAGGAGGAAGATGATGACTAAGCCATGCTCTGAATGGACCACAGTATTTGCAACCCTTTGCTGTTTCGGAAGTGTATAATAAACCAGAAACAGTGCAGGACTGATGTTGAGGGAGGTATTAGTTCTTTACTAGAAATGGGTGCATAATATAACTAGGCCTTGGGGAAGCCTTGGTACAGTCTGAAAAACGCTTCAGGCTTGTTAAAGCCTTTCAGGTATGGGATGGTGCATTTATTTCATCGGCAAACGATAATAAACCCTTTGTTATAACTGTCCAGAGTGTGGGCTATGTATTATCTGATCAATTTATGGTCCCAGTAAAAGTAAAGGTACATGAAAACCAGTCTATAAGTGAGCAGTTTTTCTTTGTTTAGCTTTAGTTTTCAGCAAACATTAAACTGTGATAAACACCACACAAATATTTTAAGTAACATCTGCTCAAGTTTTAATCTTTTGATAAGCTCTGTCATTCATTTATTGACATTTTGCAGTGATACAAGACTATTTATAACAGCTCCATTCATAGCTTTAAACTTTTTATTTTTACCTGTCTTGGTCATAAGTTGGCATTGTGTCACATTCCACATAATATAGAGGGCTACATTGGGGATTTTCCTTTTCTTAATTGCCCAGAGTTATCAGACAGATTAATAAACATGGCTTTTAATGGCTTAAAACATTTTTAAGCCTCTATTTTAGCAGATCAGTGCAGGATCTAATTCTTTTTATAAGCTATAGGTCTAAAAACGATTGTGGGACCATATGTTCTCTGATGTTGGTGACTCATTTATTAAACCTTTTTTAAAAGGTTCACTATAAAAGCTGAAATACATTCTTAGCTTTTAATCTACCTGACTCAGAAGCCTTTTAAGGAAAAAAAAAAAAAAAACATAACATGCAAAGGAGGCATCTTTTTGTATTCATTTTGGACTCCTGTCAATAAAATAGAAGTTTGACTCATTTTACGTTTGTAATGGTGTGTGTCTTTTTACTTCCAGGGAAAGGATATAATAGGATAATTCACTCTTTAATTTTCAACTAAAAATTTAATAATGTACATTACTGCAGAAGTGATCGCTATTTCTGTATGGTATAGAGAAACCCACGTGTGGGAGTGATTTCCCCCTTACCCATTGCAGTCCAGAAGGATAAGTGCTTATAAAGAGTAGAAATGTATACATGATGAAACATTGAGGTAAGATGAATATTTTTATCACTAGACACTGAAGAAGCATATGTCTGTAATATTACAGATATTACAGGACTGATTGTAATAATCCTCCCCTATCAAAATCTCCGTAGGCCAAAGTGCTGTTGGAATACTAATTTGTGACCTTATTGATTTAAAAGGTTGCCACATTCCATGCAGAATTATCACTGGTATTTTGTTACTGCAGTAGTTGGAAATAAAATTTGAAAACTACCAAAAACATGAATGGTTTTAGGATACAATTTCTACAGTATTCTCAAAGCAGTTTCTTCACTGGAAATTCCATCACTTGTTTTTGTTTTGTTTTGTTTTATTTTGTTTTGTTTTTAAAGGTGTTTAGCGAGACCCTTCCTTTTTAGGCAGTAGTGCCACTGAATGTTTGTTTCATTTTACAAGTAGAGGGTGGGTTCACTTGTTGAGTCAGTGTTTCTGGGGAGCCGCAGTGTCCGGCCAGACGGGAGGCCATCCTGTAGCAACAAGCGAAAGCGGGTGCTGGGAATTGTGAGCGAACAATGCGTAAGGTGTGCACGTTCTGGTTTTCCTGAAAGATAATACTCCAGAAAAATAGTTCCATTCTAGTGGCTATTTTGTCTGAGGTTTTATTCTTCCAAACAGCTGGCTTTCTGTGTTCAAGACTCCAAAGGGTGATTTCGCAACCTAGTCACTCAGCACAGTACTTAGAAAAAACCAGCATCACCTTGACCTTAGAAGATCCCACCAGTCTGGTTTCCTTTCCCTTTGGGTGATACATATGTACTTCCCAACCACAGAAGTACATTATCCTCTAATTAGTACTTTAGGTTAAAAAAAAAACTCTTTCCACACTGCAATAGTGAAAGAACTGAGCCTTCAGTTTATGGCTCCCGTCTCTCCAGCAAATCTCTGAACTCCATATCCCTTCTTTTTTTGATCAAGATTTGATAACCAACCTGGTTTGCATTTAATCTAATGGAAATTCAGTGTAGTTTTAGTTTTGTTTTCATCAAGAAACCGACATTTTTGTCAACAGAATAAATGAACACGTAGGTGAAAACATTGTGTACACAAAGTGAAACTGGTTATTAATGAAATCAAGTTACTTAAATTGTATAATATTCTAATCTCCTTACATTGGAGAAGAACCTATTAAAAGATAACTCTTCCATGAGGAGGCCATGATGGAAGTTCTAGCAGTTGTTGGTTATGTGTGTATCTCAGTATCAAAAGTCAAATGTTCGTGTCCTATCTAAAAGTTGTTAGGTTTTCATGAATATTTTTAAAAAACTAAACACTTCGAGCAAGGTTCTCTGTAGAAGACAATACTCTTCTAGTTCTCCCAGCTTGCACTGAGGGGTGGAGAAGGACGAAACTGCCCACAGCCCTCCACTGCCTGGCAGGAAGCTCAGAGCTCGGTGTAAGCATCAGGGATAGGGGTTGCCAGAGGACTGATGGGGGGGGGTGCAGAAGGATGTTGAGGAATGTAATGAAGCTCTCTGAGTGCATCACTGACCATGACGTTTATCTAGTTATTTGCTTTAACAAATCAAAACCAGATGCTGGAGTGTTCTTTAGCAACAATTATTTCAAAATGTGATTCAACACTCTACATATTTTTTGAGCAGTTGTTCAACATTCATCATATATTCACTGAGGTTGTAAGGGCCTGGGTCTGTGATTGGATCCTGGGGCTATAAACACAAGAGAACCCATGTTCTCAAGGACTCACTGGTATTAGGACAGGCAGAAGTGTGGCAAGCCATTCTAATCCATCTGCATTAACTAAAGGCCATTGTTTGGAATGCTTTTTTCTTTTTTCTTTTTTCTTTTTTTTTTAAGTCTTTTTCCACTGTAGGTGAGGAATTTTTTTTTTTTTTTAAGAAGCTAGCTATAGGCTCTTTATTTTTTTAATAAGCAACCCTCCTCCTTTATGTTTAAGTATTTCTTTAAAGCATTTTTCTCTCCAACTCTTCCTACTCAACTCCATGAAATCCCCTATTTAGTTTGCCTTAAAATGGAACGGCTATCAGTGAACCATAAACTAACATTTCACTAGCTGTGTTGTGATTAGTCCAAATAGGTCTTAAGTTAGCATCAAACATCTTCACACATTTAACTAGATACTGTGGCTATTTTGAAAAACTTCAAAAAGCTGTACATATTTCTGTAAACTGAGATAAAAATCCAAATACAGCAATCATTGGTGTGCTTTAGGACTGTGGTTTCAGGTGGGAGTGTGTTCTGTCCCTGCGGTACACAGATAATCAGTGCGTGGGGGAAAATGGGAAAATGGTTATTTGTATTTACTCTCATCCTTTTAAATTTCTATTTTTGTGTGTTTTATAATGTACATAACATATTGTACAATTGTACACTTCTACAATTCGTAAATAAATAAATACATTTATTGGTGCATTTTTTTTTTCCGATTTCAGTGCATGATCGAAACATTTGGATCCATTGCTTTTAGGTATAAATAGGGTGACACTTAAGCTAAAATGAAGGTTTTGGCACTTTGGCACTCACTACTTGAATTCACAGTGTGATGTTACTCTGCTGGGAGCTGGCATTCACTCTGTCTAGCCCGACTGTAGTCCCTGGGAGCAAAGTGACACTAAGCTGAACTGAGTAGGTTTCATGATGGGGTTAAGAGATGAGGGAGGAGTTCTAAGCAGATGTCCATGGAGTGGAAGTGGGGCAGGTAGAGGTTGAAGTGCTAGGGACTGCTTGCTAGGACGTCCAGCAGAGGCGACAGCGGTTAGAGGTTTGTCATCTGGCTGCCAGAAATTAAAGGTGAGTATGGGAAGGACCGTCCACTCTCTTCTGCACCAGGTGTTTCAGCATTAACCTGTCAGGCTGCATGTGCAAAGGGAGCTGTGTTCCTTTATCTTTCTGAACACCCGAGGTTTACACTTTAAAATCTGGAAAATGGTAGCAATAGATAACAGACAGGAGAGCAGTTTCCCTGAAGAGCAGCTTCAGAGTATTTCCCTGTAGTTTCCAGCTTGGTTCCGGTAGAGGGCGATAGGGCTACAATTTTCATTAGCAAAGACTGTTTTAGCTTGTGGGACTAAACCAAAATTAAAGACATGCTTTGTGATTTATTTCTATTTCCACCTTCTTGGATTACCTCCTTCCCCTTTACTCTTTTAGCCCTATCTAACCTTTGTCTTTCTTACATGTATCCTTTCATAGATTATATTTACTTCTCAGTTTTCTAGCTGGAAATGCTTGGTTCCTTTGCAACAAAATCCAGAAGACAATCTGTATTTATTCATTGTGCTGGAATTGTATTAGATCATTTGCGAGAGAGGTGGAAAATTAGGTCGGACTAAAAAATCCTATTCTGTTAAATTTAAATTTGGGGGATGGTTGGTATGAAGAACTATGAAGGGTCTGAGATGCCATGTGCAGCCTCATGAGTTAACCTGCCACAGTTAGGCTCCTCTCTCAGACAGGAGAGTCCCGGATCAGGGGCACCGCAGGCTGTGAGAGCTTCACACTCCCCATCTGCTCCTCTTGTCTCCCCACTTCCGCGGGGCTACAGGAGCCGCCAGCTCAGGCAGATACTGCACATAAATGTGCTTGAGTCACAGCTGAGGAATTTCTAGCATAGGAAGCCTAGTCTTTTTTAAAGAGTATACAAGCAAAGCTGTCCAAGAGGAAGATATTCTGTCCTCCAAGCGTGTTTCCTATATAAACATAAAAAGTCTAGAATAGGGGTGCCTGGGTGGCTCAGTGGGTTAAAGCCTCTGCCTTCGACTCAGGTCATGATCCCGGAGTTCTGGAATCAAGCCCCACATTGGGCTCTCTGCTCAGCAGGGAGCCTCCTTCCTCCTCTCTCTCTGCCTGCCTGTCTGCCTTCTTGTGATCTCTGTCAAATAAATATTTTTTTAAAAAAAGTCTGGAACAAAAGCTCAGTGCCTCTGCTCACAAGTTGTGCAGAAATACAAGACCCTTGTGGAAAACTGTCTCTCAAAAGTTGGAATTCAAAATACATAGTACCTCTACCTATGGGGAGTCTATACATCGTACATCTACTTACGGGGAGTCTTTGGACCTTTGGTTAAAATTGAGGAACCTCTGAGATATTCTGGACAGTCGTGCTGGCACCTATGATCATCCTTTGAAGGAAGACTAATTTTTGGTTTTGACTGTGAAAAGTTGCCCAGAGATGATGCAGATGAATGGCAAGGGTAATCAAATTTGGTGATAGCCATTTTGATCAAGAATTAGGCATGTGACTAAAATTCAATGAGAGACTTCAAAAATCTTGATCCCTAAACTGCATTTGAGGCATCCAGTATTACCAGGATAACTAAAGCCTCCCCTCATGTATATGCATTAGTCTGCATCGATATCTTTGTAAAATTAGTCCACTTACTTTATAATCACATCCAAAGTTTCTCCAGCTTTTTCAAAAAATTCCAGTGTAATTAACATACAGTGTTATGTTAGTTTCTCTCCAGCTTTTAGATTTCTTGATTCTCTGCCACATTCTTAGGATTTCAGTCACTGGCTGTGCCCTATGTCACTTTCCAAATTTCTCCAAAAGCCTACATACAGTTCCTCTTGATGTGACAATATACACAGAAAGAGGGGGGAGCACCAGGAGGGGAGCCCTAGCTGAAGGGAGGCAAGGAGCCCCTTCCAAGGGTCTTGGAGTTCCAGCTCGCCCCATAATCCTCCCCTGGTTTGGAGCTCTACAGCTACACTTCTTCCCACCATCCCAAGGAGCTCTTGCCCCACTACCCCAACACTTGATCTGGGCCTATTATCATGGAAGTTAAAAGGATTAATGCGATTTTCATCAAAGTGCTTTTGAGAATTGGAGATCAAGCTATAGTGTTATGATTCACAGCATTATTTCTTTATACACTGAAAGCCCCCACATCTTTCAAGTCTGCTGACTTAATGACAGGGTATCTCAGTAAATGTCAGGAGTGACACGTCAGACGCAGCACATTTCATACGAAAACAGTTTTGAGTAAAATTTTGAATGTGTGTTAAAAAGAGAAATTTTCAGAGCAAGGAAAAAAATCTTTAAGAAGCCTTCCTCCTCTCAGTAGGATTTGTCAAGTTTACTTTGCATTGGGTACCAGGGTACTGCCTCCCAAACCCTCCACAGAAGCCAGAGCTGGAATGTAGGGCTGGGAGCGAAATCCCTGGGGTGCTGTGTGGGAGCCCCCCCACCCCGTGGTCGTGGGGCCTCATGGGCGGGGGAAGTTAGGGATGGTCTGCGCGGACGTGCTGGGACCTGGTGAGATGCCCTGTCTGCAGGGGGAGGAAATGGCACTCTCGGTTTGACCCACGCTGCTTCCTAGGGCAGAGCTGGCCGCGGGGGCCCCATGGTGCTCCTTGCAGGCGCCAGCTCTGGGGGGGGCTAGGGCTGGAGAGAGGGGCTATTGCTTCCCGGCCCAGGTGCTTGGAACCCAGAGAGAACAGGAACAGCGGAAAAAGATCCCTGCCCTACATTCTACAAGGGGGAAAAGAATGAACAAGAAACACGATCTATAAGCGGTGTGAATAGTACATTCGAGCGTGGTAGGTGGAATGGAAAAAAGGAGTAGAGAAAGGTAAAGAAGGTAGCGAGAGGGCAGGTTTCAGTCTTCGGGGTCAAGATGGAGACTCCTCTTAAAGCTGACGCTGGGGTCGAGGCTGGAAGGGATGAAGAAGTTAGTGGTGCAGGTACTTGGGGGTGAGTGTTCCAGACATGGGCTGTCAGGAGCTGTCTGGCCTGTTGGCAGATCACCAGCGGCCGCATCAGAGTGAATCAGGGGAGAGAGAATGAAGCCGCAGCAGGCTGGGCCTTGCAGGTCCTTGAAGGACATCCGCTTCTACTCTGAGGGAAGTGGGAGCCATTGCCGGTTTTTGAGCAGGGCAGTGATGGGATCTCTTCCTGTCTCAAAAGGATCCCTCCTGCTGTTTTGTTTAAAACAAAGACAGAGTGCCCGGGTTTCTGGTTAGGCCACCGCCTTCAGCTCAGGTCATGATTGTGGAGTCCTGGGGTAGAGTCCTGCATGGGGCTTCCTGCTCAGCGGGGAACCTGCTTCTCCCTCTGACCTTCCCCCTTCTGGAGCTTTCTCTCTCTCTCAAATAAATACAATCTTTAAAAAAAAGAGAGAGAGAGAGAGAGAGACCAAACCAAAAACTAGACTAAAGAGAGAGGGACTGAAGCAGGAAGACCCGGTAAGAAGGTTATTGCAGAAATCTGGGAGTTTTTACCTACGTTAAAGGCAGCAGGTGCTGTGCGTTTGTCCATATGGGGCCTCTGAGAGGGCGGCAGCTGGGGAGGTGGGGTGCGGTGTTTGGATTTGGGCCGCGCAGATTTGAAGGTAAAGCTGGCAGGATTTCCTAACGAATTGGATGTGGTTAAGAGAGAAAAGGAAGAGGAAGGATCTGCTAAGAATGTTCCTGAACAAGTGGAAGGATGGAATTTGCCAGCAGCTGAGAAGGTCAAGGCAAGATGTGGAACCAATCTGGGGGGAAAGATAGAAGTTGGTTTGAGATTCTTCAAGTGCAGAAGTTAGGGAGGCAGCTGGATGGACGAGTCTGGACTTGGCCAACAAAATCTAGTTAGGAATACAAATTTGGGGCTAAATGACATTACCATGCTGAATGAGAACCCCAAAGAAATAAGGACGGAGGTCTGGGCCCTGAGGGGGGTTGACATTATCAGACTGGGGTGGGGAGGGGAGGCAAGGGCGGAAGAGTCAAAGAAAGAGCATGTGGTGACCTGGAAGATGCTGTGTCAGGAGAAGGGGTACCTCCGGTGTCACTTGCTGCAACTGAGGTGACAAGTGAAGGCAAGTGAGATGAACACTGGCCTTACCTAGGAAGAAGTGTTGCTGGTCTCCCTAAGAGCAATTGCAGGGGAACAGTTGGAGACAAAACCCCGTTCCAAATGGGCTTGAAAGAAAATGGGAATTAGGGCAGTGTGGTACTGGGACAAAAGCAAAGAGGTCAGTAACACAGAATGGAAATCCAGAAACAGGCCCACACATGTGGACACACTCATGCACAGGGTGTATGTGACAAGTCGGCGTTGTAGTACAGTGAAGGAAAAGAAGGTATTTTGAAAATATGGTCCTAGGAACAAGGGGATACCCATTGGGAGGGGAGTGGGAAAAAATGCACGGACCCCGTCTCATCCTTTATGCGTTAATTTTTAATTAAATTTTAAAAAAATTTATAATTAATTCCAGGTGGCTTGGAAGTCTAAATTTGAAAGGCAAAACAATAAAAGCTTTTAGAATATAGGAGATATTTATGACCTTAGGGTAGGCTACAAAGATCATGTCTAAAAAGGAAAAAAAAAAATTTGAGAAATTGAATTACATCCAAATGAAGGACTTTGATTCTTCAAAGACACAATAAAGAGATGAAAAATGGAAGCCCTGGCATGGGAGAAGATAACTTGCCACACACAATTGACAGAGCACTTGAATCCATACTAAACAAAAGACTCCTACAAACCGGTGAGAGAGAGAGAGAGAGAGAGAGAGAAAAAAAAGACAACTCAATGGGAAAATTGGCACTAGGCTTAAAAAGACACTTGGAGTCACAGATTGGGTCCTTCAGAAGCAGACACTGAGAGGGGGTTTGCGGTGTCAGATGTTTATTAAGAACCAAGATGTTTATTGTGAGCAAAAGAGGGAGGAAACAGGATGGGGCAAAGAAAGGAGCTCGGCTTGGACGTAGGCCTAGCAAAGCCTGGGCCAACCCAGGAGGGCTGCTCAGTAGTGAATATTGCTTATTAGTATGTCCTGTGCTGGGCTGAAAAGGCTGTGTTTCTACAGTCCTGCCTTGCTCAGTGAGCTTGGACTCCTCAGGAAGAGCATGACCTTGCCCAGGTGGCTCTCTGTATCAAGGTGAACCCTGAAGGCACCGTCGGCTGGGGGCCATCTGGCGACCACACTCCCTGCTGTCAGGCGACGCGACCTTCCGAGAAGGAGGATCTGAGTGCCATATCCACGTCACAAAACACTATATCCGAAGGGCAAAACAAATACATGAAAAGCTGTTCAAGTTCTTTATCCATCAGGGAAATGCAAATTAAAGCCACAATGAGATATCACTCCCTGTTCACCAGAAGGCAGAAGTTGAAGAGTTGGCGATACCAAAGAGTGGACACATAGCACCTTAAAAATCTTACCTGCTCCCAATAAAAATATAAATCCTAGATCGCTTTGTGAAGCAGTGTGCCTTTGTTACTCAAGCTGAAGTTAATGCACAGGCAGGGGCGTAGTAATTGCAGTTTGGGGTATTTACTGGACAGAAACACATGCACGTATGTACCAGTAGATATGTATTAAGAATGCTCATAGAAACTCTATTCGTACCAGTAGAAACAACCCAAATGTGGACTGATAATAGACTGGATAAATAAATTTTTCTGTGTTTATACAAAGGTTGTGATAGGTTTTCCAGTGATCCCCTGGCTCCCAGGGCTCACATCCGGGGCTGATCCCCTCCCCCACTGGACCAGCTTGGTCTGTGTGATCATTAGCATACAGCAACAGTGATGGTGTGTCACTTCTGAGATTCGGTTATTAAAAAAATTGCAGCTTCCATCGTAAGTTCCCTCCCTTATTTTCTCTTAGACTATTTGCTCTGGGGAATCTGTGTCGCAGGCGCTCCTACGGAGAGGCCCACACGGCGAGGACCTAATCTCCTGTCAACAGCCCTGTGAGTGAATATGGAAGTGAGTTAAGGCTTCAGAGATTACTGTCTCGGGGCAACAGCTTGACTGCCACCACTTTGAGAGACTATAAGCCAGAGCACCCAGCTAAAACACAAATGATTCCTGACTCTCAGAACATAGGTGATATAAAAAGTATGAAAACAGATGAAATGCAGTTACATATGTCAGCATGGGTGAATGTTACCAACACAATATTATCCAATCACCGAAACTAATCACCGAAGACATTTTTCATCATCCCATTTTTTAAAGCTCAGGAAACAGGTAAAATCAAAGTGCAATATTTAGGGATGCATGCCGACATGGTAAAACAATCAAGTCAGTCAGGAAAGTGGTTTTCCTAAAAGGATGATGGTTACCTTTGGGGGCAGAACGGGGTCAGAAGTGAGAGGCGGTGCGAAGGAAGGCTTCCGTCCTCTGGCTAATGGGCTGCTTCTCGACCTGGATGGTGATAGCAAGGGAATTTGTTGTGGATAAATCATTAAGTTGTATGCTTTTGTTTTTACCCGACTCCACCTTTTTGTCTGTGTGTCAGTTTCACAATGAATGGGCGAGCAAAGAGGACAGGATGAGAGAAATGAAGGACAGAGAGCACAGATAACTCGTTAGAGGATTGTTGCAAAAACCACCAAAGAAATGGGATAGTATCCAGAAAGAACTTCTAAGATTTCCAAAACAAGACTTTTTAAAAGATGAAACAACAGTATGTTTTATGCAGAAGGACATCTACTGGATAGGAAAAATTGGTAAGGCAGTAAGGAGGGTATTGCTAGAGCCAAGTTGTGAACTGGGTGAGTGACGGGTCTGGCCTGAGTTGGGGACACTGTGATAGTCTAGAGTTCTCTAGAGATACAACCAAGAGAATGTATCTACTCACATCTATGTCTATTAATAAACCTATATCTCTATCTATCTATCTATCTATCTTTAGATTTATTTTAAGGAGTTTATGGACAGTGTATTTTAAGACTCACATGATGGTGAAGGCTGGCGAGTCCCAAATCTCCGGGTGGGCTGGCAGGCTTGGCAAGACTTATATTTCAAAAGATGGGATTTCCCCTATCACACACATGCTCGAGGTGATCCCACCGCTGGGGCCAGCAAAGCATTAAGCTCCCGAATCCCTGCAGAGGAGGCAGGCAAAGATACCCTCGGGAGGAATGAGGTTCTTCCCTGGGGGACATGCAAGCTAGAGCTTAGTTCCCCCAGCAGATGTGGGTGACAAGGTAGGTCCTTTGGGGGGAGACTCAGCTGTTCCTAATCCGCGAAGACCCTGATAGAGGTGCCTTCGGTGGAAATGGTCCCTTTTTTCTTTCCTGTCCCCGGGGGGGGGCAGGAGCTGCCCCAGGACTCTGCCTACCTCACCCGGTCCCCCCACCCCCTACCCCCTATCCCCCACCCCCAATTCCCCAGTGCAAGCGCTCACTCCGCGGGCCAGACTGCGGCCGGAGCGGGCGAGCCAGCTGTGGCCGCCAGGGGGCGCGAGCCGGCCGAGGAGGGCCGGGCCGGCGCGCGGGGCCGGGGATTTGCGGTGCCCCTTCCTGGAGCCTGCGGGCCCCAGCGGGGTGGCTGGAGCTCTGCTGCAGGGTCCCCGCCCCCCAGCTCCGCGGGGGCCCCCTCGGCCGCGGGCCAGGCCCCAGGTCCTCCGGAACCCAGGGCGGCCCTGGGCCTCCCTGGTTGACCGACCACGGCCTCTGTGCGCGCTGCCAGCCCTGAGCTGCTCTCCCCGGACCCTGGACGCCAAAGGGAGCTCGGGCCGCTGGCCCGTTTGGCCTCTCAGATGCGTCGAGGTACGCCCTGCTTCGTGCTGGTCCCTCGCCCTGTCCCCAGGCCACCCTGGGGGAAGGGGACAACTACCTACGTTCAGGCCTCAGAGATGCCCAGTGGGCTTTCGGGGTCTGTCTCTAGAGCGGGGAAGGTACAGTTTCCCTCGCCCAACGGACCCCCTCTTCCTTAGGACCCGCCGCACGCCCGGCCGAGCTGTCTCCCACTTGCTGGGCGACCGGAGCAGGGGTGCCGGTGCTCCGCTCCCACAGGAAGGACCCCGGGGTCCATTTGAATTTCGGATGAACAGCAAATTTTTTTAGCGTGTGTCCTGGGCAATATTTGACACATACTTACGTACTTGGGACAATACTTACCATATGTATCTATATATAGGTATCTCTCTCTATATAATAGATATATCTTATACATTAAATTACATTTAACTATATCCAATTATATATTATACATTAATAAATTTAATTATTTAATGTTATCTCTATGATATATAATTGTGTTATATTTATTAATATATAATTATATACTTATATATTATATATAATTATAATAAAATCTATAATATAGATATAGATATTTATATTATAGATATATGTCTAGTTAAAAAAATCCGACTTCTCTCTTTATTTCAGTTAAACAAAAGTACAAACCCCCCACCCAGGGCATCCACTTTCTTAACAGATTTTAAAAAGAAGCAATTTATCCTTATAATCGTGGGATTCATTCAGCTAAAGTTGCCGCCCTTTATGTCTGTGGAACCTTGACCTTCAAAGATCTTAATGTTCTAGTGTTAATTTATTTTTATGGGCAACTCTGTATTTTGCTGTTTTGGCATGGGTGGGACAGATTACAGAAATCGTGATAACATCTGTACATCACCCTGGACAAGGCCAGGTGGGAGACTCCTGGGGAACTTACATCTGGGAAACCATTTCATACCTACTCTCCTACGGGAATGGGACACACATTCTATGTGTCCATTACATTCAGATTTTGGGTCAAGAGACCACTGCCCTGTAAGGAACCAAAGCCCTTACAATATTCCTAGTAATACTGCTTGGCCCTTGTTTTACTCATTTCCCTCATTCCACTGTGGAATGCCATCCCAAATCCAACTGGCTCAGATGTAGATATGCTCCCCCTTGGTCCTGACTTGCTTGTCTGGGTGGACAGGAAGCCGAGGACATCAGTCTCCTGGGACCACTGTGACAAAGTACCACAAAACTGGATGGCTTGAGCAACAGAAGTGTAGTGTCTCCCAGTTCTGGAGGCTGGATTTCCAGAATCAAGGTGTCAGCAAGTGATTTCCTTCTAAGGGCTGTGAAGGAGAGCCAGGATTTCTTGGTTTGTAGAGATGTGTCTCTTCATATTTTGTTTTCCTCAGTGTATGTATGTCTCTCTAAATTTTTCATTTTAATAAGGATACCAGTCATATTGGACTAGAGACCATCCAAATGGACCCTATCTCAAATAAGGTCATGTTCTGAGGTCCTGGGGGTTCGGATTTCATCATGTCTTTTTTGGTGGAGGGACACAATTCAACCCATACACTAAGGAAATCCTGATGTGAGGGAAGGTGCAGTTCATTGGTATCTGAGTATGACTCTTTGAGAGATCCCATCAACATCTCAGTAGACAAGAGTTTGGCCGTCAGGCTGGAGTTTTGGTCAGGAAGCTTCTAGAAGCAGGAAGTGCTGACTTCATGGGAGAGCCTCCTGTTCTCGTTGGACACCTAAGCTTGGTCTGAGAGGCTGGCTGAGCTCCCAGTAGGAGAGATGATTTCCTCTCTACAGGAGTCTCAGGGAGGGGTTCTTGTCTTCACCAGCGCAGAGGCCCACTTGCCTTCTCTCACTGCAGGTGGGAATAGGACTGTGAGCAGAGCATTCTCCACAGACGTGTCCAATCTATGTGGCACCCGAGTTCAATGGGAAGCTGGGAATTCGTCCAGGAAAGAAAAACAAGGGCAGGCATTTGGAGGATTTGAGGTAAAAATTTAATAACATGTGTGGTAAATGTTCATAGTAATTTGGGTCTCATAAAACCCTGCCTTCTCACACTGTATCCCCTTACTCAGACAATAAAACTCTCATGTTTTCACACACAATTAAAATCTGAGGGTTCAAAATAATACCTTGCCTATTTCTTTCTAAGGCAGCACAGTCACTGAAGAGTTTCAAACTCAGATTTTGGTCACCTTATCATTCTCATAAGTTTTTTTTGTTTTGTTTTGGTTTTGTTTTTGTTTTTTAAGAAAGAGAGCAAGTGCATGTGCACCCAAGCAAAGGCCGGGAGGAGGAGCAAAAGGAGAGGAAGAGAGAGAATCTTAAGCAGGTTCCACATCCAGTGGGCAGCCCAATGGGGATTCGAGATCACAAGCCTGAGATCATGACCTAAGCCTAAATCAAGAGTTGGATATTTAACCAAATGAGCCACCCAGGTGGCACTCTTATAAGATTTTATTTCTTTATTTTTAAAAGATTTTATTTATTCACTTCACAGAGAGAGCAGGCAGGGTGGTAGGCAGAGGGAGAGGGAGAAGCAGGCTCCCCACTGAGCGGAGAGCCTGATGTAGGACTTGACCCCAGGATCCTAGGATCATGACCTAAGCCGAAGGCAGACACTTAATGCACTGAGCCACACAGGTGCCCCTCTTGTAAGATTTTAATATTCTATTTTTTTAAAAGATTTCTATTTATTTATTTTACAGAGAGATAGAAAGAGCACAGATGGGCAGAGAGGCAGGTGGAGAGGGAGGAGCAGACTCTCCACTGAGCAGGGAGCCCAATGCTGGTCTCGATCCCAGGACCCTGGGATCATGACAGGAGCCAAAGGCAGCCGCTTAACCGACTGAGCCACCCAGGCGTCCCCTAATAGTCTAGTAGTAATAGGAAATCATGCAAGCAAGTGAGAAAATCCCAGTCCCTCTACTCATTCATGGAGAAGAAAGACTGAATCATTCTGTCATTTCCAGAGAACCATCACCTCTCCAACAGCTGCTAAGTCCAGTGTGAAAAGAGGCTAATAGCCCCTGTGATCTTTCAACATTCCTGGCCCCATGGGAGAGAATATCCAGGTTCCGACAACACTAACCTGGCAGTCAGGGTCATCACGTCCTGCTGTGTTAGGACAGATTTTTTTGACAACCCCCATACTTCGCACCACCGGCCCATCCCAAGCCTAATTTCAGACGGTCTTTTTTTGCCAAAGTGAGATCCCTTGAATCATTATGTTGGGGATATGATTTCTTAACCTCTCCAAAATATATGGTGTGTTGGAGGTGCGAAGTTTGGCACGTGAGCACATGGGATGGAGAATTGAGCGCAGGGAGGGAGCTCCCCGCTGTGATTGCCCTTGCCATTTGGGGCTTCCGAGTTAGTTGCTTGGAAAATGAATTAGATTCTGTGCTTAAAAAATAAAGTTATTTAGCAAAGTGAGGAAGCCTTGATCCAGCTGAGAACCACAGGAGCAGCTGGGGGCTTAACACCCTTCCGCACACCTCTAAAGACATTTGAGGCTTGTGGCTGCTAGTCTGGACCTGCAAATCATGTTAATCATCAGCTTCTGGATACAAGGTAGGCACATGAATAATTTTTTCTCAAAGCCTTTAAGGGAAAAAGAGATTGCCAGGAGAAGCCTGTTGAATTTGATCACCTGCGTCCCTGGGCACCAGCACCCTTTCCTCTGCCTTCCTTCCCTGGCAACCTCTGGCTACGACCGATATCCATTACGCACATGTGAGTCAACCTTGTGCCACAAGGCCCGCTCGCCCTCCCGTAGCCAAGTGGTGCTTTCTTTCTGCTCTTCGTTTCCTCTCCTTGCACATGCTCACATCTGTTTCCCATCATTTAATTATTCTGTGTCGTGGTTTACATTTTATTTTTTCAATTTTCCTCCACCAGCCCACCTCCAGTTTTCCTTCAGCAAACACGTACTCATTTCATTCTGATACTGTGTCCTGGTAGTTTTCCCTACTTGGTTCGCTTTTGTTGTTTCTTTTCTGTTTTTTTTTAAATTGTTTTTTTGTTTGTTTTGTTTTGTTCTCTTTTCTTTTGTTTTGTTTTTCTGTTGCTTTGAGTTTTTTCTCTCTCTCAGGGCCAGGGAAACCAGGGTATAGATGCCGAAGCTGGTCAAGAGGGCATCGCCAGCAGCCCGGGGTTATACCTGCCCATCTCTGTATTGGTGGTCTCTCTACTGCTTGTGAAGGCGGGGTATCATAAAGTCCCCTTCCCCCCACTTCCAGGCCGGTTCAGGAAGTTTGGGTGGGTCCTCCCCACTTGGTAATAAGTCCAATCATCTTCTTCCCCAAGGTTGAGTGTGCCTGTGAGTACACTGTTTTCTACAATCTCCCTCTGCAATGTCTCCTGTGCTGGGGACAACATCCCCGATGTCACTAGCAGGGTCTGCAGACCGAGGAGGCAGGTGGATGAAGATGTCAGTGAGTGACAGAAGGGTACTCGTGTAGAGGGAGTTGTTTTCCCATGTTTACTTTGAATAAGGTGCTTCTCTGTACTTTGGAATATCTGGTTGTCAAAGGGCCTGCTACTGAAAGTTTAAAGATTTCAGCAGAATAGGATGCTCTAAGTTTGGTGAAGTCAATTTTAGATTTCTTTTTTCTTTTGTTTTTAATTTTTGGATTGGTGATCTTCTGAAAGGGCAGGAGAATGATGTTTCTCGCAACTCTGTGAGAGTCTCTTGCCTTCCTCAGGGAATGTAATTTGCCTTTTCTCTTTGGCTGCCTTCAAGATTTCCTTTTAATATTTTATTTTCAGCAGTTTAAAAATGACATACCTCAGTGTGATTTTTTTTTTAAAGATTTTACTTATTTATTTGTCAGAGAGAGAGAGAACGAGCTCAAGCATGAGGAATAGCAAGCTGAAGGAGAAGCAGGCTCCCCACTGAGCAAGGAGCCTGATGTGGGACTCAATCCCAGGACTCTGGGATCATGACCTGAGCCAAAGGCAGGTGCTTCAGTGACTGAGCCACCCAGGTGCCCCATGTGTGTGATGTTTCTGCTCGTTTTCTTCTTCATGTTTTTGTGCTTCTTGGATTTGTAGTTTGATATCTGTCATGAGCTTTGGGAAATTCTCAGCCATTAGTTCTTCCACTATTTCTTCTGCCTCATTCTCTCTTTTCTCCTTCTGGTATTCTAATTGCATGTATATTAGACCATATGACATTGTCTCACTTAAGATATAGAACATAGATTCATTATGACTAAAAGGATGAAAAATAAATACCATGCAAACACTAAAGAAAGCTGGAGTAGCTGTGTTATGTTAATATTTGAAAAAGTAGACTTCGGAATAAGGAATATTTTCGAGGATAAATAGTGACACTCTATAATGATAAAGAGTTAAATCCTCCAGAAAGACCTAGTGATCCTAAATGTGTACATACCTAACAATAGTGCTTAAAAAAACACAAAGCAGGGGCACCTGGGTGACTCAGTGGGTTAAAGTCTCTGCCTTCGGCTTGGGTCATGATCTCAGGGTCCTGGGATTGAGCCCCATATTGGGCTTTCTGCTCAGCGGGGAGCCTGCTTTCCCCCACCCTCTCTCTGCCTGCCTCTCCGCTTACTTGTGATCTCTGTCTGTAAATAAACGAATAGAATCTTCAAAAAACAAAACAAAACAAACCCACAAAGCAAAAACTGCTAGAACTGAAAGGAGAAAGAGACACATCTAATTAGAGATAGAGACTTCAATGATTCATAGAAAAAGGAGAGAAAATCAGTAGACATAGAAGATCTGAATAATATCATTAACCAACTTGACCTAAGTGACATTTACAGAATATTGTACTCAACAATGGCAGAATACACATTCTTTTCAATTGCATACAGGAGAGTCACCAAGACAGACCATACCCTGGCCCATAAAGGAAACTGACCAACATTTGAAACTGGACATCTCTTCTTGACTCCTGGAGGTACAACCTGTGGGTAAGAATGGTGGGGCCTCCCAGAGAGAGTGTAGGGTGCTCCTCCTGGGTTCAAGGGCAGAGGGCAGGAAGAAAGTTTAAAAAAAAAAAAAAAAGGAAAAAAAAAAAACCTCTCAACAAAGCATGTTCTTAGAGCACAATGGAATTAAACTAGAAATCAATAACTGTGAGATATCTGGAAAAATCCCCAAATAATCAGAAATTAAACAATACACTTTTATATAATCCATCGACAAAAAAAAGAAGCTTTAAGACAAATGTAAAAATAGTTTGAACAATCAAATATGAAAATTTATTATATCTAATTTGCGGGTTGCAGCTAAAGAGGAAAATGCATGGCACTAAAATGTTTATATTAGAAAAGAAGCAATGTCTCCAATCAATAATCAAAGCTTCTACTCTAAGAAACTAGAAAAAGAAGAGCAATTAAACCCAAAACAAGCAGAAGGAAATAATTAAGAACCTAAATTAATGAAATCGAAAAGAAAAAGGAAACTCTTCCTCCCACCCACCCACCCCCTAGAAGAGTCCTATGTCCCTATGTACATTACTGGGTGCAAACAGAGGCGCATGGAGGAGGAAGAATATATCGAATTACTCAGATCAGACTGTGTTAGCCCTGTCCTACCTAGGACCTCTGTGAAAACTACATATTATGAATGCCTTTTAAAAATATTATAAGTGGGGCTCCTGGGTGGCTCAGTCGGTTAAGCATCTGCCTTGGGCTCAGGTCGAGATCTCACAGGCCCTGGGATCAAGGTGAGCCCAGAGTGAGGCTCCCTGCTCAGCTAGAAGCCTGCTTCTTCCTCTCCCTCTGCCCCTCCCCCCCATTTGTGCCCTCTCCCTCTGTCTCAAATAAATAAATAAAATCTTTTAAAAATATTATAAGCTGAGGTACCTGGGTGGCTCAGTGGGTTAAACCTCTGTCTTCTAGTTGGGTCATGATCTCAGGATCCTGGGATCAAACCCTGCATCTTTGCTCAGCGGGGAGCCTGCTCTCTCCCACCCCACCCCCGTTTGCCTCTCTGCCTACTTGTGATCTCTCTCTCTGTCAAATAAATAAATAGAATCTTAAAAAAAATAAAAAAATATTATAAGCTATCTATGTAATTTTAAAAGCTAGCACCTATTGGGAACTTATGACATCCCAGGTACTCTTGTAGGCACTTGAAATGTTAGTTTACATCATCCTTACAAGTTTCCTATTTTTACTTCCATTTTAGAGATGTGGAAACTGAAGCTCACAGAAGTTAAATAATTTGGCAAAGATTACTCACCTAACGAATGACAGAGTCAAGATCTGAATCCAAGCAGTGTGTCCGCAGAACTCAGATGTCAAGGAGTGTTTTTGTTGGTATCTGGGACTGTGAGGTCCATGATCCAAAAGGCTATCTTTGTTTTTCCCCTATGCCTGGCATACAACAGCTCTGGGTAAGTGTCAGTTGGCTGATTTCCAGCTTGAGACCACTGTAGAATAAAAGGGAAACAGTAGTGACTTTTTAGAAAGGTAACTTCAAAATTGCTGAGAGACTAGGTCTTCAATGTTCTCGCCTCAACAACAACAACAACAACAACAACAACAAAAAGGGATCAGCAGCAGAAGAAGTAACTATGTGACATGACAGAGGTGTTAGCTAAAGCTCTCGTGGCAATCATTTTGCAATACATAAATGTATCAGATCAGGATGTCATACACCTTATACTTTCCCCATGTTATAACTCAACTGTATCTCAAAAAACAAAAAAGGCAATGACTACAACTCATTGTTTTAAACTGTATGTACTGATATTGATCAATATAGATGACTCTTTATTGTTTGATGCTATATAGTGGGGGACAGAAGAGAGATGGTGTGTTTGCCGATTGAGTAGATCGGTGGGGAATGAAGTTTCTCTAATAACATCACAAAAGTCCAGAAGAGAGCAGATAAGTTCAGTCTTGAAAATCTTCCTATCCCTTCTTCAGGGTGACTTCCATTATGGCCACTCTGAGGCGCCAGACAGAGGTTAGGTAACTTGCCCAGGGCTCCTCTGCCAACATGCAGTGGGTGAGGGTCCCCTAGAGCGGATCCCCCTGCTCACCTTCTTTCCACTACACATTGTGGTAGAGTTCTTGAATCTCCCTGGGCTCTGCCCCACTCCCTGCTTTCAGGTTCATTACACATTTGTGGAATGAATGAATGAATGAGTGAAGATTCCCTTGTCATTTCACCTGTAAGTTAGGAGAAGGACATTCTGAAGTCAAGACTCTGTGGGCATCTGATAGGATAGGTAGCTCAAAAAGTGCCATGTTAATGAGAAAATCCCTGCTTATCACAAGGCGTGTGGTGGCACATAGTGGCTCATGTTATTTCAAATCAGGACCCACAGATAAATCTGAAGCAGCCTCTGCCTTCAAGGAACTCTCTCCCACTCATTCAGAGTTCATACCAGGATATTAGATGTTCACAAGTATGAAACAAATTAGTATTTCTCATTCATTCATGATCATTTAAGCATGCTTAAAATGTCTTATTTAAAGCTTTTTACAACCAAATTTATGTGTGCATATATGTACATGTGTAACTATTGAGAAAGATTTAAAAGGGAAATATTTCTATAAGATTTATATAAAAAATTGTTGTTTCCTATTCCCATCTCTTCTCTCTAATGACCACCATGGTTTTAGCTATTGCTTCTGATATTTGCCTCGCAATTTCTAATTAACCTGCATATATTGCGATTTCTTGATTATTTTTTGGTTTATTGATTTCTTACTTTGGAAGGTGTGGGTTTAGTTGAAAACCTCATCTCACCATTTCCTCCCTCCATCCTCCCAAAAAAAGTTACAGCATAATTTTTAATGAAATCAATACTTAGTGATAATATTATTTTGAAAATGTGCATTTTATTTAGACTTGAGCTCCTGTACTATGGTTATATTTTCTCCTCCTCTGAGTTACTAAGTCTCATTCTTTTTTATTTGTTCACTTGCTTTTCCAAGTAACTTCCATAAATTTATCCCCAAATTATCCACCAGCACTGTAACACTTTCATTATGTTTAAACATTACTTTATCTCCTACTTTTATTTTTTTCCTTTGGAGACATTCCTGTAGGATAGACAATTCACTAGGTCCATTGATAACTTTCATTCTGGAATTTCTCCTCACCCTTATTCTGGAACAAAGCACTACTACCAACTGCCCTCTGATGATTTCTCCATCTTCAAATACTCCTGAACCAAGCCTTAGAGAACCATGGCGAAGAATTAAGAATGAGCCAGACCTGACATCATGTTTCTCTTACCACCCCTGGTACATGAGTTCCTTGACCACCGTCACAGGCATGGTTGAGCCCGAATGCCTGTTCTGAGCCACTGGCTTCACCTAAAACTTGTACAATTCTTGTTAAATTTTCTTTTTAGTTTTTGCTATTTCTAGCCTCCTTAGTGTTCCTATATGGATTGTATTCCTTCCTACAATCTGGGAAAATAGGGTCTCTCTCTCTCCGGAGAGTCCCCCAAACTCTCTGGGTTTTGTTCTTAGTCCAGAGAGGTCATTCCTGGTCTCCATCACTGGAAGTCAGTAAAGGGCCCGCTTGTAGATGGTGCTGTCTTGTCCTGTTGCTACTGGAGTCCCCTCCGTGTCCCTGGAGCCCCAAGCTGTGTGATGCTTGCCCACCAGCTCCTTCAGTCACTGTCCCCACCACCAACCCTGGCCATTTTCTTAAGGCTTGCCTGTACCCGCGACATGGTCTAAGAGTCCAGAACTGACCCTCCCGCAATTCCCTTCAGGCAGGGCCTGGCTCTACTCCACACCACACCACACGACACGACACCACACCACACACCACACCACATCACACCACACCACACCACACCACACCACACCACACCTGCACGCATGCGCAGACATACCCACGCGGCCAAGGGGCTGAATGTGAAGCCAGTATTCTCTTAAATAACTTATCCGGGGAGTACCAATTCGAGTCAAGCCGTCCCCTCCAGAAGATCCCTCCCCTTCATTAAAGGACACAATATAACTACATACACACTCCACTTATGTGACTCTAGCCTCTTTCTCAGCTGGCTGCCTTTCTGCCCTTTAAATTTCTGATTTTCACATCCTGGAAAAGTCTAGAGTCCTCCTGGTATGGCCACCGACTCCCCCAGGCTTGATAGTTCCTAAATCCCTTTGGTCTTGGCCTCTGGCTTCTCATGAGCTATTTGGATTCACTTGCATCCACCTAGGATGCAAAACTCAGCCTCTTCCACAGTTTCTGCAAAAAATTCAACGACATTAAGCACTCCACGATTCTTGTGGTCTTTCCCAAAGATCTGTGTCTGACAATGCTGTAGGGGTGAAGGTCACAGGCACAAAGCACAACATCCTACCATCTCCTCTCCACCCCACCCTGTGCTCTTCTTCTAGATCTCCCCCTCCCCATCTTCTACCAGTCACTAGCTTCTTGCTGATTTAGGTCTTTTAGCATCCATTTTTCTTCCTCTTTGCTAAGAGTACTGCAATTATTCAGGCATCTAGCCCTTTCTTAAATAACTCATTTTCCTGGGGGAAAGCAAAACTCTTCTCCTTCCAAAGGTGGACTTAAGCCAATCAGCATATCCTGGTGGCACTAGTTTGTTCTAGGATGGGGCACCATTCCCAGGAGTTGAGAGAGATGTTGGTAGGAGACTCTAGGAAGGAAACTTTCTAACTCCTCTGCAGAAAAGTACCTGGAGAGGCTCTCCCTTGTGCTGGATGTCAGTGGGTAAGGATGCATGCCTGGAAGCAACTGGCAGCCATATTGTGACCATGAGGAAAGCCAGGCATAGGATGAGTCCGACCATTTCTTTGGTGACGTCACTGAGTTGTTAGATCAGCCTCACCATAAAGCTCACTAGACACTCTGCCAATGACTGATTTTTATTTTTAAGCCAGTTAGAGTTGTTTTTACTGTTACTTGCAGTCTTCCTTCTTCTTTCCTCTTGGCCCAGACCCAGTTTTTTGAGTTCAGTTTCTACCCCAAATGAGCTTATCAAAGACATGGTCCACACTAAAGTTGGTTATCCTTAAGAATTTATCAGCCAGTTGCTTTTTATTCACCAGCTAGCTGCTTTTTTTTATTAAAGAGAGTGAAAAATTTCAGATTGTGTATCATCTGCATTCAGACTCAAAGTTTTAGTAACTAAGAGGCTTATCTTGGAGATGTTCCCTCAAATAAAGGGAGACAGGGTGCCTGGGTGGCTCAGCCAGTTAAGCATCTGCCTTTGACTCAGGTCATAATTCCAGGGTTCTGGAATCAAGCCCCACATCAGGTTCTCTGCTCAATGGGGAGCCTGCTTCTCCCTCTCCCTCTGCCTGCCACTCCCCCTGCTTGTACTCTCTTTCTCTGTTAAATAAATAAATAAAATCTTTAACTAAAGTAAAATAAAGGGAAACTAAGCCTCAGGTGATCCAGGTGACTTTATTCTAGAAACTGGAAGTGTAGGCAATCCTAACAGAAAATATCTAAGTGAAAAAAAGAAAAAAAGTAGTCTCTCTTAGTTGCACCCCCTGCTATGTCCTTCCTACTTCATGTGCGTGCACATGCGCGCGCACACACACACACACACACACACACACACACACACCTCTTTCTATAGAAATTTGGCCCGGGGTGCCTGGATGGCTCAGTCAGTTGGGTTTCAGACTCCTGATTTTGGCTCAGGTCATGATTAGGTCATGATCTCAGGGACATGGTTTCAAGCCCCACATCAGGCTCTGCCCCCCCACCCCCTGCTCAGGTGTTTCTCTCATGCTCTCTCTCTCTCTAAAATAAATAAATAAATCTTTTAAAAAAATAATTAACTAGGGGCACCGGGGTGGCTCAGACAGTTAAGGGTCTGTCTTCAGCTCAGGTCATGATCCCAGGCTCCTGGGATCGAGTCCTGCATCTGGCTCCCTGCTTTGTGGAGAGCCTGCTTCTCCCTCTCCCTCCACTTGCCACTCCCCTTGCTTGTCCGTTCTCCCTCTGTCAAATAAATAAAACCTTTTAAAACAATTTTTTTAATGAAAAAAAAAAGTCAATTTGTTTCAAACAAACATGGCTCAGAGCAGAAGTGATCTGAAGGAAGTAACATTTTAAAAGTATAATGGAGGAAGAAGATAGGAACTAGAAATCCTCCTTTCAATTTTAACAAATTAAGATTTTTTTCCCTTTGACAGACATCCAAAGTCAATCACTTTTATCAGGGAAAAGTACTCGGGTCTAAAAGCTTATACTAAAATTGATTAAGATTAGATTATTGTCTTTAACGCCTAGTTTCTTTTCTTTATCAGCAGTAATCCTTTGTTGACTTCCTCCTCTAGAACAGACAACGTGTTACACGCTGCAGACCTAGTGGAGTGCAGGATTGGTGCCCTGCCATCTTGGAAGTTACGGCCTAGTGACCAAGGAAAAAGCCCCTGCTGTTGTCCCCCTCAGATCTCCCAGCTGTCAACACATGCACTCACCACACCACCCCTGTTCACAGACGCTGCCCCTGGGGTGAGGGTCTCTGGGCTCTGCTGCTACCCGCACCGCCAGACCTTGAGACAAATATTTCCACTAAGTCAATCCCTGAGTACCAGCCAGGGCCACAGGCCCAGAGCCACAAAGAGAGGAGGCCCCACCTGAACGGAACCATGTTTTAGGCCCAGGAGAACTTGAATGAGTCACTTTTTCCTTGGGCAGGAGTGGTTTTCACTTTATTCCATCACCTTCCCCGCTCCCCGACCTCTGGCGTCTTTAGCACGTGGCTTCGCTCTACAAGACTGAGTATTACCAGCCTGGGGAGGACCCCACAGACCGTGAGAGCCCTTGGGTGGGGAAGAGTAGGGAGCCCGTCCCTGATTTTGTATAGACTGTGCTGAGTACCCGGGGTGGCTTAAAGGTGCGAGGAGGTGGTAAGGCCCAGCGTGGAACACAGCAAGGACAGCTTAGCGAGGTGGGGACAGTCTCCAGGACTGAAACACCACCTGAAGGCCATGGCTGAATGTGGCCCACAACCAAGTATGAAACAAAGGTTACATTTTGATTCATCGCTTAAAAGAGAAAGAAATTCGAGACTTAAGATTCATGAGAATTATAAGCAAATATGTTTGTAGAGGTGATAGGAAAAATTCCATGGCTAATCCATTGATTCACATATCTTTTTATTATCACCAAAATGTAGGTCTTCTGTTGTAGAAAATATAAACAAGAAAGATTAAGGGCACCTGGGTGGCTTATTTGGTTAAGCAACTGCCTTCGGCTCAGATCATGATTCTGGAGTCCCCGGATCGAGTCCCACATCCAGCTCCCTGCTTGGTGGGGAGTCTGCTTCTCCCTCTGACCTCTCCACTCTCATACTCTCTCTCTCTCTAAAATAAAATAAGATAAAATAAAATAAAATAAATCTTAAAAAAAGGGAAAGATTAAGACGGTACAAAGTACTCATAATCCAATCACCAAGAGAACATGACCATTAACATATCTCCAACGTTTTGCAAATTATTATTTTTTTCTAAGTGAAATTCCATTCTGCATATTACTTTGTAACCTACAATTTTTTTTAAGCGATTGTATATCAAGAACACGTTTTCCTGTCATTAAATGGTCTTCTATGAAGTCCTTTTTGGTAGTTACATTGTATAATCTATGGTGTGGAGACAGGATACACTTACTTAAACACTCTCTCTTTTTTAAAGATTCTTTTTAAGTAATCGTTATACTCAACGTGGGCTTGAACTCACAACCCTGAGACTGAATCACATGCCCTATTGACTGAGCTAGCAGGTGCCCCTTTAAGTAATCTCTTTTCATTGGACATTGAGGTTATTTCCCATTTACCTTCACTCCAAAGAATAATTCTGTTTTTAATTTTGAAAGATCCCTGCTTGCATTGTTTAGACTAAAATCTGGCCCTGTGGCAGGCGGGGCTTTGGGTTGAAAGAGACTCAGATTGGAGGAGTCAAGGAGTCTGGCATCCCCTTCTTGTTCTGCCTCTCTTGGTCTGACTCATCAGGTTAATCATTTGCTGCCTCGATTTTCCTTTTGGCGAAATGGTCACATAAGCCTCGTGACTTCCATAACCCTGAAACTTCTGAAGCTCCTGAACCCTTAAGGAAAAGTCCATGTTGAATAATGGGAAGCCAAGTCTTGTGGCCACTGAATGTGGGAGACTGGTCTCCCTTTGCTACTTCAGGAATGGAATCTCAGCCTTTACAACTCCCCTGTTTTTTCTCCAAGCTCTCTCTCTCTCTCCCTCCATCCCAAATTGGCGTTCCAAAGCAACAGTTTGCCAGGTCTTATTCTATTGAGAGAGAGGGTGCATTTTGTCCCGTAGTCCTCAAAGCCATAGCCACAAGCACAGCTGAGCTTTCCTCCAACCCAAAGCACTGGTCTGTCCCTGCAGATAAAGCAGTTCATCAGACTGTAGAAGGCCAGCACCATCAGGGACCACCAAGATGATAGTCCCCTATGTAAGGACCTATTTAGCCAAAGCGATTCCATCTTGGTTAAAAGCCATTTTGTTGTTTGTGCAGTAAAACTTAAACTGACCCTGCCCTCCACCCCCACCACCCAGAGAAACTTACTTAACAACAAGTCTGGGAAACCAGCAGAATGTGGCCAGCCAGTACCTAATAACAGAGCCCAGAATACAAGGACAAGTCAGGCCAGGTGGAGACATCCACTTAGTAAAAAGCACACATATTATCACCCTAACCACCAAAGAATGTAAACTCTGCCTTTTGGGTGCCAACCTTGAGCGCCAATTCTGACCAGAATAATAGGTTAGATTAAACAGCTACTCTAGGGTAAATTGTAATTCAATTGGTCGCCTGCGTGTGACCTAATATGACTACAATCTCATCAGCCACCTATGTGTGGCCAAACTTTTGCTCTCTAAAAGGTAGTCTGTAAGATTGGGAGGGGTCGCCCTCTTTGGAGGCGGCCCTGACCGATCCAGTCAATCAATTCTTTTTTTTTTTTTTTTTTTAAGATTTTATGTGTTTATTTGACAGAGAGAAATCACAAGTAGATGGAGAGGCAGGCAGAGAGAGAGAGGGAAGCAGGCTCCCTGCTGAGCAGAAAGCCCGATGCGGGACTCGATCCCAGGACCCTGAGATCATGACCTGAGCCAAAGGCAGCGGCTCAACCCACTGAGCCACCCAGGCGCCCCAGTCAATCAATTCTTAAGCCTGTAAGCCAGGGCCTTCTCTGGCCGGTCAGTCTGACTTCTAATGCTTAGCATAGGATAGAACTTTGAATAACTTTAACTTCGTTTCAGTCTTGTTCCCCTGGCCAAGCAGTCTGACTTCTAATGCTTAGCATTTTAAATAGAGCTTTGCATAACTTTCACCTTGTCTCAGTCTCATTACCCTGGTCGATCAGTCTAACTTCTAATATTTATCATAAAATAAAGATTTAAATAACTTTCACTTTGTCTCAGTCTCGTTTCGTTTAATAACGGATCTAACAACCTACCGCCGTACCCCTGTGCTGTGTAAGGACAGTGATTTGACCAATGGCTTTGAGCTAATGGCAGAGCTGGAACAGGGGCAGTGCCAGGAGTCCACGTGGCGAAATGATTGATCATGTGTCCTTGGGAACAGACTGGCTGCGGCAATCCTCTATCCAGCACTGCTGAGCTGTGTGGGCAACTTAGCATCCCTGCCTCAGTTTCCTTATCTGTAAAATGGGGATGGTCCTCCTAAGGCTTACTTCAGAGGGCTATTACAAAAGAGGCAACATATGAAAAAGATTCCTACATAGTATTTCCCTAGCAAATGTTAGCTATTATTATGCTAATATGGTTGGTTTTTGCGGCTCCGACTCCTCTGCCCAGGGCATAGCTCTCACCACCTGATGCTTGCGTTGGAACCACAGCTTTTTACCAGCAGCTGACAGGGATTACTCTTCAAATGGATACTCCTCTGAGCGGGTTTGCATTTGGGATGCCCCCAAATTCACCTGCTCCCTCTGGCCGCCTCTGGCTAACCGCCAACCCAGAAGCATTTGTGTGGAAAGAGCGGAGTGTGCGGCCTGTGGTCGGAGACAGAAATGTATCCTCGGCGCCAAAGAAAATTGACAGCGTGGCACAACAAAGCGTCCTGATTCAGCGCAGCGGGTACAAGACTGAGAGGTGTGTTCGCTGGGAAGGGCCCCATTGCTGCGTAGCACACCCCTTCGCCGGTGTGCAGCCATCCCCCCAAATTTCTTTTCCCTTACTTGTTTAATTAATTTTTTCTTGGAATTAAAAACATTTAGGATTTTTACAAACAGGGATTTCATTTCTTAAGGCCCACGTCCTGGTGCATAAAGAAAGAAATTCCAGGAGATATGTATCGATCACTTATCCATCATCCATCTGTCAATCATCTCTATCTATCTATCACTTTTTAAGCAAGCCACCTTTTAGTTAACTTCCATTTTAAGCCTCACTGCACCGCTGACCTGTGATACCCATGTCTGTATTCCAGACACTCCTGACTTAAGGACAGGCCACAAAACAGCACGTCCGGGAGGAGGTGAGGAAGGAAGTGTGGACTTCAAGGATCCCAATCCCAGACTCCCACAGAGCTGGGTTGGAAAACCGGAAACTCCTTTCTTTCGGGCAGATTCTGCCCAGCTCCTCCCACCCCCTCTTCCTCCCTCCCTCTCTCTCTCCTCCCTCCCTCCTTCCCTTCCTTCCTTCATTTTACAGGATTTGACAAATATTCTGATTATTTAAGAAAGATTTATTTTATTTATCTGAAGAAACATTTTAAAACAAACACTGGTCTAACGTCCCAGACCTCTTGAGGCGTTTTGCCGGTCGTGCTGTGGGATCATGCTGTAGGATGTGTCGCGAGCATCGCACACAGCGGCTGGAACAGAGATCCTGGCAGTAGAAATCACCCTTTGGGTCCTGTTTTCTTTCCTCCACCTCTTCCTTTTCTTCCTGCTTCCTTTAATGAAATCAACTTATATTAAATAACTGATGTGAAAAACTACCAAACTTGCCTCCTCTCACACAAAACAAAACGACAAAATGAGAAGATTAAAAGAACTAAAGTAGCTGATTTCATTCTTTTTGTTAATTTAAGGCTTTATTTATTTAATTAGAGAGAGAGAGCGCAAGCAAGAGAAAGAGAGCACAAGTGGGGGAAGGGGCAGAGGAAGAAGGAGAGGGAGAAGCAGGCTCCCCACTGAGCAGGGAGCCTCATCCAGGACCTGATCCCAGGACCCCAGGACCACAACCTGAGCTGAAGGCAGACCCTTGACTGACTGAGCCACCCAGGCGCCCCTATTTCTTGCTCAATAAGTACAGTGCTTTGTCTTAAAAATTTTTAAATTTTTTCCTATGTTCATAATTTGAGGAGAAAGATTTCTTATTTCTTTCTCAGGTGACTCTGTGTATATATTCAGAAAAACCTCAAACTATAATTTCTTTTTTGTCACTCTCAGTAACTGTCCAAGTTGTGGCGTAAGCCTTTACTGGCCCAAGGTCATGGTTAGTCCTAAACATTTGCTAACTTTGCTTGTTGCTCATCCCCAGGAGCCAGCCATCGGGTGGCCCCATATTTGCTGAATGGATCTTTCATCTTGTAGGAGAGACTTGGGAATAATACCCCAGAATGGGCGGAATGAAATGGGTGATGTGGAGTTTTGCTGCACTTTCCTAAAAAAGAAGGGGGGGGAATCAAGTCCCTTGGCCAGTGTAAATTGGTTTGCCACAAAGAAAACAATGGGGCACAGAGGCTGACCAGTAGCCTTTCTCCTGCATGAGGTCCATTCGAGTCCACGCACACTCCGATCACGGTCACAAGTGGACACGGGCTTCTGGGCTTACACACGGATCAGAGCCCAAGTCCTGGCTACGTCCTCTGACCACGTGTGCTGCACACAGCTGTCGAGTCCATCCGTGTGACTATGGTGTGTCCACCTCTGTAGGCAACACTGTCTGTGACAAACACATTCTCTCCCACACAGTCATGTTATTAGAATATTTTTGTCGTTGTCATTTTATTTGTTTAAAGTCAAACACTTACTCGTCCAGATCCCCACTATCTTACAAGCCCGGCGCTGGCCCACACTGCTGCAGGACTGGGACAAAGAGATGATGTTGCAGTCTGGTTTCTATGGCAACAGAGGAGGGGCAATGAAAACCGAAATGTTGGAAACACCCATTCTGACAATTGTGACATAATTCAGGTTATTACAAGGATGTAACTACCAAAGAAGCAGAAGTGGCATTACCCTGCTGCTCATGTCGGCAAAAAGCTACACCACACGTTTCTCTGAGTTGGGCTGCTAAGAGGAAGGAAACACGAAACGCACACACACACACACACACACACACACACACGCCTCGTTTTCTGCATGTAAAATGTGTGTGTTCTTTAAAAGCCAGTGGTTGGCTGGTTTTCCGGACATGATGTGGTTGAAGCTGTCATCGTAATGGAAATTCATTGCTGTAGCTATGGTAAATCGAGTTTTCTGCCTGTGCTGAATGCATTAGTCTAATGAGATGTTTGCAGCCGGAGAGCGGGGCTGCTGGAGACTCACTGTGAGCTACTAACACACGGGTGGAAGATTAGCTTTTGTAATACTCGGTTTGCATGTTCTGAAAGTCATCTGTCTTCTGAGTCAACATTCCCGGCCTGGTCAAGAATCTGATCAGGGCTCCGGTGAACCAGCCGTAGGTAAGGGAGATGCATAACTGGAGGGCGTGCCATTGACACGGGATCTTTCTCTTTCTACTGTCAGCATGACAGGTGACCTGTTCCAGAGTGTCTGGCTTGCATTCCTCCCTCCATGGCAATGCCCGAGTGTCCTGCACTCAAACCACTGAGGCCAGCAGGTAACTTCAGTTCCTCCTACGCAGAACAAAAATGTTTGCTTTCTTAACCAGATCGCAGAGAGGAAGAGGTCGTCTAGAATTATATAGATTATAAATTTGGGGTACTTACACGTTCATTACTCTTTAACTCTGCATTGAAAGATGTAGAAAGTTGTTTTTGTTTTCCCCAAATATGAACTCAAATAACTGTTCTACTTTTTTGCATGATGATTTTGCTTTGCTTTTGTTTGGTTTGGTTCTATTTCAAAAAGTGTTCTATGTCTTGGGATAAACATATTTATTTACTAAAATTTAATTAGTAAAATTAATGTGTTGTGACTCACAAGAGTACTTTTTAAAATTGAGTTTTATTATTTCTATCCCAGGTGGAATATTTTACAATGTCTTTGTAAATGTAATGTCTTTTTCTTAATTTATCAAGATAGAAGAGAATACTATTTACTGCTAGTAGCGGGTACTGGTTAGTTTTGGAGGAAAAAAAACCAGGTGTCTATGAAGCATCAGGATCAGTTTTCCCAAGTTCAAATACAGTGTCACCTTCTTTCCAGGTGGGGTGTTGTGTGACTACAACCCGGTGCACAAAGCTTCCTCTCCAGGTTTCTTGCTGAGTAGGACAGGACAGTGGACGAGGGTGGTGTCAGCTGTGTGGAAATCATTTGACCCATAATTGAGGCACTAATCCAAGTTCTTTCCGCTACCCCTAATAGTAATGGAGAGGCGCCTCATGGTGTTGTCTTGGGATCCTCTATCTCAAGAGGGTCAGACAATCAGTAGCTTTCTGGAAAGTGGCTTTTGGTTGGTCTCAGACACTGTGGTACTTGAAAAAATGATCCCGGCGACACGTCAGAATCGAGACGTTGTATATTCTCGTGTTTTTCTTTCTTTTCAACCAGAGGAACCATTTTTGAAGAGTGGGAGACATAGTTTTTTTGTTTTGTTTTGTTTTTCTCAAGACTTAAAAAGAAAAAAGAATATTTGGAGTGAAAGCACAAAAATAACTATGAAGGAATTTACAGTGTGGTAAAGTAAACTACCTAGAGGCACAATATTTGTGTGGAGCATTTGTGTGTGTGTGTGTTGCTTGGTAGAACCAGACTGAGAAAATAAGGGGGGGCAGTTACCGAGGAATAGCAGTTGGGTGAAGATTACCTAGAAAGTCAGTAGTGATCAACTCAAACAAAACCTTAACATGGAAACTTTGGTTTTAGGGAAGTTGTTTGATGGCTTCAGATCTTTACCTTCTAAATCTATGCGTTTACGCAACTATTTTTTTTAAAAATGTGAATATGTTTTCTTCAGCTCTTTAAATTGTGTATGTAGTCAGTCTCTGTGATATTTTGGCAAATCTCTCAGTCGGTGCACTTTGTCGAATCACAAGAACAAATCCCACCCCAAACCCCAATTCTTCGTGCTTAACACGTTTACATTTCCTTGTGGCACCAAAATGACTTTTATTTTACCACAAAGGAAAAAAAAAAAGTAAATGAATGGTAATAGAAAGAAAACAATAAGAGAAACAGGAGTAAATCGCTTCCGGTCACTTATTTGCTTTTGGTGGTGTGTTTTCAAGGCAAGTGAAACCAGCAGAAGCAGTTTCGCTTTCTGGTTCTCGGCTCCGGGGGGCTGGGGTCGCGCGAGCAGCAGGTAGGACCCGCGCACCAGCTGCCGGGAAGCCAGCCAGCCGCACGTGCTGTCGTCCCGCCGCGGGAACTTTTCTATTGAAAATTCAAGAAAGTCATGACTTTTTCAACGTGGAGTCGTTCGTATTGGCTTATTCTAAAGATCCGAGCGATGCCCCAATGCACAAAGATCGAATTTAAACTTTTTTATTTTTTTTAATTTTTTAACTTGCAATGATGTGAAAATCACAAGCAGATGGCATCCAGCCTCTCTTAATTTGGTGGATGTATTTATGCCTCCATCTCAGTCGTGGAGCTCACGCACTTCCAACCCACTGAAGGCAACATCCCATCCCTGAAGTTCCCCGAAATCCGAAGGAGGCACGCTCGGAGAGGAATACCCGTCCGTAGGGTTGGGGGAGTTCCCTTTCTGGCTGTTTTGCAGATCGGAGACGCATCACATACACAGACCCCGACACGCTTGGGTCCAGGCAGGGCTGGGGCGGGCGGAAGCCGGAGCGGGCTCCCGGGGGCTCCCAGGCGGGGCTCGGCGGGGCGTCGTCCCTCCCCGGCCCGGTGCACCCCGGCAGCCTCGGCCGCGCGCGGACGCCGGGGAGCCCGGGGCGCGCCCGCCGCAGCCCGTGCGTCCGCAGCCGAGCGGGAGGCGACACCGGTCGGCGCCGGCCTGGGGCTTCCCCTGCCGAGTCCCCTCCAGGTTCAGCCCGCGCTGCTCCTCTCCTACCCAGCCACCTGCTTTGACTCGGGGACGGCGAGGGAGAGAAGAGAAACGAGGGGGCATCTCACTGCGTCTCGCCACCCCAGGGTGTAAAATTCGGTCTCACATTTTGGAGCCGAAGTTTGCGAAGGGACAAGCAGTCCCTTTGGGTGTGAGCGTCCGTGCTTCGTCGTGGGGGTGGGCGCCCTGGACCTATCTAGGAGGGAGCTTTGTTTAAGCGCCTCCTCGGACATCTTAATTCAGCCAGCTCCCCAAAGGCTGGTTTGAGATTTACGCGTTTTTAATGTTTTTTGTTGCCTCCGAAGGCAGACAGGTGAGGAGAGATGAGGGGGATTAATAACAGCCCCTGGGAGAACAATCAAATTGTTTGGGATATATATATATATATATATATATATATATATATATACACACAGAAGCCACCACTGTGTCTGGTAAACGACTCTAAATTTTAATTAATGAGTCACAAAAGCCACACCATAAGCTTTAAAAATTACCCCTTTATCAATAAGGTGATAATTAACTTTCTCTGGAATTAGCAATTCTCTCAGCCCCGGGCAGTATGCAGCCTAGTAAGTTCTCTGGAATGCTGCCAATTTTAAACAATCAGTCTTTTGGCAAATCTACTGGATTTTAATTCAAACATCTATTGTGACATTTTCCAGTGAGGTTCGAAGACCATTCGGATCGCCCCAACCACAGTTACATTTCCGAGATTGAAAGGAGTGTCTCAGACTGTTTAGATTGCCTGGGAAATAATTTCTCCCTTTCTCTTTCTTCATTGTCCTTTTCTACCTCCGCTCCCCCCCAACCCTCTGCATTTCCAGGAGTGCCACACTCTAGTCTCTGCTATAAATCTCTGTGAGCATCTCTGCTATGAATCGCGGTGGCAAAGCCCACAGTTGTTGGTAGTCGCATGCGAGGTTCCAGGGCTCTGGCTGCAAGCCCAGGAGGTTCCGAGTGCTTTTCTATTGTTGATTTCATCTCTGTTTCAGTTCTGGCAAGGGTTCTTCCCTAATATTTCTGCAAACTCTCACCCGTGGCTTGTCAGATGTTGAGATTTAGGTTGAGATTCAGAGAAGAGGAGCTGCAGGCAGAAGGGCCATTTTGGCCATGCTCATGGCCGATTGAAATTTGGCTTCTTCTGACCTACACATGTTAGTGTCTGAAGAGGTACAGGAGCATTGGGCAGACAGAGCAGCTGGCTCCGCAAGGAGCCCTTCCCCACAACGCACAGAAATACTCCTCAGCGCTGTAGTCACTGTTGGGTGATGTTCAGGGGAAGCCGGATGAGGGACGCTGCTATGTGGCCACAGTGGCCAGAAGGCAAGCAGCGATGAGTGCAAATCACTCCTCCGGAAGCCAGACCTCCCTCTCCTCCTCTGGGTCCTTCAAATGTTAGCACAGGTGGGCTTCTGCTTCTCTCAGCCAAGAGTCTGGCGAGGATGGCATGCTGGTGATAAAGTTTGCTGCTGGGTTCAGCTAGCAGCGTCGACGCGGTCAAGAACATCCTTCAGGAGGGTGGGATGGAGATGAGCAGCAGGCAGGAGTAGTGCATTTTGGGATAAATCAGCATTTTTCAATCAAAAGAGGCACTTTGCCACCACTGAGGAGATAAAACACCTCTCGCTTCTTGCAATGATGACGTTGTGGACTACTATTTTAGGACAGAAAGGAATTTATTACCCGGTGGCAGTTCTCACTCTGTATTAAGCTGAAAAGCATTCCACTGGGTCTCTGGGACGCCCTGGACCAAGGGGGATATATTTGGAGAGCCACACTGTAGGCTTCCCTGCGATGGCTGCTGTTATCCTTGGACCAGGTATGTTTTAGAGAGAATCCAGTGGCATAGAACCATGGGAAACCCTCTTGACTCTCCCACTGATGCAGGCATGTTCCACCTAAATTTTCATTTGTGGGGAAGCACGTGTGCATTTTTTCAGCAGCTGCCTTGATTGATGGGATGAATCAATCTGGATTCTGGTTTGGAATCCAGATTCGTCCTGGTGTTGCTGATTTTCAAGAATGATTGCGTACTCCTGCCGGCTGGCTGTGCCAACCCTTTGAGGGAGGGGCTTGGCTGAGGAATGGTGTCTTTACTTTCTCCAGAAGGCATCCAATACAGAAAGAGTGGAGTTGGCTGTTAGGAGAAAATTGACGTGCCAGGGAAAGAGAGTGTCAATGCTGTGTTTTGCAAGGTGGTGACGTTGTCTAGTTAGCCCCACGATAGTGACTCAACTTTTGGGAGCTCAGTATTTGGTAACAAAAGCCTTTGCCCTTTTTCTCTCTCTGTGCTGATCGTTACAGAGCAAAAGCCATCGTAGTTTCAAAACAGAAACATATGGCTTGAAATTAATCCTAAAGAAACAGGGAAATTTTCATGAGGACGTACTAAACTTGGGAACAAACACTGGGCTGGCAGAGCAAAGAATTACCCGCACTGGGTCCCAGTCCAGCCATTGGAAAATGACCCTTAACAAAGAAGTAGTGAGATAAAACCCAAAGGAGAGAGCCTGTTCCGTGGCCCTTCCAACGAGTACTTGACCATCCCTGCCCACCGACCCTCCCACCCCCAGTACCCGCTGGTGCAGTTTAAATCAGACTCAGTAATGGCCAACAGGTAGCACAGGACTGTCAGCTTATAGGGTTATTTCCTTTTAGATGGAGGGAAAGGTTTTTTTCCTTTTTCCTTTCACATTTGTCCACAAGTCATCCTGGGACATCATCGTTCTGATGAGAAAACCAGGGTCAAATACCAAGGCGTCTGCTTTTTCCTGATGTGCGGAGCTGGGCCCGAGCCCTGCCTCCAGACCAAGGTTAAGATCACAGACGCCCTATCTGAGGGTCTGCCCTGGATGCAGCCTTTGAGCTGGCTGGGGGGCCTCATGGCAGGATTTTATCCTGTTTGATAGGCAACTTTGAACAAGGAAAGGAAGAACTGGAGAGAAAACCACAGGCAAAAGATAGCTTTGGCTCATTTGTGCTTTTTGCTTCGGAGACAGGATTTAGAGGTCCCGTAAGGAACAATTCCTTTGAGCCTAGCCATTTCTACACTATCACAAGCCAACAGGAATTATTCTCTTTCTTTGCAGCCTTTTGAGAAAGAGCCTGGATGCTTTTCTTCACAGCCCTTTGGGGTTTGGTATCCTCACTTTTGGGAAGTTATGGTGATATCAAGACTTCATCTAACAATTAGCTATTAAGCTATGCTGTTCATCCCAAAGGGAATAACTAAAAAATGTTGTGGGAGGCACTGGGCTTATTGATCAGTAAAGAACGCCACTCCGGGAATAGATTTTGGTCATTTTTCAGTCTTGAGAAATGTGTGTCATTGGTTCATGTTGTTGCCATTGTTGCCTATGCTAGGGTGTTTGCCATGAGATCTGGGGGTCAGTACAGCACATGCCCATCTGTGCATTTCCCCTTATGTTGGGAATATAATATAATAATATATAATATAATCCCATTCAGATGTCGTGAGATGCTCCAGCATATTTGATTGTATCCCTCTTAAGAACTCATTTGTAAAAATGCTTCAAGAGAATAGCTGTAGATCATTGACATTTGGGTACACAAATTACAAAGCACACAAAGAGTGGGAGAAAAAACCCCAACTAGTTCTAGTGTCTGCAATCACTACCCACAGTATGAAAAGACAGCATTTGTTTTGAGTGTTTGTAACATAATTAACATTAAGTACTTGACATAAAGAAGGAGAGCAAATGGCACGGTGTGGTTATGTTGGTGCCTGATAGGGAAATGGTTAATTGGTCCCAGAGTGGGACCTTTACAGTTGTGTGTTGCCTTAATGAGACCAGGTGAATATAAACTCTCTCCAGGGAACTGAAGTTATAAAGTCAAGTTGGGTGTGATGTATGTGCCAATGTATGGGGCCAGTGATCTGAAATAGTATGGAGGACTGATCTTTTCTTTCTATCGCCCTCCCTTTCAGTTAGAAGTCATTTGTCACAAACCTGGTAACAAATAAAGGGAGTGAAAGCAGTCTGTTAGCAGAGTAAGGGAAAAGAACGTTTAGAAAAGTTTGTCTCACAGATGTTTCCAAATCAGCCCCAGCCTCTGCTAAGGTCAAGTGCTGAGTTCCTACTACTTGGATCGAGACCAGAGTGATGTAGAATAAACTGGAAATATAATCATTTAAAAATATATTTCTGGGCACAGGTTAGGTCACTGTTTTTAGGGACTATATTTCATGTTTTCATGCCCGAAGGAAAAAAAAAAATCCCATGGGACCAAAGACATGGCTGGTCCTTATAGATTTCTAATAGTGGATAGTGTAGGTTACATAGCTTCCTGGACAAAGTCAAGCAAACCCAAGGCCTCCTTCGGCCAAGGTCTCCTGTATTCTGCTGTGTACTTGGTAGATTATCAGTTTCCAGGGAGCTTTCTTTCTCTTCCCTGAGAATACAGATTTAGGGAAGGTTAAGAAGAATTTACATTGGGACCGTGCAATTACTTAAGTTCCAGACCATGTTCAAGTCCATTCACCCTTCTTTGGAAGCTGGAAGGTTAAAATGTACCAAACTAATGAACTTGAGGGAAAAAAACGTTTATCTGACATTTGGAGGGATAAATTGAAAACACAACCCTATACTCTGAGAAGTGGTCTCATAGTGATTCCTAGATTCTTAGATTGAATGGATTATAAAGGCCTTCCTCCCTCCCAGGGCAAGCCTCAGACTCTTCCCGAGGGTCTGCAAAGGATGCAGCCAACACAGACTCCATTCTCAACAGGCCGCCCCCTTTGCCATTGTTGGAAACTTCCAATTTTTTAGCATGGACATTTTCCCCTCCAGAACTTCCCCTAGTTTTCTCATTCAGGAACTTCCTCCTGGGGGTACTTTTGTCCTCAGAGAGGTAGAGAATAAATATCCATGGAGCAGCATGCATTCTGAGTGGGAAAAGCCAGGTGAACAGTCACCAGTGTGACCCGGGGCCAATATGGTGGCCACCCTGGGCCTCCCTTCCTCCCTGGGGATGGTATTCCCTGTCCATCTCCACTGCTGAGCCCCAGTGGTTTGAATGTGGCAAGTCCTCAGTAAAGATTTGTTGCGTGAGCAATGGCGTGAAGGATAACACCAGCATGGGTGAAGACAGCAAGGTGTTGTGGAAAGAACATGCGCCATTTTTGGTGTCACCCCGAGTTGATCAGATCATGGGATACAGTGCTCCGGAAGTTGTTGGGAAGGCGCTTTGTTTAATGCAAATAAAGTTCAAAGGAAACAGTATATGGGGTATTTGTAAACTGTAAAGTGCTGGAGAAATGGGAATAAATGCATGTTCCGTCTATTGAGCCGCGTATGCTCGGGGATGCCGAGAGAAGCACTTGCCACGCTTTATCTCATTTGTCTGACTTGAACCACACAGGAAGTCACTATAAGGCTATTTTTTAAAAATCTCCATTACACAGGTAGGCAAATTGAGGCTCACATTAAATAATTTGTGGAGGGTCACATTGCCACATGAGGCCTGCTGAGTCTTTCCTTCAGGGTTGAAAAGCCAGTGGGGTGTCCATGTCTTTTCACCTGTGAGGGCTGAGGAGAAAGAGCTCTTTCATGCCCCAGAGCCAGCTGCTGCTGCTCAGCCTGGCTGGGCTGCTCCCAGGTCCAGCAGGTTCCAGAAAGGAAATGATTCCCTGGTGTTTTCACTTGGAAAGGCATTTTGGATCCACAGCAAACTTCTTTTAAAGCAGTAGGCTCTCAGTCCTGTCAGACTCAACCCTCACTTTCATTGCAAATGTTTTTAATGCCCTGTTTACAATCCCAGAGTGAAGTTCCCAGATAACACAGCCCTCCCGCATCCCTTATCAGAGAAAACCCGGTGTAATGTCATACCTGAACTATAAAGAGGAGTAAAAGCAAAGTAATTTATAATTACTTCCGGTGCAGGCGCCCTGTTCTGGGCGCCATAATGAAGCGGTTCGGTGCTTGACACCCGCTGTCTCCACTGAGGCCTCAAACAGGGCTGTCGGTGAGTCGGTTAACACAAGCTGGTCCTCCTGCCAGTGACATGGTTTTCCCAAATTGTAAACAACCCTTGAAATCCTAAACAAAATAGAGAACAGGCTTCCCTTGATCTATGTATTATTTGCATTCCTGGAAAATACAGTATATATTACAGCTAAGTAAAAATGTATTTGTATGTAGAATGAGGTGAACTCTAGGCTCACCAAAATGAGGTTTTCACTCGTGTGACCATATGGGGAGACCGTGCTCCACTGTGTGGACGGCTCCATCTGTCTGGCATCCTTGGTTTCTGCCCTTAAAGGTCAGGAGTGCTCACAGCACCCCCCATGGTACCAGGTAAAACCATCTCCAGCACATTTCCAAAATGCCCCTCTGTGGGGAGTGTTGCCACCACCGCTGAGCACCTGTGGGTCAGAGCATGCCAACCTGTCATGAATTTCGCTTTTTCCTACCTCCCCAAATGCCTGAATAATGGTAGTTTCAGAAAGATGGCACTGTTCTGCCAGTTCTATAGGTGATTGTTAAGTAAAGGCATTTCGAATACCATGGCAGAAATTCGGGGGTAACTTGCACATTCCATGAAGCTGATTGTAGTGGATTTCCTCTAAAAACTGGAGCTTTGCGGGGCACCTTGGCTTAGTGGGTTAAAGCCTCTGCCTTTGGCTCAGGTCCGGATCCCAGGGTTTTGGGATCAATCCCTGCATGGGGCTCTCTGCTCAGCAGGGAGTCTGCTTTCCTTCCTCTCTCTCTGCCTGCCTCTCTTGTGATCTTCTCTGTCAAATAAAAAAATAAAATCTTAAAAAAAAAACCAAAACTGTAGCTTTGAGCCTGAGAAGATCCTTTCTGCCACATTTCATTCTCTTTCAGATTATGCACAGGTTTTATCATAAATACAGTATTTTAAAAGCAGGTTGGTGAAATCCTCACTATTCTCTGGGTCTGCTTAAAAGCATTAAAAGCCACTGAGGGACCTGGATGATGTAGGCTTTGTGCGAGTTATCCACACAATAGTCCTGGAATGTAGGGTTATTCTGCTTCACAGACAAAACTTCAGTCTTCAGTGAATTTAAGCAATGAGTCTCAGTGCCTCAGGGTCATCCATTAAAGTCCTATAACTGATTTCAAAGCCAAAGCTATGCTTTTGCTTCTGTATCAGTTTGGGTATATGGTATACACGTTTATCTGTGATGTGGAAATCCCATGTGTGAGAACTTTCTCCTTGTTGAGTACATAAAAATGCGGTAGAGGAATAAACATGACCACAGATTCTTTGACATTCCTGCCATGAGGCTGTGGGGTCTCATTCCCCTCTTCTTGTCTCTGGGATAAGTGACTTGCTTGGTTCACAGAATGGCCAAAGTAATGCTCCAGGACTGACGTCAGGAGTCTTGCCATTCCCCTTGGGGCTCGGAATGCTCACCTTGGAGCCCTGAGCTGCCACAGAAGAGGTTGATGGCTCCAAGGCTGCCAAGCTGCCAGGAGCCAAAGCTCTGTAGAAGACCCTGAACAAAAAGACATCAAGGTGGGGGTGAGGCGGATAGAGAAAGAGGCAAGAAACATAGAGCTACTCGGTGTGTGGATGAAGAAACCACCTTGGAAAGCGGATCCTTCCATCCCAGCCTCCCTAGCTGATGCTACACAGATCAGAGACAAACTGTCCAGTCCAGCCTTTCCTGAATTTCTGACTCACAAAATGGTGAGCCAAAATAAGTCACACACTTTGGGATAGTTTTACATGTGCTGATAACCCAAACACGTGTGAATGGCATTCTTTCTTTTGTAGTGTGCATTGTGGATTATTTTTGATGCCTAAGAGAGAATGATTTCTCAATTCATTTCTTTAAAGATATTTATTTACTTATTTATTTATTTTAGAGAGAGAGCATGGATGGGGGTGGGGAGGGCAGAGGAAGAGAGAGACAAGCAGACTCCCTGTTGAGTAGGGAGCCTGGTACAGGGCTTGATCCCAGGACCCTGGGGTCACGGACATGAGCTGAAGGCAGACACTTAACCAACTGAGCCACCCAGGCCCCCCAAGATTTTCGACTTTAAAAGAGAAGGTAAAATTCACTATAAAATATAACTGATGTTATATTTGGGTTGGGTCAGCTGGTTAAGCGTCCAACTCTTGATGTTCCAGGTTTGGCTCATAAAATAAGTCTTAAAAAAATAAGTCTTAAAATCTATATAGTTGATCTCCATTTTCTAGGAATCAAAATAAGAGAAGTTTTATTCCATATAGAGTTACCATCAAAAGCATGTATTTTCAGGGGGACAAAGGCTGTACCTAAGGGATCTGAAGTTTGATTAAGCACTGCTTTGAGCCCTAGGCTGTCTGTGTCTCCAGTCCAGGGGTTTAGAACTAAAATCCAGGTGGTATAGCTCCTTCTCCCATAGGGACATGGTCCTCTGAGTCCTTCCCATAAAGTCTTTTGAAGTTATCCTTTGGTTTTCAGAGCAGCTTTTAGAGAATGTTCCTGGAGGTGACTCTAATTCTGAGGAAATTTGAGCTATCCTTTAGATTTCTGGCCGCCCTCTCGGGAGTGGCGGTTTCCCAGCATCCCACAGCTGGCCGCCGTGTTTACTGTCAGTGCCTTGGGCGGCGCACGGTTCTACAGCTGCAGCTCAGGCTCCCTGCAGGCTCCCACGCAGGATTGCATGTCACAGCAGACTCAGTCCTCTAGTGAGAGAATGTCTGCCCTGAAAGTCCAGGTCACTGATACCCTGTCTCACTACTTAGTGTTAAGTCCGGCTCAGTGGTGACAAGGAGCTCAGATGTGATGTATATAATATGACATCATAGGAGCTGTGATCGGTCTATGTCTCATGGCCATGAAGGCAGCTAGACATTTTCATGTCCCCCTCTGGCCCATGCTTGTTTAGATGATGTTATGTTGCACCATCAATTTCACTTACCTTCTGTCCTATCTCTGTGGATTTGTGTCCAAACTGCCCCCAGAAACGGGAAAAATCTTAAGGTCAACAATTTCATCTCTGGCTTCTTTGGCTTAAAGTGTCATTGCAGAACAGAAAATCAACGAGTCCTGCATCTGCATGAGGTAGTCAAGCTTCATGGCGAGGAGACTGAGGGGCTCTAGTTCAATGTCTTGCTCCAGGATCAAGGACAGTCACTGGATTGGGACAAAAATCTTGCATTCTTGAACCGTCAGCCACAGTCATTGTCAACTGGCTCTGGCTGTTTTCCTAAAACAGTTATTAGCAATGCATGGTGTCTGAACATGAGGAAGCTTGAAAATATTTGCTTTTAAAATTCCAACACTTGGGGCGCCTGGGTGGCTCAGTGGGTTAAAGCCTCTACCTTCGGCTCAGGTCATGATCCCAGGGTCTCAGGATCGAGCCCCATATCCGGCTCTTTGCTTGGCAGGGAGCCTGCTTCCCCTTCTCTCTCTGCCTGCCCCTCTGCCTACTTGTGATCTCTGTCTGTCAAATAAACAAGTAAAATCTTAAAAAAACCCCAAAAACGTAAAAAAAAAAATTCAACACTCTCCTCACTCACATTTGGTGATGTCCCAAATGTCAAGAGAAAGCACAAATGAGAACTGCCTTGCCTAGGGGTCAATGGATTTCCTGGGGGCTTGGTTGACAACTTTCTTTATCCATATGCCAGTGCCCCCGCCTGAAGATTTCCAGTGGATTCTGGGTCCTGATGTGGCAGACAGTGTGGGGAGGGCTGTAGCAAGAGGAGTGAGAATGAGTGCCTTTGCCTTTGGGTTCCTCACCTGATAGAAGTGTGGCATCAAGATCGTTGTGTGAACCTCCAGGACAGAGGCCAATGGCCAAGTCGCTAGTGCCAGGGATCAGCTTTTTCAGCCCAGAAATGGCCTCTGCTTGTTAACAGCCCTTGCCTGCTGACACGTGAGAAGGGGGCCTAGCGCAGAGAGGCACTCCTTGCGTTTTCTAGATAGACTGAAGGACTCAGGGGCGGAAAAGGAGATGGGTCCCCACGTAAGGGGGTTATGTACTCAAAGTCTTACTTGGCTAGTTCCTTGGGTTCCAGGCTGGAATTCCAACTGTTTCAACAGCCACCTCCACCCGCATGTTCTATAGGCACCCTAAACTCAACATTTCCAAAGCTGGACTTCTCATTTGCCCTCTTCCCCATAGTTTCTCCTTTATTCTGTCTTCACAAAAGCTATCACTGCTACTCCTCTGAAAGTAACAGTTTCAGAATCCCAAACTTTCCTTACCCTGTGCCTTCTAAATGGAAGTCCTACCTGATGCTACTTTTTCAAAAGAGTTTCCTGTACTTGCTCCTTTTCCCGCCTCCACCCTCTCTGTTGGCCTTGTCCAGGTCGTCACCAGCACCCTCCACCTGGACCATCGTCGTGGCCTCCAGCTCCACTTCTCTGCCTGCAGTCCTCCCCCCAACCCCACCTCATGCATCACACAAGGTTACTTTTGTAAGACACCCACATGCTCTAGCCACTCAGTTGCTTAGAAATCTCAGATAGATTCCCTTATGTCAATGGTTGCCAAATATTTGGATCGTGTTCCCTATTATAAATAATTCCTCGAGGGCGCATCTCCAATGTATGTATCATAGATTATAAACATACTAATACCTTAATATGTTATACATAGTGTAAAACATGCAAAAATAGAAATGAAAAAGGCCATGTGAGCCTTTTGATTCCCCATTGATTCTCGAAGCCTCTGTGTTTCTCCACTTTCTATCCCCTGGCTCCTGGAATTCTCTTCCTTCACTTCTCCAGGTGATGAAATTCTTCCTGTCTTTCAAGACATTGCTTACGCATCACTCCCCTGCCCTTGATTCCTTACACAGACTGTCTCTATGCCCCCTTTTTATATAATACTTACATTCCGCCTCTTCTCCTGCGGCATGACTTGAGAATATTTTTCTAGTGGGCAAGCGGAAAGAAGGAAGGTATCAGGATATATGTCCCTGTTGTTGCCAAGAACAAAATTGTAATGGTACATACCTTTCCTTCCTTGTCAGACATTCCAAAGAGGTGTTTTGTTTGGTTTTGCTTTGTTTTCTCCCTTTTTTTTAACCTTCTTGTTACTCGGGGTAAAATACTTCTCCCCCAGACGAGCGCAGACGCAGGCAGCGCAGCCAGACAGACACAGAACGTGAGGGGGAGGAATTGAGGGAGACGTGCAAAAGTAAACTTAATTCTGCATATCAAGCAATTAGGCTAATGCGATTTAGAACAACGTGATGGGTGAAGTTTGTTTGTTTTCCCCTCAGTGTGTAATTAATTCATGGTAGTGTTGTAGGTTGGTACATTTTGGTAAACGAATAAAGAACTGTTCTTTGACGTAAAAGCGGTGAACAGCCTAGTCCTTTCACAGTAGCGTGAGTGGAAGATAATTACAGTTTGAGGGACCGTCCCCATCCAGCGTGAGAACACTGGCGGCTTGTCTTGGGTGGAGGGTGGAGTTGCTGGGAGCTGGAGTTGCAGATTTGATGTGTGCCGCGCCAAGGAGAGGGCTTAGCTCAATTTTTCAATATTCCGCCAGGGTCCTACAGAGAACTATGCTAATAAATATGACAATAATGCTGTAATGGGACAAGAAAGGCTGACACAGCATTTTGTTAATTTGTGTTCAGCATTAGCAGGGAGTTTTGCAACCCCTGGGCAATGAAACAGGAGCTACCGGTTGACTGTAGGCATTTTAATTAGAGGTCTTGGGAATATCCGTGCTCTATGCCCGCGGAGTGAGACGTGGCCGTGCAAAGTTTAGCCAAAGCGTGCTTTCCTTCCTTGTCCTCGGCAGCCATTAAAAGGTCTTCAGGTGGCAGGGGCTGGGGAATGGCAAAAATAAAGTTTCTGAGAAGGGGAGGACTCCTGGTGGGTGACGTCCAACACCAAGCAGCTACTTGGCTGTCAGCGCCCACAGTTCTTGTTTTAACAGAGTGGTGGGAGAGATGGACAGAAATGGCTTGACCCAGTGATTGATCCCAAAGCGTTTTTAAAAGGCTCTTTTTACTCTTGCTACCTTTCCACAGTTTGGTTTAAATACAATGCAAGAATAAGAACATCGTAAGTCAAAAGCTGTTACCGTATGTGACCCCTGAAATTTATGGGAATTAAGCAGAAAAAATTAGGAACGTATAACCAAATAATTTTTCAGTCCCCTAAGACTCCTTTAAATTTACCTCCTCTCCACCCACTGTTGCTGAAGTAGATTTACTCCAGGGAAGCCTCTGAACGCCAGAGTGGGAGGAGCCCAGAGTGGGAGGAGCCTGGAGTGGGAGGAGCCCGGAGTGGGAGGGGCCCATACTGGGAGGGGCCATCGTGGGAGGGGCCAGCTAACATTGGCACCTGAGGGGCAAAGAGCCAGGAAACACGAGAAAGAAATGGCAAATGCCCTCGGTCCGTGATGCAGCCTTGGAAATGGCAGGGTCTATCAGTGCCGCTCTCCTTCCCATTTCTTTCACCTTCAGTCCTGGCACTGGTGGGGCGGGGGAGCTTCAGTGGGAGATGGTGGGAATAATTGGAGGTAAAGGGCCCACTGCCAGGCTAGGATGGGGACTTCGACGGAAAGCCGCCACTTCTGTGACCATTCATAGGTTGGAGGCCCAGTGCTAAGGTCAGGAAGGCAAGATGCACAGCCGTGGGCCACTGGACGGCAACACGAAGGGGCAGAACCACCAGGTTATGCCCTGGATGGTGGTTATCAGGTCTCACTGTGTTCGTGGAGAAGTAGACACCCATTGGTGGCGTTATTTAAAATTGTTGGTCACCTTGACAAATAATCCTTGAGCCCCTCTGATGGGCAAGTCACTGCCTCTGGCCAAGCAGACAGACAAAGTCAGGTGAGTAGCCACTAGGGCCAGAAGTGGTTCTCCAGCCCTCTAAGGATCACTTCTTCCAGAAAGCCTCCTAGCCTTCCTCCAGCCCCTGTCTTTACTCTTGGAGGGCCATTCAGGTCTGTACCTCAATCCTGCTTCCTTACGTTGGGGTTTCACTGGGATGTGTTTGTGTGTGTGTGTGTGTGTGTGATTGTGTTTTCTTCTCAACTAAGGCTAACTCTGAGGACAGCTGCTGCCTCGCACACGAGTCTCTGTGGTTCACCATTGGTGTCAGTCTGCCCCTCGGTCCTGCCATTGCCTTATGGTCACGTGGTCTCTTTTCACCTCTGTGAGCCTCAACCTTCCCACCGTGAAAATGCAAGACATTAACACCTGGATCACAGGTTGCCATTAGGAGCAAATGAGCTGGATCCAACACTTTGTATATTGCCTGGCCCATAGGGAATACACAGTAAATTGAAGCTAATAGCATTATGTCATTGAGTACATGGAATGTCGACTGAGCCTCTCTGTTCATTGTCTAATAGGAACAAAATTTCATTTGACTGTCTTTCCTTCTCAAGATGAGAAAGAGCCCTGTAAGTTAAAAGTTGCCTAGGAAAACTAGAGAAAGTGGTGGGCATACGACTCCATTGTGTCACTTGGCCCTGTGACAAATCCTATTCTATTCCATGAGGAAAGAAAGAAAAAGGAGCCCATCCTTAGGTATTTTTCTGAGGCTGGTGGGAATATACATGGTTATCTATCAAATAACCTTGACCTTCTCCATATGAATCCCTGGGCTTTCATGCTCTCCAATCCCCCCACAAGTCCTGGTTCTTCCCGGAGATAATGTCTGTCCATTCCAATGCCATTGTTCTTCTTATAATTAGGAATATGATATTTCAGAACCGGGCTGATTTCTCATCAGGTCTCATGGCCAACATCAGAGCTGCCATGTGCTCTTAGATCAGAGGGCCTATAAAACAGCCCACCACATATGTGAAACTTTATGTCATTCTTCACTGAGCTGAGTTGGAAAATTTATAGTTAGAAGAACAGAGTCAAGTTGAAAATGTGGCTTTGGCCACATTTCTCTGGGTATAATTGGAGTTTTCAGATATAGTTAAAATCAGTCTGGTTTTAACTGAGGGTATCAAAATGGCAGGATACAATGCTTTAAAAAGACCACAATCCCCATCTGCCTCACAATGAGTGAGAACAGCATGCTGTTGAAAAAGGTGCTGCCTGATGTTTTCCTATTTATTCATCTTTTCTTGATATCTATTGACCTCCCTGTATTTTAGGCAATTTCCTGTAATAGAAAAAAGAGTAGGAGGTGTCTGAGTCCCCAGGCAGCTGAGGGAGTACTAGAAGGGTCAGCAAACATTTTCTGTAAAGGGCCACATAGCATCTATTTTATCTTGGGGGCCATGTGGTTTGGATGGCAATACCCACCCCAGAAACTCCAGGCATTTCCCACAGCCCTCCGCTCTCCATTCATCGTGCTCGCCCTCATGCAGGCTGAACCCTCTCTTCTGTGCTGATACCCGTTGCCTTGACACCTGGAAGAGAGACCCTAACGCTTACAGCAAAAGCTGATTGTGAGGACAAACTGACCTAACGTGTTCAAAGCCCTTGCTCAGGCTCTAGCTGTCACTGACAAATGTTAGTCTGCCTCCCTCCTGTCCTTCCAGAAGAATCTGAGAAAACAAAATCCCTCCTGCCTCTTCCAGGTTAAGCCATCTACTCATGTCCCAACTTGAACCCAGACGTCTTCTCCAAGACCTTAATCTACTCCCCTCTTTCTCTCAAACATCCAAGCCACCTCTCTGTCTTGTTCTGCTTTGCTGCAATACACTTAGTTATCTTCTGTATAAGACAGTTTTAAAGGAGAAGGAGAAAGAAGAGGAGGAAGAAGTAGAGGAGGAGGCAGGAGGGAGGAGAGGAAGGTGAAGGGGAAGAGGAAAACGCGCTCTGATCTTATAACCTCCTCCAGCTACCATTTGTTTTCTCTTTTATCCCAGGGGTCTCCAACTGCCTTCACTTTCCCATTATTTCTCTTTGTTCATTTCTGCTCCTTCCTTATGTTTTTCCTTCCCAGAGGCATACTGGGCTGTGGAAAAGGAGTGCTCTAGGGTCAAGCACACATCTCCATGGTTCTGTTTGTGGTGTCACAGACCCCGTGTAGCTTACACAGCACCAAGGTCCTCATCTGTGAAATGAAAACAGTGAGGCTGCCCCCAGGAGAGGATTATGAGAGATCAGGGAGGTAATTGGTGAAAGGCACCTTGTCAGTGGTTGGCATGCGACAGGTGCCACTCAATGAATTCTGTTCTCTTTCTCTTCTACAAGCTGTTTAAGGACAGGCAGGGACCTCTGTCCTTAGGGAAATGAAGAGAGAGTGGATCGAGACTATTTTTTTGTTCCAAAAAGTACTCACTATAGTCCTTTGAGTTGGGAAAACTTGCCTTGACATCTTTTTTTCCTTTTTCTTCATCTTTGATAAGACTTGCAAAAAATTGATGTGGGATTCTAGTCACGTAAGGGTGGGCAAGTGCCCAGGTTGATTTCATTTGTTAATTAATCACTCTACTCAACATATATTTATTCAGCGTCAGCTGTATGCTCACCCCTATGAGAGGCCTGGTGGCTCCTGCCTCAGAGAAGCTCTCAATCTGACTGGGGACCCAGAGAAGTGAGCCAAGCCAATCACACAGGATTCCCGTGCTTTGGGGGGTGAGCTATGGGAGTGCCCACAGGGTGCCATGGGAAGGCAGGCAGGGAGAAGCCCTGTCTGTTGGATGAGGCAGGGAGTCTCATGAGGCAATGAGCCACATGGAAGGATGTGGCAGGGCAGAGATGGCTGATGGCTGATGGATTCTAGGAGGCTGGACATCTCTTGTCTGTAGATCAGTGACAGCCGGTCTTCAGGCTCGACCAGAGAGAAGTGAGGTGAGAAAGGCAGGCTGAAGGTGTGAGTCTTGTCTTGAACCTCCTCTAGAAACGTAGAGACTTCTTCTTCCGTAGGAAGGGAAGAATGGACTTTCCCATCCGGGGGGTAAGAGGTAAGACCTGAGGAGAGTAGTTTCTGGGCGGCAGAGTTCAAATCAGGATTAGGAAGAATTTGCATTCGGTCATCTCCAGCAATGGGGGCAGGCATGTGCAAGCAGGAACCAAGGCATATGGAGGCAAGGAATGTGGGGAATCTAGAATTAGGACGGTCAGGAAAGATGAAGTTGATTCGCAGCCCATACCTGGGCCATGTCCACCCTACCCCAACCCACACAGAGAGCTGATGCCGGCTCTCACACCACAGGTCTCCTCCCAGGAGAGGGCTCTGGGTCTAGCTCAGCTCATGGCTGCCTCAAGAACTCCAGCTTTGCCACACGTTTTCCCCCTAAGGGATAACAAAAAGAAAGGGACAATTGGATAATACCTTCTGGTAGCAGGAGTTTACAGAGCTAGCCAATTTTTAAAATTAAATGGATGTGTATGTGCATATGTGTGTGCAGACACACGTATTCACATGTACATAGGCATAGTATAAAATATACGATTTGATTCCAGATATTGTTATTCCAATAATACCAATCATTATTATGATAGCATAATTATTTATTTTTACACATTTGTTGTTTTTATATTTCATTATATAAGAATAATGATTATTACTGATATTATTCCAAATTTTAAGTCTGCTTAGGAAGTTTAAACAAATCACGATTTGCATCTGGCCCATGTTGTCTCCTCTCTCCTCTGGACTCCCCTTTGTGTACACTGAATCTAAAAGGTGGAAATTAACACGGGGAAATGGAACCCCAGATCCTACCTTGTCTTCCTGTGGGGCCGGGCCTCATGCAATTGTGAGCGTTCTGCCAGGACTTAATTTTGTAGCAGGCTGCTAGGGTTATTTATTTATTTTAAAGTTATTTTTTCTAGTTATACAAGTTGTACACACACATATTCTTGTTTACAAAGAAAATTAGTAAATCAGGACAGAACCTCCAACGTTGTGCTCTACTCCCAGCCACTAGAGTAAGTTTTTAAAAATGTGAGTCAGATCATTTCTCTGCCAGGCTCGGAGAAAGAAGCAGTGATCTTCAGTGGCCTACAAGGCCCTCATGCTCTGCCGCACTCCCCACCCCCATTTTATCTCATTTTTCTCCCTCCCCTGCTCTGTCACACTCTGTTCCATATCCTTACTGTCTTGTCACACAGCTATAGTTAAAACCAGTCACACACCCACCACAGGACTCCTGTAGTTGCTTTCTTCTCTGACTGGAACATCCTTCTGCTCACCCTCCAAGCTCCTTGAGGTCTCTGCTCAAATATTCTTTAATAAGAGAGGTCTTCAGACCATCATTATGGAATAAGATCATCACTACCATCACGCTTTAGCTCCCTTCACCTGATTTTGTCTTATTAACATTTATCATCACTTGGCATATTATATATTTGATTACTTATAGTCTGCCTCTCCCTACTAGAACATAAGTTCTGAGAGAATGTAAGTTCCTTGACTTTATGTTGTTGTTTCTACTATATTCTTAGTGCCTGAAGCAGTAGCATGCAGTAGGTGCTCAATAAATATTTATTGACTAAATGAATGAATTCATGAAGACTATAGTAAGAGGTAAGAATTTCTCTCTCTTATGTGCTCACTCCCTTTCCATATTTCTCAGTTCTTAGCACTGTAACTGTATCCTTCTAGAAATTTTCTTTGCATGTGAAGCATACCTAGAGGTATCTGCTTCTAGTCAGGATGTAGTAGGATGTGAAAAACTTCTGGTCATGGGAAGAAGCAGTGTTTTTCAATGGGACTAACAAAAAAAGTGGTGGGTGCAAGGAAATCCTGATGAATCATATCTAGAGAGAAGTGATCCCTTCCCAGGTATAGCAGGAAACTCTAGCTTCCATACCTGGGGAATGGGCAGATACAGGTAGATGTAGAAGTAGGGAGTTTTCCCAGATGCAGATGCCCATCTGGAAGGATGACTCTGAGTCAGGGAGGTGGGGAAGGGATTGCAGGAGTTGGGGAGAGTGTGTGCAAGGATTGTGCTGCCTTGGGACCATTGAAGGTGTGACCTGGGTCTGGAATGGAGGAGTGGACCTGTGAAAGGCAGAGAACCGACGAGGACAAATCAATTAGGCTTCATATACAGTGTGAGCTGGTAGCAGGGATTAGAATCTGAAAGACCCTTGGGTTCAGTCAGAAGATATTAGCCATAGGCAAAGTTTGAACAAGGAAGATTTTTTTTAAAGATTTTATTTATTTATTTGACAGACAGAGATCACAGGTAGACAGAGAGGCAGGCAGAGAGAGAGGAGGAAGCATGAGCAGAGAGCCTGATGCGGGGCTCGATCCCAGGACCTTCGATCCCAGGACCCTGGGATCATGACCTGAGCTGAAGGCAGAAGCTTTAACTCACTGAGCCACCCAGGCGCCCCAAACAAGAAGATTTAATATAAAGAATTGCTAACTACATGAAAGGTGGTTAACAACTGAAAGAGATAAAGGAGAACTCTAAAGTAGTAGCTACAGGGGTGCCTGAGTGGCTCAGTGGGCGAAGCCTCTGCCTTTGGCCCAGGTCATGATCTCAGGGTCCTGGGATAGAGCCCCACATGTGGCTCCCTGCTCAGCGGGGATCCTGCTTCCCTCCCCACCCCCCACCTGCCTCTGCCTACCTGTGATCTCGTGCTCTCTCTTCCTATCTGTCAAATAAATGATAAAATCTTTAAAAAAAATTTTAAAAAATAAAGTAGTACCTACAGAAAGCAGTAGCCAGCCCTAAAGCTGACAGAAAAGTTAATAATTAAGGAACTTAGACTGGGAACCACTGCCAGGGCCCTGGCATGCCTATCAATTTGCCACCAAGTAGAGAGACAAAACAGTGGAAGAAGAAAAAGTCTCTTCTTTCTCTTTCAGATTTGCGATGTCTCTCCAGTGCTTTCTGTTGACAGGGCCTAACATCAACCCGACTGTCAAGGGAGAAATGTAGTCTGCAGAATCACTCCAGGATCCCAGAGTAGGGCAAAGAAAGATGGATATGTTGCTGAGAAACAATATATTAATAAATGGCATAAAAATACATATGTAAAAAAAGACATAAAACCACCACAAATTCATCTCCTTTCTGATCTTTGCTAAGACAGTACCAGTGAAGGAGGGGCTGGTGGGCAGAGAAAAATCATGTAGTTTCCGACATTCTCCTGGTTTTTGGATTCTGGGGGCCCTGTAAGTGTTGAATTCAAAGATAAACAAAGAATAGAGGACACTGGCTAGGAGCTAAGCAAATCCGAAGTTAACTCGGTCTGCATAAAGGCACTGCTCAGCACCAGGCCAGTTCGACTCTGGGTAAATGTATTCCATTTGCTACTGTTTTTCTGTACACAATTCCTGGAGTACGGTTTTATTTTATTTCATTTTTTAAAAGATTTATGTATTTGACAGAGAGAGATAGCACGTGTGCCCGTGTGTGCACAACTGGGGGCAGAGGGAGAGAATATCCAAGCAGAAGACCCATGAGATCATGACCTGAGCCAAAACCAAGAATTGGCTGCCTAACTGACTGAGCCACCCAGGTGTCCCTGGAGCACAATTTTTAAAAAGACCCATATGTAAATAAACAGGGAAATGTTACTCATGATTGAGAAAAAATGCAGACAATAGGAACATATCCACAGGTGGCCCAGGCACTGGAATTATCAGCTAAGTACTTGAAATGAACTATTATAAACATGTTAAATAATTTAAGGAAAAGAGATGGATATTAAGGAAGAGAAATGGAAACTCTAAAAATAAAAACAAGTGGAAACTGAAATTCTAGAACCAAAAAATAAAATACAAGACATAAAAAAAAAAAAATCCACTGGATAGGCTTAATAACAGAGTAGCCATTGGGGAACAATGGATAAGAGAACTTGAACACAACTAACAGCAAGAAGCTGAGAAGACAAAAGCAGAGATAAAAATGGAATTCTTAAAAAAAAAAAAATCCACTCAGTTAATACAAAAGAAGGCAGGAAAAGAGATATAAAAGACAAGTAGTGAGCAAATAGCTCACTGGTAGGCTCAAAGTCAATTCTTTCTTTTCTTTTCTTTTTTTTTAAGATTTTATTTGCTTATTTGACAGACAGAGATCACAAGTAGGCAGAGAGGCAGGCAGAGAGAGAGGAGGAAGCAGGCTCCTTGCTAAGCAGAGGACCCAGGGCTCGATCCCAGGACTCTGGGATCATGACCTGAGCCAAAGGCAGAGGCTTTAACCCATTGAGCCACCCAGGCACCCCAAAGTCAACTCTTTCAATAATTACATTAAATACAAATGGCCCAGGGTGCCTGGGTGGCTCAGTCGGTCAAGCAGCTGCCTTGGGCTCAGGTTATGATCCCAGGGTCCTGGGATGGAGCTTGGAGTCAGGCTGTCTACTCAGCAGGGAGCCTGCTTCTCTCTTTCCCTCTGCTGCTCCCCCTGCTTGTGCGCGCGCTCTCTCTCTCTGTCAAATAAATAAATAAAATCTTAAATAAATAAATAAATACATACAATTGTACCAAATACTTCCCTTGAAGGCAGTGATTTACAGACTGCATAACAACAACAAAAAACTTCACTCTGCTGGCTACAAGAGACGCATTTTAAGTATAAAAATTAAACATAGGTCACAAGTAACAGATCAATAAAAGAAAGCATGCAAACAGTAATTAAGAGAAAGATGGAGTGACTATATTAATGTCATTGAAATAGACTTAAAGACAAGTAGTTTTAACATAAATATAGAGAGTCACTCTTTTTTTTTTTTTAAACATTTTATTTGAATAAAAGAGAGGGAACACAAGCAAGGGGAGTGGGAGAGGAAGAAGCAGGCGGCCCATAGAGCAAGGCTCCATCCGGAGATCATGACCTGAGCTGAAGGCAGATGCTTAAGGACTGACCCACCCAGGTGCTCCAGGAGAGTCACTCTTAATGATAAAAGAGTCAAATCATCAAGAAAGTATTAAAATATTAAATTTATTTGTACCACAATAACAAAGCTCAAAATACATGCAACAGGGGTGCCTGGGTGGCTCAGTGGGTTAAGCCTCTGCCTTCGGCTCAGGTCATGATCTCAGGGTCCTGGGATCGAGTCCGGCCCACGTCTGGCTCTCTGCTCAGTGGGGAGCCTGCTTCCCTCTCTCTCTCTGCCTGCCTCTCTGCCTACTTGTGATCTATCAAATAAATAAATAAAATCTTAAAGAAAAAAAATACATGCAACAACAGCCATCGGAACTAAAGGGACAGATAGACAAATTCACAATTTTATAGTTAGAGTCACAATTAGAGTTACAGATTTTAATATTACACATTCAGTAATTGATAGAACAACTAGAAAAAAATTTATTAAGATATAGAGAATTGGGGCACTTGGGTGGCTCAGTGGGTTAAAGCTGCTGCCTTCGGCTCAGGTCATGATCCCAGGGTCCTGGGATCGAGCCTCACATCGGGCTCTCTGCTCAGGGGGGAGCCTGCTTCCTCCTCTCTCTCTGCCTGCCTCTCTGCCTACTTGTGATCTCTGTCTGTCAAATAAATAAATAAAATCTTTAAAAAAAAAAAGATATAGAGGATTTAAACAGCACTATCAACCAACTTAACCTAACTAGTATTTCTAGAACATTACATCCTATAGCTGCGGGATACTCATTCTTTCCAAATATACATGGAACGTTCACCAAAATAGAACAAAAGCTTGTCCATAAAACAAGTCTCAATAAATTTCAAAGGATTGAGAGCATACAGAATGTTCTAAAAGTCAATAACAGAAACATATCAGGAAAATGGCAAATATGTGAAAATTAAAAACAAGCCAGCAAATAACCCTTGGATTAAAGAAGAAATTATAGGGGCGCCTGGGTGGCTCAGTGGGTTAAGTCTCTGCCTTCAGCTCAGGTCATGATCCCAGGGTCCTGGGATCGAGCCCCACGTCGGGCTCTCTGCTCAGCAGGGAACCTGCTCCCCTCTCTTTCTCTGCCTGGCTCTCTGCCTACTTGTGATCTCTGTCTGTCAGATGAATAAATAAAATCTTTTAAAAAAAAAAGAAGAAATTATAAGGGTAATTAGAAAATACTTTAAACTGATGGAAAATGAAAAGAAACCTAACATATTCAAAGTTGTTAGATGTGGCTAAAGGAGTGATTAGACAGGAATTTATGTTTTTTAATATTCATATTGGAAAAAGAAGAAAGGTCTAAAATCATTAATTAAACTTCCACCTTAAGAAGCCAGAATGAGAAAAACAAATTAAACCCATAGTAAGTAGAACGAAGGAAGCAATCAAGTTAAAAGCAAAAATCAGTAGACTAAAAATCAGATAGTGGAGAAATATTAGCAAAACCAAAAGTTGGGCCTTCAAAAAGATTAATGCAATTGATGCTCTCTAACAGGATTGATTAAGAAAAAGAAAGAAAAGTGAAAATTATCAGCAGAGGAATGCAGAGATGACATCAATACAGATATTAAAAATATTAAAATTATAATACAGAAGTATTGTGAATAATTTATGCTAATAGATTCAACAAATTCTTCAAAAAACCCAACTAACAAATCTAATGCGAGATGAAATAGAAAACCAAAATAATTCTCTTTTAAATAAATTGAATTTATAATTAACAACTTTAGAACTTCCCACTTAGATTACTTTACTGGTGAATTCTATTGAATATTTAATTAAGAAATAATACGAGTCTCACCCAAGTTCTTTGAGAAGAAAGAAGAGGAGAGAGGACTTCCCGTCTTGTTTTTTAAGCCATTTACCATACCTGTTTCCAACCTCGACAAAGATATTATAGGAAAAGAATATTATAAATCAATATTCCTCACAATAACAGAATAAAAGAAATTTTATGATCATCTCAATAGATGGAGACAAAGCATTTTACAAAATTTCGTGTCCATTCATGGCAACAAAACAAAGCAATGGCTAGGAAACTAAAAATAGAAGAAACGTTTTCAATCTTGTGTAAATACCTAAAGATAATACCACACTTAAAGATAAAATATTGGAAAATTTCCCCCTAGGGAATTATTTTATTTTATTTATTTATTTTATATATCATTGTTAATGTTCAGCATTATCCCATAGGTTCAAGCCACTATACCAAGGCAAGGAGAAGAAATTAGAATAATTAAAAGGCAAAAGGATTGGAAAGAAATATAATTTTTAATTCACAGGTCAGATTGTATATATAGAAAATCTACAGATGTGTACAAAAAGCCTCATGAGGTCTGGTCGTTTAGAAGTAGTTTCATAGCAGAAGACAAAGTCGATGTACACAAGTATTTCTATGTAAAAGCAACAATCGGAAAATAGAGTAAAAGTACCTTTCCAATAGCATCAAAAAAACAAAATATACTTAGTAATAAATTTAATAAGACATGTGCATGATATCTACACCAAAAACTACAAAATGTTTCTGACAAAAAAAACAAAGTCATAAGTAAATAAAGAGATACACTACATCTGTGGATTCTAAGACTCAGATTTCAATTCTCCCAAGTTGACTGTCAGCAAGTTCTTGGCACTTATGTGGAAATTCAAATTGTAAATTACGAAGTAATCATGAAAAAGGAAAATAAAGTTGGAGGACTCACATTACCTGATTTTGAGACTTACTATAAAGTTATAGTAACTACAAGAGTTTGATATTGACATAATGATAGACAAATACGTCAATGAAATAGAGTAAATAGTCCAGATAAGAAACTAAAACTCCTCTGGTTAATTGGTTTTGACAAAGGCACCAAAGTAATTAAATGGGGAGAGAAAAGTCTTTTCAACAAATTGTACTGGGTGACTGGATATCTGTGTGTAGGACTTTCTCACACCAAACACAACAGTTAATTTGAGATAGATCATAGGGTTTTTTTTTTTTTTCTGATTTTTACATGGTGGGATTTAATTTAATTTAATTTTAATTCAAGTTAACAAATAATGTAGTATTGGTTTCAGGAGTAGAATTTCGTGATACATCACTTAAATACAATACCCAGTGCTCACTACGAGTGCCCTGCTTATGCCCATCACTCATTTTCCCCATCCCCCACCCACCTCCCTCCACTAACCCTCTATTTGTTCTCTGTAGTTAAGAGTCTTTTATGGTTTGCCTCCCTCTCAGTTTTTATCTTATTTTTCCTTCTCTAGCCCTATGTTCAACTGGTTTTTTTGTTTGTTTTGTTTTGTTTTTAAAGATTTTATTTATTTATTTGTAAGGGAGAGAGAGAGTCAGAGAGCACAAGCTGGAGGAGTGGCAGAGTGAAAAGCAGGCTCCTACTGGGCAGAGAGCCCAATGTGGGACTTGATCCCTGGAACCTGGGATCATGACCTGAGCCGAATGGCAGACGCCCAACCGACTGAGCCATGTAGGCATCCCTGTTCATCTGTTTTTGCTTTTTTTTTTTTCTTAAATTCCACATATGAGTGAAATCATAGGGTATTTGTCTTTCTCTGATTTACTTTTTTGCTTAGCATAGTACACTCTGGCTCCATCCATGTTATTGCAAATGGCAGGATTTCATTCTTTTTGATGGTAGAGTAATATTCCATTATATATGTATATCATACCTTCTTTAGCCATTCATCAGTCAATGGACAAATATTTGGGCTCTTTCCATAATTTGGCTATCATTAATAATGCTGCCATAAACCTTAGGGTGTATGTGTCCCTTCACATCGACATTTTTGTATCCTTTGAATAAATGCTTAGGAATACAATTTATGGGTCATAAAGTAGCTCTAGTTTTAACTTTTTGAGGAAGCTCCGTACTGTTTTCCAGAGAGGTTGCACCAGTTTGCCTTCTCACCAACAGTGCAAGAGAGTTCCCCTTTCTCCCCATCCTCACCAACATCTGTTGTTTCCTGAGCTGTTGGTTTTAGCCATTCTGACTGGTATGAGGTGGTATCTCACTGTGGTTTTGATTTGTATTTCCCTGATGCTGAGTCATATTGAGCATTTTTCATGTGTCTGCTAACCAACTGGATGTCTTCTTTGGAGAAATATCTGTTCATGTCTTTTTCACATTTCTTAACTGGATCATTTATTTTGGGGTGTTGAGTTTGAGTTCTATATAGATTCTGGATACCAGCCCTTTATCTGATATGTCATTTGCAAATATCTTCTCCCATTCCATAGGTTGCCTCTTAGTTTTGTTGATTATTTCCTTTGCTGTGAAGAAACTTTTTATGTTTAGGAGGGCCCAATGGTTCATTTTTGCTTTTGTTTCCCTTGCCTCCAGAGATGTGTCTAGTAGAAAGTTGCTGCAGCCGAGGTCACAGAGGTTGCTGCCTATGTTCTCCTCTAGGATTTTGATGGTTTCCTATCTTACATTTATGTTTTTCATCCATTTTCAATTTATTTTTATGTATGGTGTAAGAAAGCAGCTCAGTTTCATTCTTCTGCATGTTGCTGTCCAGAGTTCCCTGTACCATTTGTTGAAGAGACTGTCTTTTTTCCATTGGCTATTCTCCCCTGCTTTGTGGAAGATTAGTTGATTATACAGTTGTGTGCCCATTTCTGGGTTCTCTATTCTGTTCCGTTGATCTATGTGTCTGTATCTGTGCCAGTACCATACTGTCTTAATGACTATGGTAATACGGCTTGAAGTCTGGTATTGAGATGTCTCCTGCTTTGGTTTCCTTTTTCAATATTACTTTAGCTACTCAGGGTCTTTTCTGGTTCCATACCAATTTTTAGGATTATTTGTTCCAGTTCTGTGAAAAATGCTGGTGTTATTTTGATTGGGGTTGCATTGAGTGTGTGGATTGCTTTGGGTAGTATAGACATTTTAACAATATTTGTTTTTCCAATCCATGAGCATGGAATATTTTTCCATTTCTTTGTGTCTTCTTCAATTTCTTTCATAAGTGTTCTATAGTTTTCAGAGTACAGGAATAAACTTCTGTGGTTAGGTTTATTCCTAGGTATCTTATGGGTTTTGCTACACTTGTAAATGGGATGGGTTCCTTGATTTCTCTTTCAGCAGCTTCATTATTAGTGTATAGAAATGCAACAGATTTCTGTACATTGATTATATATCCTGTACTTTGCTGAATCCCAATAACAGTTCTAGCAATTTTTTTGGTGGAGTCTTTTGAAAAACCTTTGCTTGTTAGCACACACTACTCAGAGAGTGAATAAGCAAGCCATGGACTGGGGAAGAAGTTTTGTAGTACATATATTTAACAAAGGAATTGGATCCAGATAAATAGATATAGAACTTCTATAGCCAATAATAAAAAAAGGTTAACAACCCAATAATAAATATTCGGGCAAAGGACTTGAACAGGCACTTTCAACAGAAGATATGCAAATGGCCAATATACACATAAGAAGTTGTTCAATGTCTTTAATCATCTAGGAAATGCAAATTAAATGCCACCTGGTAGAATAGCTAAAATGAAAGGCTAACAGTACCAATGTTGTGATGATACAGAGCCCCTGGCCCTCTTCTATGCTGCTGGTACAGCAAAGACGGTACAACCATTGGGAAATTGTTTGGCAGTTCCTTACAAAGTTAGACTGGAACCTATCCTATGACCCAACATCTCCAGAAACTGAAAACGTATGTCTGCAAAGGACTCATACATGAATGTTCCTAGTGGACTTATTCAAAATATCTTAAAACTGGAAACAACCCAAATGGCTATCAACAGGTGAATGAATGAACAGACTATGGTGTAGTTATCCGATGGGATACTACTCAGCAATAAAAAGAAATAAACTTCTGGTATATGCAAAAATAGGTTTATGAACTAATGAAGCCAGCTGTAAAAGAGTACAAATTGTATGATCCCATTATGAGGCTCAAGAACAGAGAAAACTAATGTATGGTCTTAGAAATCAGAACAGTGGTTTCCTTTGAAGGAGTGGGGTTGACTTGAAAGGGGTGTAAGGGAATTTTCCGGGGTGATGAAAATAATCTGTATTTGATAGGTGTATGAATTACATTAGTGTAAACATGTATCAAAATTCATTTAACTGTACCCATAAGACCTGTGTATTTCACTGTATGTAAATTATACCCCAATTAAAACAAATATTTTTATTTGGACAATGTAGATTTAAATGGAAAACTTAATTTGCACAAATTAGTCCGGGGATAAAAAACTTAGAGTAGTATTACAAGAAAAGGCTATCACATTTTCTTCATTTTCCCAGGGGATACAGGAAGAAAAATGCCTTTATTTTATTACTATTTTTTAAAGATTTATTTTTATTTGAGAGAGAGAGAGAGAGAGAGTACACATGTGTGCAAGCTGGGAGAGGGGCAAGAGGCTAAGGGAGAAGGAAAAGGAATCCTCAAGTAGACTCCCTGCTGAGCAGGGAGCCTGACATCAGGCTCCATCCACAGACCCTGAGATCATGACCTGAACTGAAACCAAGAGTCTGATGCTTAACCAACTGCCCCACCCAGGTACCCTGCAAAATGCCTTTAAATGATAGCAAAAGACTTCTGTAAAATTCATATTTGAGTTAACACAACCACCATAGCTGATAAGGTGAAAGACAGTATTCCCCCTAATTGAAAAGGCATTCCTGGGTGGCTCAGTCAGTTAAGCATCTGCCTTTGGCTCAGGTCATGATCTCAGGGTCCTAGGATCAAGCCCCACATCAGGATCTCTGCTCAGCATGGAGCCTACTTCTCCTTCTCCCTATGTCCCCTGGCTTGTGCTCTCTCTTTTGCTCACTCTCTTTCTCTCAAATAAATAAGTAAAATTAAAAAAAAAAAAAAAAGAGAGAGAAAGGTTGATGCATACTACTTGTACTAGGTTGAATAGTGTCCCCCTCCCCCCCAATTCATATCCATCTGGAACTCCAGAATGTGACTTTATTTAGAATTGGGATTTTTGTACATGGAATTAGTTAAGGTAAGGTCGTCCTGGATTAGGGTAGGCCCCAAATCCGATGACTAGAGTCATTATGAGGAGGCCATGTAGAGATGCAGATACCACAGAGTGGGGGGAAGGCCATGTGACAATGGAGGAAGATATTGAGTAGATGTTGGATTGCTAGCTAGGGAATGCCAAGGATTTCTGGAACCACCAGAACCTAGAAAGAGGCATGCAACAGATTTTTAGAGTCTCCCTCATGGCCCCAGGAAGGAATCAACCTTGCTTGAAATCTTGACTTCAGACCTCTAGCCTTCTGGACTGTGCGAGAATAACAGAATAATTTCTGTTCTAATCACCACGTTTGTGGTAATTAATTATGATAGCACTAGGAAGCGAATGTACTGCACATTAAGTTATCAAAGAATAAAGCTTGAAATACTCAGCCATCTGTTTGGTGTGCTCAAGTAACTTTAGTCAATAAACTCAAAATATGCTCTGAAAAATATATGCTTTTTTTTTAGTAGACATTCAGATGACACACACCTGAGATAAGTGTGCCTATTTTTTAGCTACTTCATATTGTTGTTTTCTAAAGCAACAATAAATCCTGAAGGCCTGTCCCTGTTAGCACACAGAGAGAAGTCTGACTGTGCCCCTCTCGCCTGCCCTGGGACCAGGGAACTCGTCTTTCTAAAGACTGAGCTATATTCCAAGATGTGGATTTGCCATGATTTACTTTTCTCCTCCTGAGATTTTCAATTTAAATCTGTTTGATTCACTCCCATCCCATGCAAACCAATTCAATAAGAATCCACAGAGCAGCCTCTCTGTGCCAACCACTCTGCTACGATTCCATTCTGGTTTCCTCTTGATTGACTACCTCTACCCTTCTGGTCTCATAGCAAAGATACTTCTTGAAAATCTATTACAAAATATAACACAAGAGACTGATAATATGACCACAGTAGGGACACCTGGGTGGCTCAGCTAGCTGAGCGTCTGCCTTTGGCTCTGGTCATGATCCCAGGGTCCTGGATCGAGACCCGCATTGGGATCTTGGCTCAGTGGGGAGTCCACTTTCCCCTCTGCCTGCCGCTCACCCCTGCTTGTGTGCTGTGTCTGGCAAATAAATAAATAAAATATTTTTTAAAAATCCTAAAAAAATAAGACCAGAGTAAAAGGGATTGATGTTTGGGATGGATAAAATATTTTTCTTTTCCTCTACCGACTTCCTTATTTTAATAGGCTCTGATGTCCTTACCTAATTTGGCTTCTTGGGATTTGGAATTTGTCCCAGGTAGCAAGGTGCTCCTCAGCCTAGGAAGAAGTGACAGAACTGCAGAAAGTGTAAAAGAACGGGATTTGATCGGATTCACTTGAGAAAGACACAACCCTCGGAGCCGTGAGGACAAACCCAGGTGATCTGCAGTTGCTCAGCATGTACCGGTCCCATTCCAGGTGCAGGCACTGGCTTCCTGGCTTGTGCAATGCATAGCCACTTGCTGTAACAGAGTATCTCATTCAGTTCTTGCTGCTGATGTCAGGAAGCACCTTAACTGTTGCTTTCCTGCTTTTGAGTTATACTGGCCCTTACGTAGTAAGCATATGGAATCATCATTCCTTTAATTAACAATTTAAATTCTTTTTGAAAGGTTTATTTATTTACTTCAAAGAGAGAGAGAGAGAGAGAGCGCGCATGAGTGGGGGGAGGGGAGGGAGAAGCAGACTGCGTGCTGATGTGGGGCTCGATGCCAGGATTCTGGGATCATGTACTGAGCCAAAGGCAGGCGCATAACCGACTGAGCCCACAAGGCGTCCCCAATTTAAATCTTTGGCTCAGGGTGAGAAAGACGACCCAGGGGATGGGGATCACGGGGCACCGTCTAGGAGGCTGCCCTCCTAGGATGGGGTGATCCTGCTTCTGCCTTGCCGGGCCGCCTGGAATCATCGATCTCTTCTCCAAGCCACATGTCCACTATTTCAACTGCTCCACAAAGGAAAAAGTCTCCATCTGACTCCACTCTCCTCCCATTCTGGAGGCAACATTTCCTTTAATCTCGCCCTGGAAACAAGTGTAAGACTCCAGATGCTCTGGAGACAACAGAGTTGTTGTTTCTCTCGATCTGGACACCACGTGATCTATATTCCCGTGAATTTCTTGCTAAAATGGGCCTCCCCAGCGTCTAAAAAAGACTCGTTAGTAATAAACATTCCTAGATGGTTTTCACGCAGGAAGCCTTTCCTGTCTATTCTCTCCTGTACATCCGTGAACGAGGTGTTAGCTATTTATCTTTCGAAACTTTCATTTGTCTGATTTGGTCCTTCCAATGAAAACATTTTGAATCTCAGTTCTGTAATCCGCGGGCATTAGCTGTCCCTCCTAGACTTGTGTCATCTGCTCACTCGCTAAGCCTGTCCTCTAAATCTTTAACCATGTCACCAGGGAGAGTATAACGGAGACTAGAGACCTGGGGTGACCATTAGAGACAACCAGCAGATGGCTGCTATACCGTTAGTCATGGAACTTGGAACCTTGCTTGATTTTCCCCCCAAAGTATTATCTCTCTGCTCATGTGAACTATTTGATCCATGAAATAATCTTGGGACATTGTGTCAAAGCGTTTATGGTAATCAACACAGGCCATGGTGATGGCATTCCTCTGATTTCCAACCTAATTTCCACCCCCTCTCACATCTAGCTAGGGTAAGCCTTAAGTGTAAGGGGAATTTGCTCTCAGAAAGCCAGTGTCCTGGTATTACTGACCACTTCCTTTGATAAGAGCGTATTAATTTCCACATCCAGAATTTAACGTGCTCCGAAAACCGGGATAAAATAGGCACCTGTGTTCCTTTAGAGCTTCTCACCTGCCCATGATTCTTGGAAATTTCCAACCGCAGCTCTGAGACCCTCTGTGTAAACTCCTGCTGCACCCAAGGGGGTGTTTTGTCTGAGCCTGAGGAGATCTGAGCTCACTGAAGCAACACGCATCTTGTCCGTTTCCCTGTCTCCCCTCTCTGTCCTTCGTTCATGGCTTCCAGTTTGAGATCCTTTGCATTTTGGTGCTAAACACATAGAAACAAATTGTTCCTGGCATCTCACTGCCACTTGTGAACTCCCCAGTCTATTTTGAGCCGTGGGTTAATTCTCTCCTTGTTCTTCTCGCTTCGAAAAAGAAAAATTAACCCAAAAACAACTCCTCACATTCTTTAGTGCTTTTTGTGACTGTCAGCCCCTTCTGTGTTTTGACTTCTGCGGAGACTTTTCTTCCTGCCTCCTCCAGTTAAGTATGAAAGGTTGTCCCTAGATTAGGCATGCCTGGCGGCTGCAAGCATTCTGCTTCCACACTTCTCCCGATGTCCCCTTTCTATCTCCTAGGCTGGCACAAATGTCTTGCACCTAGTAAGTGTTTAATAAATATTCATATATACAGATTTTCAAAAGGTAAACTTTGAAAGCTAATTAAGAATTGATTTCACTGTTGTTCCATGGCCGCAGGAAACCTTTGGAGAGGGGATGGGGTTTGGGAGATGATGCTGGCGGCTAAGCCCCTGGAGAGGAACAGGACAAAAGAGGGGTTAGTTTTTCCTTTTTTGACCTTTTCTTTAGCAACCAAGAAGTAGAAGACCAAGAAGTGGAAGACCGCAAGTGCATTGTTTCTAATGCACTCCTCCCTTTCTTTTTTATCAACCAAATTGTATTTGCTGAGGATTCACTGTGTGCAAAGCCCCTAAGAGGTCACAGAAGCTTTCACCCAGCCCAGACCCAGCGCTAACAACCTCATCCCCTGTCTCGGGATGTGCGCATGGCTTCTCGCCTGGAGCAGTCCGCTTTTTAAATGCAGCATCTCCCAGCCAGAAACAAAAGCCTTGGGAGCTGAGCTCCTTGGGTCTCGGCAGCTAACATCTTGCTAACCACCTGCCGGTGGAGACAGGCTGTCCTGGCCTTAGCTGTGGGACCTCTGAGAAGACAAGGAGCCCTTCTGAGACCTCATCCATGTAGATCTGACAGACTCCTCATCTGTATAACGGGAGTACCTGATAATATTTGCCTTAAGGGCTTGTAGTAAGAATCTAACAAAACAATGTCTGCATGGGTATATGCTTTATTAGCCCATGTGTTTATTTATTTACTATTCGTTGCCTTGTTGGTCCTGTCAGCAGGGCCCTCTGCCTAACGGCATCCACCAGAGACAGCCCCGGAAGCAAGGGGGTGCGGGTGTGAGGCAAGTAGCCCATGCGGGCTGGAGCGATTAGGAAGCCTGTGTGTCCAAGGGTGGGGTGCTCCGGGGGGAGAAGTGTTTGCCCAAGGGAGACTTGAAAGATACACTTGGCTGTTTTGCCATGGGCTGGTAGGCCTGGCCAGCAGAGGCTCTGTCTTTGTAGTCATTGTCCAGCCCTCCTTGTCTGGACGGAGCGTGTGCTGTGACAGCTTTACCTTTTCGGGTGACCTGCCAGCATCACCAGGCTCAAAGCTATCCTGGAGAAGACTGAGACCAAGAAGCTGCGTGTTGACAACACAGGCACGGAAGACTCGGCTGTGGGGTTCTCCTGGAAGGGGACATGTGGGCATGCGCATGCCCGTGGAGGTGGGGGGGGGCTGCACGTGGGGAAGGGCTGGAAGAAAGAAGGCGGGGTGACCTATGTGCTCTGCTTCCCTTCCCTCCTCCTGAGTGTGTCTGCAGAAGGCATCATTCTGGTCTCATCTTCATGTCCCCAGTGGGCTCTGCACAGGGCCTGGCCCACAGCAGATGCTCAGGAAATATTTTCCAAAGATTGAAGGGATGAGACAGGTGGGAAGAGTCCATTTCTGGCCAGCGGTTCCTTTTTGAGGGCCTCAGAAGTTGCTGTGGGGCCCCGGTCTTCTGGTGCCATGAAGCGTGTGGGGGCCACCAGGGGCCACTGGTCAGAGAAACAGTGACTTGTGCCTGCCATGTCCATGACGGGATGATGCTGTGACCACACATCCCAGCATAACTGTGAAGACTCTGGACCCTTGGTGGTCAGACACAAATTAGGACCGCAGTTCGTTGTCCTTCCTTTAAGTGAGACAAAAAAAAAAACATCGGGAGCTGAGTTTTCTGGTACTCCTTGTTCCAGCCCTCCCCTCCCTTTATCCCTTCTCTCTGCAACCCTGGGGATAGTTGGCACTCCTAATGTTTGAAGGCCCTGGGATTTTATTTTGTGAAATAAAGGGGGAGAGTGAGACAGTGGGCAGGGACTGCATGCGCAGGTGACGGATGGTGACCCACCCTGCCGCCCCGCCTCCTGGCTTTCCAGAGATCTGAGGAAACTCCCCAGTGGCGATGGCGGCGGCTGCACCCTCATGGTGGGGCGAGGATCTAATCTAGAGGGGAGGCAGCCCTCTGTGACGCCCCGCAGGAAGCAACGAGGAGTATGGCGTTCTTCAGTGCCTTTGGGATATTTCTTCCGAGCAGTAGACCAAAATGTAGACTTTTGTTGTGGGCGGTCTTTGGGGACCCTGCAAGCTAGTGGTTGGGAAACAGAGTTCCTATTGACAATCTGTTCTTTGCAGAAAGAACCAAAAAAAAAAAAAAAAAAAAAAAAGAATTATTTGTCTGGCAACAGCCATCATTTACATCACGTAGGGCTTTGCAGATTATGATGGATTCTCGTGGCCATTTTTTTCTTTGGATCCTCATGGCAGCCTGGTGGTTGGCGTGAACCCGGCGAGTCCTGGTGTCTCCATTGGCCAGGTCAGGACACTGAGGCCCAAGAGTCACCCTTCAGCTCTAATTCCTTCCCACCGTGACTCAAAGGGGGCTCTCCTTATCCTTGCGGCTGACCCCTAACCACCTGCTCCCCTCACTGACCCCTCAATGGTGGGAACCTGCTCCTTCCTACTGGGGAAGCCAGGTTCTCAGTTACCAAGCACGGAGAACTAAAACTGGCATCGGGATGATCTGCTCTTGCTCTTGCCTTTTACATCGGAAAGGCGTCTCTCTTGGACTTGAACTGGCGGTGAGGGTGTTAGTTCCGGGGTTGTTTTCATGTTTGTTCTCTGCTGACCACTGTACCTTGCATCTGTGGGGCCAGAGTGCGCAATGTTCTTAGACGGTGCGTTCTTCGAGGGCAAACGCTAAGTCGCTGCACTCATCGCATGGTACTAACCCTGGGTCTAGGGTCTCTGCAAAAGTTTTGCAGAGAGTATCTCTCTGCAAAATGTCGAAGTTTTGCAGAGAGTATCCCAATGAAGATATTACAGTTACACGTTTCTGTGCTTCGGTATGAACGACCTTGTGCCTGGAAATCTGTGCGAAAATGTTTGGGCTTGGAAAGGTGACTGCGCCAAGAAGCTCTGGGGAATTCACTAAGCCCCAAGGTTGGTGAATGGATTCCAGTTCCCTGAGGCATTGACTTGGGAAGATGAGGCTTGCACTGTTTGAATCTCCCTTTTTTATCGTTAAAGCTTGAAGAAGAATTTTTCTTAGCAAAGCCTTTGAAAAGAATCTAGGTCTACTGTTGGTTTACATTACAGAAAGTTCTTTCAAAAAGAGAGTCGGCTTTGTAGATAAAGACCGAACTAGAAACAACCAAAACACCAAACCACCAGTGCTTTCTCAAAACTAAATGTAAAGTATAAATAGAGAACAAAACAGGAAATGGTGGTTTGCAAAAAAAAAAAAAAAAGAGAGAGAGAGAGAGAGAGAGAGAGAGAAAGAAATATTTGTAGCTGCCCTAAAAAGTGCCTTTCCTTCCACTGTAGGACCTGAGTTCGGAGAAAGCCGCTGGCTCTAGCTCTGGCTCGTAGTAGAGACAAGAATCTTCCAGCAAGCAGTGCCCTCCTTTACCTGCGACTACTCTTTAACAAGCCCTTAGAAATACGTGGGTCGGTATCTGTGTCGCAGGTGCTGATTCAGTAAATGTGCTCTTCTCTCCATCTGGTCATCGCGGACTGGGCTACTTGATTGGGTTGTTTCACCCACCTAGGCTTTCACTTTGGATCAGTGCCTTCTCTTGATGTCCTAGAAGACATGGAGGTGTGGCTTGAGGGTCAGGTTTCCCTCCTGTCCCCCTAACCAGCCCCATGGCCATCTCCTTATATGCTACCCAGGGCTGACCCTGGGAGGCAGCTGAAGGGATTTGGGCAAGGAGCCCAGGGCTGGAACCTGAGTTCTTCCCACTAATGAGCCATCTCATGCCACCCCTCTGGGCCTCAGAGCCTCATCTGTGCACCAAGGACAGTCATGCTTATCTTAATAGAGATGATGGAGCTGACGGTCTGTCTTGGTAGCATGTGGTGCCCTGTGTCTTGCTGGAGTGGCCTCTTTGGAAAGTGGCCCATGGGCTGAGCCTAGGGGAGGCAAGTAGCCTGGGCTGGATCCTGCTGCCTCAGTGCTGGGGAATGAGAGGAGTCTGGGAAGAGAGGTTGAGTGGCTGATCATTCATTCATTCATTCTTCATTTATCTGATAAACACGTGTTAAGTCCCTAAGATGTTCCAGACACTGAAAAGGCGGATTATGTTGATCAAGACAGCGTCTCCTTCAAGGAGCTCGGGTATATTGGGAGAGACAGACAAATATACGAATAAGTGGGATGCCATGTTGCAGGTGCTGTGGTAGAAATCATTCAGTCACAGCCACAGGGGGAGGTTGTAGAACAGAAGCATTCACTGCAGGCAGAGCAGTGGGGAGGAACCCTTTGGGAAGCCACCTCCTTGAGGCACACAAGTCTTTGAAGGGGATTCCTTTCCATCTGGCCAAGGGGAAAGGCTTCACGTTTGGGTAGAAGTTGCTGCTTTTGGAAGAGAGGATAGAGATAGAGCTCTCTTGAAGAGCTGAGCAGAGCTCAGGTAAAACCACTTTCCTGACTCTAGCCTTGGAGAAAACTGTGAGTGGAGGCATCGAAGTAGGGGTGTCTGAGGAGACCCTTCATGACTAACTTACCTTGAGTTCTCCTTCCTTCTGCCTCTCTTCTGATAGGACCAGGCCACTTTCACTGTCAAGTTCAAGCCCTCGAAAGCCTTCTGGAGTGGTGTAGGTAATGGATGGTAATCTCCAGGGGCTGCACACAGGGGAGCACTTCTGCTTGGATATCTTCTAGGGTCTGGAGCAGATGGCAAGAACGGCGTACAAGATTCCTCAGGGAGTGCCAGGCTGCAAGGACCTGGTGAGGGTGGGGTGGAGAAGAGCCAGTAGGCCCCACACTCTGGCTTCCCCTTCGTCATCCTGTGGCCCAAGAACCTCAGGCCCAAAGGACCCCTTCTCTCCGAACATTCTGGGCTCTTGGGTCCTCACCCTGAGGATATGCACTGTTTCAGTGCTGTCCTCCTGGCAGATCACGTTCAACTGTCTCTTCTCCCCTTCTAAGGGGTAAGCTTCTCAAAGTCGGAGGGGAACGCAGAGGGCCAGCTCCACCGTGTAACTCGGAGACAGGCCACTCAGGCAAGGCTTGACTGCAGCTGATCTAAGTCTTGGCAGAATCCCTGTGCCTCCAGGAAAAATCCCTCCCAGAGCAGGACAGCACGGGAGGGTGGTGAGGAGCTGCTTCCAGATCACCTGCCCATGACCGCACCTGCCTGGGACACATGTTGTAGGACAATTTCTCATTGCCTCCAGGATGCTGATAGGGGCCGTCTATTGGCTCTCCTTCAAGGCACAGCTGCAGACTCTAAGACTGCTTCTCTGCAGCCTGGTGGGGAGAGTGGTGCTGGTGGCTGCTCTGCAGGGGCCTTACCTCTCCCAGTGCAGTCATCTCGCCCCTTTTGTTTCTATGTTGTCCTGTGGGAACGAGGGGCGCTGGGGAGCTGATACTCCTCTTACTTTTGCAGTCTATGTAAGCAACTGAACAAGGGCTTGTCCCTTTACTGATTGAACCTGTCAGTTTCCCTCCACAGGGAGGTTAGCGATCTAAACCTGTGCAGGGACCCAGAAAGGTGGAGAGACTCGTCTCCTTCGCTCAGCTGATAAGGAGCAGAGCCAGGACTGGAGACCAGCCTTCTAAGTCTGGAGTCATCTCCACCAGTGCCCAATACTATGCTTTATGTCCTATGGACACCCACTCAAGTGGTTGCGGATCTGATCGGTCAAGTCTTCAGGGTTATGGGGTGTTGCGGTGCCCAGTGCAAATGCGCCCAATCTTGAATCTGTAACAAGGGCCACGCCCACGTGTCAGAGCACTGGCCCCTCCCACCTCCTCCCTGCTGGTGCAGCTGGGAGGGGCTGATCAGGGTCTGCACGTGACAGGGCCCCCGCTCTCCTTTCTCTAGAGTAAGAGCTTGTAGGTGGAGTTTATTTGTTTGTGTTTCTATTTTTGAATACACACCAGAAAGGAAAGCTGGAAACTGTTGTGCGGAGCACAGTCCCTTTCCCTCTCCAGTCCCTAGACCCGAGCCCTCCCGCGCCCCCACCACTGAGAGATGACTGCTACCATTGTTAAAAATTTCCAGAGATATTTGATGCATGTGGAAGGGTGTATGCCTGCCTCTGTGTGTATATACTTTTGTGTCTTCCTCGGCTTCCATGTGATAGCATGCTGTACACATGACTGTGTAAAATTTAAGCTTTACCTTGAAGATCATTGGCTCTCACCTTATATAGCCACGAGTGTGCTGACCACAGCAGTGGCAGAGAACATCCTCTCTCCTGCCTCCCCCCGGCTTCTTCTCACAGCCCATGGAGGTCTGCACGTCGGCATGGCCCCAGGTGTGCCCACTCCGTTCTCTGAGAGAACAGACACGGGAGTCAATTCTCAAAGGAGCCTGAGTATTTAATGGAGACACTGAGTATTTAATGCAGGGAAATGGTGATGGAAGAGCCAAAACAGGAGACGGAACAATTAGCCCCCATCCCCGTGGTTGCCACCACCCCTGGGCTGGAGGGGCAGAGGGAAGGGCTGTTGTTGCTGAAGACTAACTAGGTTATCCAGCCGGAGCCAGAACCACAGGGGAGAGGTTCCTGGCAGAGACGCAGTGGAGCAAAGCGAGAGGGTGTTGGATTCCCTTGACTTTACCCCTGCCAACCACCATGCTTCAAACTCAGACAAGTGCCTTCCATTGGGCAATCCAGCCAGCAGTCAGCTGTCATGAAGCCTTGGAAAACCGCTGGGGTGGGGGTCACATAGAGAATTGCAGGGGCGGGGTGAGGAATGGAGTTGAGGAAGACAGGCCCAGGGCCAGCCCCCAGGATCTCCAGAGCACTGTCTTCTGGAAGGACGGCATTAAAGGAAAGACATGGGCTTCTGGACCAAAGAGGTGATGACTAGTCCCTCCCAGCCCCTGCTTTCCCGTGCGCTCTCATGTTCCCCTTCTGAGGAGCCACCCCAGGTCCGTGGGCCCAGAGCGGGGTGCTGGAGTTAAAAGCAGCTTCTCTCTTCTCCTGCCCGCTGGGGACCAGGCGAGATCCAGAAAATGCACAGATTCAGGCTCCAGCTGAACAGCTACCCTGCCGGTGAATTATTCATACCTCTGGGGTGTCCATCTCTCATGTTTCAAACGCCCCAAAGTTTTTCCAAATCCTGCAGATCGGAATGGTGTTTTCCCCCACATCCCTGTGCATATTCTGGGCTCCTGCTTGATGCGGCTTTCCTCCCTCCCCTTAAATATGTGAATCTTGGCTCTAGGTCACCTTGGCGGCTGCACCCTTCCTGGTTGCGGGTGAGGGTTCCAGTGTGATGGAAGGGAGGGGCTTTTGTAAGGTCAGCGAAGAGTGGAATGGATTTGATAGACTTTTAGATTCGGCTCTCACCACAGATGGCTGCCTACAGGAGACAGGAAGGCCTCCCACCCTACCCCGCCCCACCCCAGCACCCCACATCCTTCTCAGCACCCCCACCGCCACGCCTTACCCTACAGCAGAGTTGGGAGACACCCATGTCCTGAAGTCTCCCTCTATGTGCGAGGGAGTTCCCTTCTATATCTAGAAGCTTGTTTTCCGGGGGTTGATGGAACAAGTCTGCATGTCACAACTACTCTTAAGGCATTTAACAAACTCATCACCCTTGAACATTCTGTTGAACCTGCTTTCTACCTGGTTATTCTGTGGGACAACTGCGGCTAACCAGTCCCTTTTGTTCCTGGGCCAGTTCCTGTCTTTCCAGGACAAGTTGGCTTATTTACAGTTTCTTCATACTCACCCTTGTCTATTTCAACAGGTAGAGACAAGGGCATATCAGTATATAATGAATGGAATAAAATACCTACAGAAAAGCTCCCCCATATTTTAAAAAATCAACAAAAATTCATTATATGTTATTCTATTCACCCTTCTATTGCAGTGAAATGATTGCTGGTAGAGTTTGGGCCACCTCAAAGGATGGCTGAATTTTAGAGAGATGCCAAGGCACATCCTTCTCCCTGGAAATGACCTCACGTAGAGGGGCTACCTCACCTAGGCTGCCTGAGAAGCCCTGGGGATGAGGGCGTGTACAAGGCTGTTTTTTGACCTTGATGAAGCCCCGTTAGCTAGGACCTAGGCTTACATGTTTTGGATTTGCAAAGCTGACAGGTAAAATGCCCTTCCCAAGTTCATGGACCAGACTTCAGTTTCTCTTGGTTAAGTTGTAATATTTCCAGCCAAGCCTTGTTTTGATAAGAAGAGGGAGATTTAGGAAACCAGCAGTAAATCACTTGATTTAATATGTCAAGCCAGGATTTGACAACTGCTGAAAGGTTTATAACTTGAAGATTTATAGACTTGAGGATGAGGTTGTTCTAGGGACAGAATCTTTTATGTTCACTAAAGCTTTTTGTTCCAAGATGGCTTCCAAATCTGACCTGAACTAGGCTATCTGTATTCGCTGAAGTCTGCAGTCAGAAGCAGAGAAATTCAGAGGCATCCTATAACACCTCCAGGATTTTGAGGGTTCTCAAGTGATGTACATGTTGATTGTATCAGTTCATGAGTCCATGGAAAGGATGATTTGGATCACATTTGAGGTCTTTAAAGGTCTTTGGAGATGAGGGAAATCATTGGGGGGAGGGGCAGTAACCTGACTGCCACCTGGTCTCTCAGTGGAAGGGGTGGAATCAAGGAGGGGGCAGGCAGTGAGCTGTTTGTCTCTTGAGAGCTGGTTCTCTCTCCCTGTCTACCATCTGTTTATGACATTCAAAGTAATCTCTACGCCCAATGAGGGGTTCAAACTCACAACCCAGACATCGAGGGCTGCATGTTCTACCGAATGAGCCAGCCAAGTGCCCCTTATTTACAGCATTCTTGTTAGCTCTGAAATAACCTTTTCATTATTTTCGGTGATAAGGTCCTTTTTTTTTTTTTTTTTTGTGGTCACAATTTGTTAGGATATTAAAGCAGTGGCACTGGGGTGTCTGGGTGGCTCAGTTGGTTAAGTGGTTGCCTTTGGCTCAGGTCATGATCTCAGGATTCTGGGATTGAGGGCTCCCTGCTCAGCAGGGAGTCTGCTTCTCCTTCTCCCTCTTCTGTTCCCTTTGCTTGTGCTCTCTTACTCTCTCTCAAATAAATAAATAACTCTAAAAAAATAAAAAATAAAACAGTGGCCACTGATGTTCTATAGCTCAGGAACCAAAACCATGAGAAAACAAGAAAACAAAAGGCCATCTAAAGAAGCACAGATTTCAAAAAGAAAAAACAATAACAACAACAACAACAAAAACACCAGAAAACCTTCAAAACCATGAGAATTATTCATTCATTGTTTATTTTTCTATTTATAGTGTTTTCTGCCTATGGTTTTAAAAATTCAAACGATGCAGAATGGTACAAAGACAGCAAAAACATCTTTCAATATCTTTCCGCTCAGAGACAACTACAATCAGCCTTTTGGTGATTATCTTTCCAAGACCTCTTTCTGTGCCTAATGCATGCAGATTTATCTATATCCATATACATAAAGAAGATAGGAATAGAATCATACTACATATGCTAGGAGCATATGTATACATATACACATACACATATTTAAATTTAGAACTTATGAATGTGAAATATCTTATTCATAAAATATCCATTTTATGAATGTGAAATAATTTACTTAACTAAAATGTTTCGAGAGACATTTTGATTAATTTCAGTATTTCACTATTACAAACAACGTGCAAAGAACATCCTTGGTCATGTGTCTTGGTGCTCATCTCAGATTATCTTCTTAGGATAAAGCCTTATCAGCTTTATCCTAATACAGCTGGATTAGGAAGTGTGCATGTGAAAGTTTTTAAGTGATTTTCAATTGTTCCCCCCAAAAGGTTAGCCAGTTTCCACCCTTCACCAACCTGAACTATTGATTGGGTTACTCACATTTAGCAGTCCTATCAGCGATAAATGATACATCAATATACTTTTGGGGGAGGTTACCAGTAAAGTTTAGAGTCTTTTCTTTTGATAATTGACCATTTATTTCCCTTCTGTCCCTCCCCCTCCCCTTCCTCACTTCCTTTCTCTCTCTCTGAATTATCTGTGTTTTTTGCTCATTTTTTCTATTTCAGTGTTTATTCGTATCTTAATAATTTGAAGGAGGGTTTTTTTTTTTAAGATTTTATTTATTTTAAAGACAGAGAGAGAGAAAGAGTGAAGGTAGGAGCAGAGGGAGAGGGACAAGCAAAGGCCCCGTGGTGGAAGGATTTGTGGCAACTATAACACTGGAAAAAAAAATAGTCACTATGGTGACTCCATTATTTTTTGGACTAAAGATGCTATAGAGAGCTAGCTTGATTATTTTCCCCATTATAAATGATCTATTTGTTTTGCCGAAGTGCTTAGAGATTTTTTTTTCCTTTGCTTTTGAGTGTATCATTTTCATTAGGATTTGTTGCTGTTGTCCATTCTAAAAGAATTTTTCTTAAGACACAGAGAACCTCTTAAGACACAGTTGGTTGGGCTTCTAAGAAGACAACTTCTTCTTATTTTCCTCTTCTATTAGTTTTGATCTTTTCATTAAACATGTGATAAACGGTCATTGTCTATCTTCCATGGTTATGTTCTCCCTAAAAAAATCCCATGTCTTCTTTCTACTGTATTTCAAGATTGGGATCCTTCCTTATTTTTAGTATTAATCTTTGCTATTACTTTTTTTTGAGGTTCACGTCTTAGTTTTGGAAAGGGAGGAAAGGGAGATTTTTGGGGACCTTGAAATTTTGTCACAATTTGTCACAATTTCCAAAGTACATGGGTGTGTTATTAAAATACCACTTTGTAAGCATTTCCCCCCAACTCTTTAAAATTATTCCAAGGAGACTTTCAGAGAATTCTCCCATGATTAAAATAACCTCTTCAGTTTTTAAAAGTCTCTGTCTTGTTACTTAACATTGCATTTACTTCTGTATTAAAATTGTATTGATGTGTGAAAAGGAATGGCAAAATAGTAACTTCTTAATCAATGAATGAGCTATGTCCACGTCTCCCCAATTACTGTGTGCTCCGAATGCACCAATAAGAGCTCATTGCTGCTCCGCCAGCATGAAATTCATTAATCATATTTAGTTTTTGGGAAAGTTCCTTTATACCCTAAGATATATGTACTTCTCTGGAAGTGACGTAGAAAGTAGCCCCAGTCCTGTTCCTCCCTCACAGTAGAGAAAGAGAAGCAGAACAACAGAAAAGCCCAGTTTAAAAGATGACTAGTTTTCTAGGAAATATTTTTTCCTAACACACTGAGAAATTTGAAGTAGTTCAGTATAATTTTGAGTGATACAAATTCCTAGGATAATATGCTAATTAGCTACCTTTCCTTTACTCCCCAAAACCTATTCAATGAGAAGACTTTTGTTAGGGAGAATCTAGGTTAGCAGAGAATCACAATTCACCAGGGAAGGACAGCCACCAAATAAACCTTCACCTGCCGGAAACAGATTCGACACCTTACTCTGGTCCTGGGTTTTCTCTTACTGACTTTGGATCTTCATGTTAGATACGGTGCTGACCTCACTAGCAGCAAAGTAGAAAGGTAGAGAAACAGGTCCTAGACTAGAAAACAATCTTTTTTCCCAGATGGCTAATAATACTAATTACTACTAATTAGTATTAGTATAATACTAATACTAAAGATAAGTAAACCTGCGGAAGCAGGGATGTGATCGTTATCATGAGAGTTCAGAATCTCAGATCAAGTTCTGCACAACAAAAATAGTAACAAATAAGTGTTCGTGGGTTTTCGATGTTTTGCAAAGCCTTTCTTTTTTTTTTTTGAAAATGAGGGTTTGTGGTAGTGGAGTCCTGACACCAAGTCTAGAAATGGAATGATAGCTCTGTTCACATGTTGATGGACTTATCTTCATTGATCATGATTCATTGACTGTAAGATGCCCTTGATAATACACTATTTCATGTACCATAAGAAAGAAAAATTGCTCCTTATGGAATTCTTATGTGCTTACAGCGCTTTATGGCGCATTGTGATTTCAGAGATGTTAATGAGTGATAAAGCATGCATCTTAGAATCAATGATATGTGATATTTTTCTTACATAAAAAATGGAAAATTGACATCTCCAACAGCTTGTCTGTCTACCTGAAATATTTAACAATAAATTCATGCTTTAAAACTCTGTGTACCAAGTGTGATATTTCCAAGAGTGGTCAAGATTATTGAGAGAATACTGTTACTATTCAGAGAATTAACAAAGTGAACTTTTGTAAAAGATGCCCCAAATTTTCCCTGTCATGTTTTCAGATCTCAAGTATCCGCTATTCGATATTTTCCTTCTTGTGCAAAGCAATGTGGTTCCTGTAGTGTCGCCTACGGTAGGGTAGGGAGGGTAGCGATGGTTCCTATCACCTTTCCCAACTCTTTCTGTAGCATTTTGAGCAAATCTTCTCATTTCCACTGTTGGCTACCACTTGGGCTCAGAAATAAATTTTATCACTTAACATCCCTCCCGCATTAGAGTTTAATGTTCTGTCCCACTTGTCACAATCCTGAATGTTCAAGGAAATCTGACCCCTGAGCTCGTGATACCTTTGTGTTCTCTGGGCTGGAGACGATTGACTACATTTTGCTGCAAGATTTAGGCATCTCTACCTGAAGAAGCTCATTATTAGTATTTTTTTTTAAAGATTTTATTTATTTACTTGAGAGAGAGAGAAAGTGTAAGAGAGAAAGCATGAGAGGGCAGAGGGTCAGAGGGAGAAGCAGACTCCCCGCTGAGCAGGGAGTCCGATGCGGGACGAGATCCTGGGACTCCAGGATCATGACCTGAGCCAAAGGCAGTTGCTTAACCAACTGAGCCACCCAGGCGTCCCTCATTATAAGTATTTTTAATGCTATGAATATCGTATGTGGGGTATCTGTGTGGGCGAAAGGAGGTGTTCATAGTGAACAATTACCCACAGTCGCACTGTCTTGGCCATTGGTGGCATTCTAGCATGTTTCCTTTCACTTTTTCACCACAGAAACTTTTGTGTAGTGGTGATAATTTTTATGTGTAATTTATGAGATGCTTTTTCACTCAACCTCATGTTATTGAAATAGTATTTTTTTTTCTTAAGGTTTTATTTATTTATTTGACAGAGTGAGAGAGAGAGGGACAGTGAGAGATGGAACACAGCAGGCGGAGTAGAAGAGGGAGAAGCAGGCTCTCCACTGAGCAGGAAGCCCAGTGTTGGGCTCTATCCCAGGACCCTGGGATCACCACCTGAGCCAAAGGCAAACGCTTAATGACTGAGCCACCTAGGCGGCCCTAGAAATAGTATTGTTAAAGGCTTTTAACTAGTTGATTGTTTTATCCTGTAGATATATGAACTATTCCCCTGTTGCTTATTATTTGGGCTCTATCCATCTTATTTTTGCAATTCTAAATCATGTTAAAATGAACATCTCTGTATATTAATCTCTCTCCATATTTTGATCAAGGGACATAACTTTTTTTTTTTTTTAGAGAGGGAGAGAGAGAGATTGAGGCAGGGAAGGGCACAAGGTGAGAGAGAGAGAGAGAGCGAGCGTGCCTTAAAGTGGGCTCTACGCCCTGAGATCATGACCTATGCTGAAATCAAGAGTTGGACGCTTAACCGACTGAGCCACCCTGGCGCCCCAAGGGACAGAACTAATACAACTGATTTGTATTGTTAAATATCTTTCACAGGAAACACAAAGGTCACAACCATTTACAACCCAGCCAAAGGGACAGGAGTGAATGTGGGAGGAGGGTTGTATTTATTTAATACTATTATGCTATTACTTCAAAGTTAAATTAACTGGGGAAACTTGAGACACACACTGATGAAGTCGTCTCATGCTGGTGACACTTTGAGTTGTGTCTGGAGCTGGGAAGCTATTGTCCTCTCCCCCCTAGCCAGTATCCTCCCTACTTCATCACAGCTCTGTGGAAATTCGTTCTCCTGGAAATCACTAAACCAGAAGCCCAACAGCCCTGTAAAAACTCCTGCAGGTGCCTGGTTCTCTCGTATTTGGTCCCCCCCAGCCCCACCCCAGTGAAGGGTAGGTAAGGCTCCAAAGGCCAAACTGGATACATGCTTGCCTTGCAAACCAAACAAACCCTTCTGTTTTTGTTTTGCTTTGTGTCTGGACTAATTCTTAGCACCTCTACTGCCTGTGAGCGATTTGTCACTTCCTTCTGTAAGACTGGCACCGGCAGACATGCAGTCCCAGAGGATCCCGGGGAGAAAGCGAGGCCGACCCCCACTTCACTCAACACCTATGAAGATGGCGGTTCGTAACCTTTATTCCGCGTCAGCTGGCGCGTTGCCAGCAGTGAAGATCCCCAAGAAAAGAGGGCGGAAGCCTGGGTACAAGGTACGGCTCCATCATCTCCTTTCTCGTCAGGGACGTTGGGCTGGGCCAGGGGGGCTTGGGCAGAGCGGCCGCTGCTCCCGGTGAGGAAAGGCTGGTTGCTGGGGGACGACGGGCGCCGAAGCAAGTTTCTCTCAGGGAAGCGCGTCACGGACAGGGCCTCATTGTCACACCGCGGCCCACAATGCATGCTGTCCCTGTCGTGTGTGTTTTTACAAGTGAGAAAGCAAATTGCACCAGATGGGGAAAGCTGTGAGGCGAGCAGATTTTTAGGGTCAGAGCTAAACACGCGATATGAAGGCTCGCATCTAAATTAGCGTTTCAGGCACCGAGTTTTCCCCCAACCGTGCCTGCTAGGGCGGCGCTCGAAGCCACTTTTCAGAACTCCTTCGTCACTTATTTGAGTAGAAGCAGATGATGTTCCTGAGGCATTTAAATTAATACTAAGGGCAGGCTAGTGTCAAAGGACCCAGGAGCGTTTTCCCAAACAGAGGCCCAACAAGGGGACTCCTCAGGAAAATCCAGGGTGTTAATTCATAGATTCCTGCTTATAATGATGTCAAGTTTGGTTCCAAGGAGGCATAGCAGGCAGAATTCAAATCCTGTGACCCTTTGAAGACTTAACAGTTTGGAGTTGGGGGGGTGTGGAAAAGAAATTCTCTGATGTAATTGCAATCACATAAAACAATCTGAACTGGGAGGAGGGAGAGCTTCTCCTCCAAGAGGTTTCTGAAGAGGCTTCTAGAGAAGAAAGACTATTGAGTCTGTTCTCCACGAGCCTTTTGGGCATTAGAAAACGAGCTTCAGAAGTTTTCCTTCAGTTATTTTTCTTGAAATAAAGAGCTTATGTTTCCATCTTGAGACCTGAATACTCGAACCAAAATGCAAATTGGCAATTAACTCCCATATATTTAGGAAAATGTATGGAAATTATTTCAGGTCAGCAGAAAGACAGAGCTTCCGGAAGAATTGGTAATGAATTCAACCTTTATCCCTTTGGTTCTCTGCAGTTCCTCCAACTGCTGGAAAATAAAAACGGTAGGTGGGGGTGGGGGAGGTGACTCCGAGTTATTTGGGGGTCACGGGCTTTAGTAAAAGAGGCTTTTACTCAGCCATCTCCTGAAGTAAAGTCTTCTGTCACTGGTTATTTTTCTAGCCAAGAGAGCCTCCTTTTTCTCATGGGCACGTCAGCTTTAGAACTATGTCTCTGAAGCAGGCACAGGGTGGGTCTTCCCAGCTCGGCACCTGCGCCATTGCTGAGGTGTGGGAGTTGCTTCTGGAAGGCTGGAGCAGGGCAGCCTTCGATCAACAGAGAGTTGATGGAGCCAGGGAGCAGATCCAGGATCTGAGGAAACACACTGAACATTCCTCTCTCCTAGTTGGCCTTTCTCCGACTCCCCTGGGAGCTGTGACCCAGGAATGAAAATTACCAACAGACATAGCATTTCTGGGGCCAGGAAAAATGGAAATTCAGTCCATGGAATGAGCCCGACTTGGCAATTGTCCTGTATCCTAAAAGGGGCAGTTTTCAGGGCTCCTAACACGGGGCAGGAAGAAAGCTTTTTGGCGTGGTTAGCTGACAGTCTGGGTCTTACAACACGGAAGGCAGGCCTCATGCCCACGTCTCACAGGGGCAGCAGGTCCCAGCTCTTGCTCGAGTCCACCTTCCATGTATTTGGGGAAATGTGTGGGAATTATCTCAGGCCTGCAGCTCCCAGACAGCGCCCCATGCAGTGGGTTTGGTGTTCGGGAATGTCTCCAAACCAGGTGTCGTCCGCTGGAAGGGCTGACTCCCTTGTGGTGACGCAAGAAAAATAAGAACCAGGTGAAAATCTTCATAAAGCTAAAATGGTTCTGCCCAAAGGATCATCCTTTATTCTGAGATATCTGCTTCCTACTGTTTTGGTGTTGAAATTTATTTTATTTAAGTGTCTTACGTGGTGAGGAACTTGGGAATTCTAAAAAGCATTTTATTAAATGTTGTATGCTGTCAGGATTTGGTAATTCAAAAAATATTCTTACTTGGCAAAATAAATTTGGCAACCTGTTAGGTTTCTTCAGTTTTATTCTGACGATTTCTGAGACCCAGAAGCCCCATTTTACCATTAATGAAAAGATTTTAATCGTGGGGAGACCAGCAAGGAAAGTGTAGAGTTTCATTTCATTTACCAAATGGCCACTAATCCGGCAATTTTAACTATTTGAGATGCATTTGGGGAGACAGAAGTTGTTAAAAAAGAAATCCTGAGCAAGCGAAATAAGATATTTCTATTTCTAATATGATTCTATATTTCTATATATATATAATATATATTATATATATCTCTATATAGTAAGAATTTTTGTTTTAACTAAATGGTATTTTATTAATCATATAGAATAAAAAATACAATAACATGATCAATATCATACAATAGTAACAATTGTTATATCAATAATAGCATCATTATGGTATATTTATGCTAACAATATTGTCACAATAGAATAATCAATATTTGGGTGTTCAGAAGGCTCTTTCCCAGGAGATTCTGAAGATGGTGGTACTGACTGGTGGTGCTGACTATGTCACGGTCTATGGTGGGGGCCATTTGTTGCTTCTTGCCTGGTGCTCTCCCACACTGCACTGCCCATCACCTCTGTGTCAATCACATGTGGAAACTCTCCCTGCTCCAAATATGGGCACAAGGCTCTCCATTTAAGACCCATGCACAGCTAATACGCAGTGTGATATTTAACCCCTTCTCTGGGTCTTGAGAATAGTATGAGTGAATTACAAGCAGAAAAAGAAGAATTCAACCGGTAGTCAGATGTCAGCGCCCCAGAGTTCATAGGTCATGCCTCCTCCCGGGGCCCATCTGCCCATGTCTCTTGGCCCAGGCCAGTGACCTCACTGCCAGGTCATGCTCACTGCTGTGAGAACACCATCTAATGGCCTTAAGCCCCCTTCTCACCCCAGTCGAAGGAAACAGAAACCTCTTCACATCATATTTTCTCTGAAGAGCCATACGCTGACTGCCTCGAAAACAGCCTTCTTCAACCTGGAACAGAATTTGTATCTCAGTTTGAAGCCTCTGCTATTGGTTTAGTTCATAGACAACTCAAGGTCAACAGATAGATTTTCCTTATATCTCATGACTAAAAAGACCATTAAGTTCGTTTTAAAGAGATAAAGAGAGAGAGAGGTCTACATCAAGGAGAAACTCTAGCTTCCATTCTGTAGATGTGGCTGATTATAATGTCACCGAACAGTGGGATTTCTAGCTCCTGTGCCTTTATGGTTGGGATTATGATTGAAGCGGGAAGAAAAAAGTGTTGAGTTTTGAAAATAGCTGTCTGTTCCCTCTACATAATTGTAATAATAATACTAACAACAACAGCAACAACGATAATAACAATAACAGTCATAGAAAATTTATTGACCACTTCTGTGTTTGAGGATCTGGGCCAAAATATTGTGTATATTTTCTTATTTGACCCCTGATAGCAAGGGGAGTCAGAAAAACGGCAGGAATTAGGTATGAATGAACCAAGTCCCACAGCCTGAGGCCACTTACTGATGGGCCAGCAGCCCCCTGGACCTTGGCAATCTCTTTGTACTATTGTTCAGAATAGTAATTATGCTTTCCCATTTAGTCTTTCCAAAAAAGAGTAAATTATGTTCTGTCTGCTCTGTTTCATGAGCTCAGAAAATTGTAACATGTTTAGAAAGAATATTATCCCTACCATACTAAAAACAAATGGTTAACATGTTCTAACATGATGGTAATTATATTACTCAGAATATAGAAGCCAGCTGCTGTAACAAAGGCCAAACAGCAGTGGCCTAAAGAAGATAGAAGCTAACCCCCCTGTTGTGTTAAAGTCTGAGAAGCTCATCTGAGAATGATATGATGTCTCCATGGTTTTGGGACCCAGGCTCCCTTTCCGTTGTTCTGCTACTCTTTTTTTTTTATTTTTTAAATTTATTTTTATTATTATGTTCAGTTAGCCAGGATGTAGTACATCATTAGTGTTCTGCTATCCTTAACACCAAGTCTCTACCTCATACTCTAAAATAGCCTTCCATTTCCCACTATGGCACTAGTCTAGGCAGCAGAATGGGGACAGAGGTAGTGGAGCATGTCTTTCCTCTTTAAGGACTCAACCCTCAAAGCTGCACACACCCCTTACAATTGGATCTCACTGGCCATAAACTAGTCCACTGGCCACAACCTAGTCCATTGGTCATACTTAGTGCCAAAGGAGATGGGGAAATGCAGTGCTAGGGTACTAGGGGATCAGGTGGCCAGCTAAAAGTCAAGGAATCCCCTTGATAAAGAAAGAAGGGGGCATGGAAATTTGGGAATAACCAGCATCCTCTGCTAAGTTCTTAAAGAACAGTCTTTTTTTTTCTTCTTCATATTTTATTTATTTATTTGTCAGAGAGAGAGAGACTACAAGCAGGGGGAGCGGCAGGCAGAGGGAGAAGACTATCCACTGAGCAAGGAGTGGGACTCAATCCCAGGACCCAGGGATCATGACCTGAGCCAAAGGCAGAGGCTTAACTAACTGAACCACCCGAGCGTCATAAAGAATAATCTTTTAACTAGAAGATTCACTCTATAAAGAGAGTGATTTTCTAATAAACATAAGTAATGCCACATTATGTTTTATTTTCTCTTTTTTATTGCCATCCTTTTCTTGCCGCCCCTCCCCCCCGCAAAGTATGTGTCCTTGGCATTGGGTAACAAGGAAGTCAAATTCACAGAAATCTCAATTAAGAGAATGTTCGAACTTAAGTAGAAAGGGTTTTATTTGTTCCAACACTTGCTCAAAGCCTCTTTCTAAAATGTGTTTTCATTAGAACTGTTGAATTGGCTTCCACGATTCTTTGATTATCCAGATCTTGTATTGTCTTGGAGTCCTATTTACGAACGTCAAATGCAGCATGATATTGTATGCAAGGGAAGAATAGCTATCTAATGAGCCTTCCTGCGCTGATCTTCGAGGTACACCCCCTTGCTGATGGTGGGCATGGCATGCCCCTTGCATCCCCATTTTCCCATGGGGAAAATCATTACACAGGCACAAGTTGGCAGGAGCCATTCCCTTAGGATGAATGGTGTGGGGAACTCAGGGTGGGGACTGTCTCTCCTATGGTTTTCTGTGACACCCCCACCCCCAGGGCTGGAGCAAGGGCCAACCAAGGCTGAGGCTCAGTGGGGGTGGGAGGCAGAGGTATGCTGGCTAATGTCCCCCCACCAGCTGAGCATGAGTCCAACATGAATGCTGGTTGATATTTTCAATTATGTTAAGAGGTAAGAAAGGTATGTTGGAAGTTTGCTCGTTTGTTGAGCACGTGATGAGCTTCTTTGAACTGGGTGACAGTTTGTGAAAACCAAAAATAGTTCAGTTTTTTGTGCTATTCGTGGTGTAACAGTCGCAGACAAGGCCCACTTTTAAGTTTAATTTGTGGGGTTTTTTGGTTTGTTTGTTTATTTATTTATTTGACACAGAGAGAGAGAGAGATTACAAGTAGGCAGAGAGGCAGGCAGAGAGACAGAGGAGGAAGTAGGCTCCCCGCTGAGCAGAGAGCCCATGAGAGCCCAGGACCCTGGGACCATGACCTGAGCTGAAGGCAGAGGCTTTAACCCACTGAGCCGCCCAGGCACCCCTAGGCGTAGTTTAATTTGTGTTTTTAACATTTTCTCCATCACTTTCTCAAGTCTGTGAGTCAATCAAAGAGTAAATTCTGCCCTAATTGGTAGCATTCAGCAATTTCCAAGGCATATATTCCCAACATGTCCAGTTCCAAGATACCAAAATGGCAGCCCCGAGCATGGAGTTGCTCAGACATACTTCCCTAAGGGCATGATAACAAAATAATTAGAATAATTAGAAAGTGATGAGTTTTTGAGTATCAATTACCTTTGTTTTTAAAGTATTTTAAATTAATACTCTATAAATATATATATACTTCAGTGTTCAGCGATCACTGTGTCAACTTGCAATATTCCTGAAAATCTAAGTCATCCTTTATGGCCCAGTTTAAGGCAGCTCCAGCTTCCCACTGCCCTGAGTTCTGCTAAGACACAGTCCTGCTCCTGGATGCACCCTGTTTTCTCTCCATCTGTAGGGTTGACCCCATGCAGGCTGATGCAGAGAACTTGGCCTTCTCACTAGTTTCTGTAAGAAACCCAATCACACCACACATTGCTTGAAATATGTGGTTTGTACTAAAGATTGTTGGGGGCACAGGGCGTCGTGAACAGCATTTCATTAAGTAATTCTCACAAGTAGATCCATTTTTCTGAATTCCACTTTATCCAGTGATGGTGTTTTGTGTTTTCTCTTTTCTTTCTTCTCTCTCCTGGTACCCTGGAGTACTGGCTTCATCATCTCCTCTCTCAGCTTCCCTCTGTCTAGGAGGAAACTAAGCCCTGCCCTCGGCAAAGTGGCAGCCTCCACTCTTCACGGGTCTCAGGGGTTCTCTGGGTCCAGAGGAAAATATGAACCAAGCACAGAGATGGTGGGAGAAGGCTCCAGCATCCCCACCGTATCGCTACCCTGTCCGCACCCCTGAAAGGCATTAGTGAGCCGGCCCATTTCCGTCCCAGCTTCAAGCATTCCCTTCTGTCTTCATTGTCATGTAGGCAGTTTGTTGTATTGGGGTAATATTATTTTCCTAAAGAAGTTTTAGTTCAAAGAAAGCTTAGCTAGCATCTCAGATTTAGCCGAGGGGCCTGTTGCCAAAGAAGGCCTCAGGGTTGAAGGATAGCGGCCCCTCCGTCCCTTAGGTGTTTCATCTCTCCTCCAAGTGTGGGGAGAAAAAGGTATGGGTGGACCCAGAAACAAGCTGCTGCCTAGGAATGGAATTAGGTCATTGGCTATAAATGTCTTGTTCTTGGAGCTTATATGCATTTCCAACACACACGTTTTAAGACTAAAGTCTGAGGTTAAACACAGTGAGGTATTCAATTTTCCCTAACTCTGCTCCCCACAGCATCTCCTCAGAACCCGGAGGAAGTTTTGTGTGGAGAAAGAGTGTGAGTCTAAGGGAGAATGTGCCCCCAAGAAAAGCTGTGGTAGGGAGATGAGCAAAACTATCCTCAAATACAGGTGGCAAGAGGAAGGAAGGGAGGGTGAACATGATTTAAAAAAAAAAAAAAAGAAAGAAAGAAAAAGCATATTAGGTTCCTAGGGCTGCTGCTGTAGTAAACAGACTGGATGGTTTAGACAACAGAAATTTATTGTCTCACAGTTCTGGAGGCTCAAAGTCCAAGATCAAGGTGTATGCCTTGGGTTGTCGATGTTGTCTTTCCTGTGTCTTCATATTGTCTTTCCTCTGTACCTGTCTGTCTCTGTCCAAATTACTCCTTTTATAAGGATATATAGTCATATTGCATTAGGGCCCATCCTAATGACCTCATTTTAACTTGATTATCAGCAAAAAAGATCTGGTTTCCAAATAAGGTCATATTCATAGGTCTTGGGGGTTAGGGCTTCAACATCATTTTGGGAGATACATTTCAACCCCTAATGTCCAGTATAATAATCTTTGTCTTTCAACCAGGCATTTAGTCCATTTATGTTTAAAGAAATTAGTGGTAATTTTAAAAATTTTTTTTAAATAAATATTTTTTTTTATTTTTTTTAAATCCATACGTATTATGGATTGGAAGAGAATTTAGAAACCCACAATCTACCCAATCTCATGGCTTTGGAAGATGAAGCCTAGAAGCACTGAATGAGCTGCTCAGGGTCCCATGTGAGCTGGTGGCAGACCCGGGATTTAAACCCCAGCCCTGCCTCCGAGCCCTGTGTTCCAGCCCCTCCCCTGTGGGGCGTCAGCGATGTATAGTTGATGACTGAAGTCATGCAGGTTCTCAGTGTCCATCTCCCGGGGGAGGAAATATGGGTCCATTTCTCCTTCATGTCATGCCCTCCCCCAATACCATCAGCAAGAGTGACAATGAATATTTCCTGAGTCCTCATTTGCACTAACCCTATGTTAGATGTTTACATTTAAATCTTGACACATCCCTGTGAGGGGATATTATTATCTTCACACAGGTAAAGGAAGGCAGGCTCCAAAATCCTAAGTTACAAGAGCTCCCCACACTGAGTGGCTGAGCTGGACTTTGAGCTCAGATCCAAAAGCTATGTTCCAACGTATGTGCCCACTGGCACCCCGAACTTATTTTTAAATTTTGCTTTGTTCCTTCATCTCTGCTGATGTGTATGTCGTCTCTACACATCATACTCCCTCAACAACATTCTCCGTCCTCAGATGACCAACCTATTGCTACCAGTGTATAGTTAGTAATTCTGTTCCTGCCGCACTTGAAAATTTCTAGAATAATCCTTCAATTTCTGGAGCAATTAACCCCTTCTCCATTATTGGCCCCTGGTCACACATCTCAGTTTGCAAACAGACTCTCCCCTTCCCCAACTCTTTCCAGTGGTTGTTTAGCAAATGTCTTAGAGAAGGTCTTCCCCAAAAGACAGCTGGAGTGACAAACTCTCCAGGCCCTTATTTTGGATCTGTAAATGGAAAAGAAAGATGAGCTGCAAGTACATTCTCCAACCCCTTTTGGTGGAGACGCCAGCTGGCAGGGACCCACTCTCTACTCTTCTGCGTCACCCATCACGATACTCTATCCCAGCAAAGCACAGCCCCTTGGGCAGCTGCTGGCAACCACACCCTGGTGGAGGGGGTGACCACATCCTTTTGATTGAAGTTTTGAATTTCAGGTGCAGGTGCCAACTTTGCCAGCATCTGTACAGGGCTGTTGGCTTTGAAGGCCAAGGATTAGCTCCAGTATATGTCAGAGCATGGCGTCTCAGGCACCTAATCTCTCTCTAGACTTACGCTTCCAAGAAAGAAGTTTGCCTCCCTTCCTCCCTTCCATTTTATCCAGTTTATTCTGCCAGATCCTGTTTTTAATACTTTAAAAATAATGATATTTTAGAATAGGTTTAGATTTACAGGCGAGTTGTGAAGGTAAAACAGAGAATTCTCATATACCCCATGCCTACTTTCCTCTATGGTTAACATTTTATATTCCTATGATACATTTGTCTCAACTAGCGAACCAATAATAATACATCATTATTAAATCATGTCTGTATTTTATTCAGATTCATTAGTTTTTCCGTATTCTGTTCCAGGATCTAGCCAGGATATCATATTAACATTCAGTCATCTTGTCTCCTTAGGCTTCTCTGGGCTGTGAAAATTTCTCAGAGTTCCCTTGTTTTTGATGACATTGGCAGTTTTGAAGAGTTTGGGTCAAGTGTTTTGTAAAATGTTCATAATTTGGGCTTGTCTGATGTCTTTCTAATGATTAGACTAGGGTTATGAGTTTTGGGGAAGAAGATTCCAGAGGTAAGTTGTCATTCTCATCATGCCATGTCAAGGGTACATACTATCAATGTGGATTATCACTGTGGATGGTGACCTTGAATAGCATCCCTGTATGTTGGGTCATAAGGGAGTTCCTCATTCCACATGTAGGAGAGGCACTGACAGAGAGGCCCCACATCACAACAAAGTACATTCCTAGCCACTGGACTCACTTCTATTTTAGGAGCCCTCGAAAATCGGATGTGACTCCCTTTCCTAGGCCAAGTTTTTTCCTTTATTTTAAGTGATGAGATAGAAATTTCAGCATGCTAAGTCAAAGGGTATGCTTCCTGATGGTCTATTCTCTTACCAGAAGAATTTTTAAAAAGTCATGGACCACCCACAGGTGCGTGAGATTTCTTCTTTGTTCAGAAGTCCCAGCAGTTGTTTGAAGGGTAGGATGAATGCCCATGGTTTGCCCTGCAACCGGCTGACTTATCTAATTCCTTCAATTGCTTTATCTCATCAGAAATGGTGGGCAGTGGTAAGAGCCAACTCTATTTGTATTACTTCTTAAGAGGTGGATTCAACAAACAGACCCTTTCCTAATAAATATTAAAATAGTGAGCAAGCATTAGGTCTTAGGGTTATTATACACTCATGCAAACAGGAAACCCTCCACCATCACTATCCTCACCATCATCACCATTGTCACATCACCATCCTTCTAGGGAAGGGTCACGAGGATCTTTGTGCGATTTGCTTAAAGACACAGTGGTAACATTGGTGACTTGCCAAATCTTACTTTTCCCCCACCAACATCATTATCTGTATGTTGGTTGGAGGGCTCTAAGCCTGTAATGGAGAATTTAGCCAAGGTCCTTCTAGAGACCACTGCCCACAGTTGTTGGGGACTGCTACCACCAGCCTCTCCATCACAAGCCATGCAGCACAGCATATCATTCCTAGAAGGACTGTCAGGGGGACGCGTAGTGCACTACCTGGGAGGACAGGCAGGGTAACATGTAGCCCTTGTCACACTCGGCAGGTGAGGGAACCGAGCCAAAGTCACGGTCACTGAGTCACAGCTGGTTTCTGGTCCCCTCCTTTCCACCACTGAGTTGTCTTTGAGATTATTTCTATAGTATTTAGCAGAGCATAACTAATTTTTCAAATGCTAAACACAGAATAAGATGATATCTCTGTTGACTGTAGCTTCTGACTAACATTGGGTCTCTTGCCAGAGCCCCAGATTCTGCATCCAGATAGCCCTGGGCGACCAGGGTGCTCACTTTTGACGGATTTAATTGTAAATTCATTTCAGTGAATTTACAATCATTTCCACACGTCCCACTGCATCCTCAATGCTGCTCAGCAGCCACACCTTAGTTCATGAACACGGCCTCCTCTATCCTCACTCAGGCTTCTGGCATCATGGAGAAATTAGAAGCCATCAGAAAAGACCTTTCGTAAGTTCCCATCTCCACATCCACCCCCACCCCCACACACACACCAGATCTGGGCCATTATACTCTGCTTTGCAATAAAATAGATGAAAGGTCCAAGTTTCCCTGCAGCCTTGACCCCGCCCTCCCACCCACCCGCCTCCATTCACTAAATTCATCCCCTCTCACCTTCTAAAGTCCTGATGCTGCCAGCTCTCCAAGCACTCCCCTGAATCTTCCTTTCCCTCTCTGCTGGATTATTTCCCTCAGCATTAAAGTATGTCTCTCCTGTCTCAAAATATATATGTGTGTGAGTGTGTGAGTGTGTGTGTGTGTGTGTATAAATATATAAATATATATAAAATATATAATATATATGTATAAAGAAGTATTTATATATATAAATACTTTTTTAAAAGCTTTAATTGTGGTAAGACACATGGCATAAAATGTACCATCATACCCACTTCTAAGCGTACAGCTCAGTAGCAAGTATATCACATTGCTATGCATTCCATCTCTAGAACTTCACCTTGCAAAACAGAAACTCCATCCCCATTAAACAATTTCCCATTCCCTCCTCCCTCCAACCCCTGGAGAACACTATTCTACTTTCTGTTTCAGGGATCTTGACTCTTCTAGGTACCTTAAATGAGTGGAATCATGCAATACTTGTCTTTTTGTGACTGGCTTATCCCACTTAGCAAATATGTTCAAGACTCTTCCATGTTGTAGCATGGGCCAGAATTCCCTTCCTCTTCAAGGCTGAGTAATATTCCCTTGTGTATGCATATCACCTTATGTTTATCTATTCATCTGTCAGTGTACCCTGGTAGTTGCTTCCTTGTGGACTATTGTGAGTTGTGCTGTCATGAGCATGAGTGGACAAATCCCTCTTGGAGATCTTGTTTTCAATTCTTCTGGATATAGACCCGGAAGTGGAATTGTTGGGCAATTCTATTTTAAATATCTTGGAGAACTGCTCTACTGCACCTTTTTACATTCCTGCCAATGGTGCACAAGAGTTCTGATTTCTCCACATTCTTGCCACACTTATTATTTTTTTCATTTGCTTTTGATAGTAGCTATCCTGATGGGTGTGAGGTGATCTCCCACTGTGGGGCAAAAACTACTTGATTTGACTTTTCCTTCTTGCTATGGCTAATTTTTGGCTCCCCTTCCAGACAAGCCTACTTGAAAGAGTTGACTTAAACTCCTGATCCCAGTGCTTCCCCTCCCATTATTTCTTGAGCTAATTCCAATCAGGTTCTCATCCCACCCACTGCACTACCCCCTCTATGTTGAGAAGTTGCTACATCTAAAGGCCACTTCTACTCTTCCTTGTGATTAGAGCTTTTGACATGGCTGACCACTCTCTCCTTCATGAAACACTTTCTCTGGCTCCCACAAGGACCCACTCTCTCAGTTTTCTTTCTAATCCACTGGATATCTTTCCTGGTTTCTTTTGCTGGTTCCTCCTTGTCTCTCCAAGACTCTACATGTTGGAGTCTTACAGAGCTCTGTGCTTGAATTTTTCTCTTCTCCATCTGTACTCCTTCTGTTCTTCTCTGATGAGCTCATCCATTATCATGGCCTTATATATCAACTCCATATTGATGATTCAGTATGGGGGGATCTGCATATATGGGCGGGGTCTGCAAATATACTAACAACAGAATACACACCCTTGCTACTAAAAATATGGCCAATGGACTAGCAACATCAATACTGCCTAGAAGCTTGTTAGAAATGCAGAATCTCAGACCCCACCCCAGACTTCCTGGATCAGAATTGATATTTTAATCAGATCCCCCAGATGAGTGATTGCACCTTAAATTTGAAAAACAGTGGAGTAGTGGAAAAACACACTCAACCTTAATTATGTACTAGTATCATCTGAGTACCTTTTAAAACTTCTGATGCCTTGGTCCCACTCCCAGAGAACGATTTAATTGGTCTAGAGTAGAGAACAGACACAGGTCAGTGGTGAAGAGGTGAAGTGACTGAATTATTCATTATTTTTTGGTGGATTAGACAATTTTCTGTCAAACCTTGCTATGGAGAGTGACTTGTTGGCATTGACATAATCAACTGACCAGTCATCTCTATTTTATTCCATATCAACAAATTTCAGCTCCTCATTTTTTATTTCAAACAAGTCCTTCAAGGTGGCTGCTTCTCATCACCAGAGAATACACTCATGTCCACACTTGGGCTGCCCTTGACAGTTTCTGCTGTAGGAAATAAACACTGAGTAGTATGGCAGCCTCTTGGAGGAATGGTTTCTGGTCTCTTTTCCAGCAGGATCCAGTGATATTTGTGAGCTGATAGCTCAGCAGAGAGTGAGGAGAGCTTCCAAATTGGTCCTTGGGTAGCTGTTGGGAAAGCTCTGTCCACAGGATTCTAGGAATTTGCAGCATGGGTACCGTCCCCTCCCCTAAATTCTGCACTCAGACAGCTCACAGGCTTCAACAGTCATACCTCTTGTGTTCCCACACTCACTGCCTGACACTAGTCATTTCCTGGGTAGATCCACTCTAAGGGTAAGGTGCAGAGCTGATCTCTGAATTTGACCCCAGACATGAGTCTCTATCACAATCTTGAATCTGAAGTTCAACCCCTTAGCTGCACAATAGAAGGTTGTGGAAACATGATAGAGTAGCAATTGGTAACCTGATGTCCATGAAAAATTGGGGGCAAGTGTAGAGTGTATTTCTAGATTTTCCTTGACCAAATGGGCTCTGTCTTGCAGCTCAAGTCTCGGGTTCTTATGACTCCTTTAGCCCTCTCACCTCCGCGGAGCACACCGGAGCCCGACCTCAGCTCCATCCCTCAGGATGCAGCCACCATACCAAGCTTGGCGGCCCCACAGGCTCTCACAGGTAGGTCAGTTGAATGACCTCTAAGGCTGTGATGGCCAGCCCGCTGTCTAGCAGATGCTTTGTGAACTGGAGAGCTGCCACTGAGATAGCTCTAATGAAGAATTTAGTCCTTAGCTAGACAGCAGGGAGGACGACCAAATTCTCTGAGAATATTAGCCTAAGTGTCTCACAGATAGGATTACTTGAAACTTGGTTTTCAAGGCACCTCAAACTTGGTTTTCAAGGCACCTCAAATTCAACCTGGTTGCACTGGGATGGGACTAGAAAGGGTGGTTTGGTGGCCCAGTATTTTCTTTTCAGAGCCACATTTACTTTTCACCCAGAGTGAACCGGCTTACCTTGAAGAGTTTCCAACTCTGTGTTTGTGATTCCAGATCTCCTGAGGACCCTAACCTCCCTTAGTCCCACCTGGTGTCTTCAATCCAGTCAGAGTAGAATTCAGTCCAATCTTTCTTATGGGGTGTCCACCAACAAACATTTCTATTGTAAGAGTACCAGCACTAGGATGGCATCTCTCTCTCTCTCTCTCTCTCTCTCTCTCTCTCTTTCACACACACACACACACACACACACACACACACACACACACACACACTGTTCCCATCATCACAAGCCACCCAACTCCCAACCCACTTGATTCCCTTCAGCTTCCCTCCCATTCCTCTTAGGTAAAAACCAAACTTGTTTATGTGGTCAGCAGACCCCTGCATTCATTGTCTTCCTCTCAGTCCCTAGAGCCCCCCATAAAATTTCAGCATGTTGCCTTCCCTCTATCTGGAATGACCTCCTCTCTGGTCATCCTTCTCATCCCTTACATCTCAATTCAGGAATACCTTGCTCCAGAAGGCCTTCACTGACTTTCCTGCTAGGGTCCCCATGATGGGCCCTCTTAACACCTCCCCAGTGTGTCTTGACATGGGTGACATGTCACACATGATAGTCTCGCATGGGTTCCTGGAGTGCTCTGAGTGTCTCCACCTTCCCAGAGGGTCTCCCAGCCCTGTGAAGCCAGGGAGCCCCAGAATCTGTAGAGTAGACCTAGCATAGTGCCTGGTATGAAGGTCCCTTATTGGTTAGACTTCCTTAATCATCTGGGATGAGCACAAGAGAAGGCAACCTCGTGGGGTGGAAAGAGCACAAGCATTGACATCAGAAAGGCTTGAGTCCAAATCCTTGTTTCACCCTTAATTACACTTTAGACTGTAGAGCAAGCATCCAAACATTAAGCCTCATTTCTTCATTAGTTTCTTCATTAGTGAAGGAAATAATCATACCCTACTCCCAGGCTTGTCTTGAGAATTAAACAAGATAAAATATACAAAGTGCCTGGAATAGAGTAGGTGCTCAATAAAAGCGAAATTTCTTCACCCTTTTTGTTACTGTTTAATCCTTTCCATATCCTATTGGTCTCTTCTTCAAGTCCCTTTTGAACACTCTTTTGCCCTAGTGGTCAGATCCTCAAGGTAAGATCTTCATAACCTGGGATGCGGGGGTGGGATAGAAGAGAAGTCATTGCCATGGGGAAGAAAATGTGACACCTGCCATTAATATTTATTTTTATCTCATCCTTTAAAATTTTCTATTTATTGGCTATGTTTTAAGATGCATGTAATATATTAAAACAGTCCAGAATGTATATATCCTATGAATAAATAAACAATTTTGGGCATGTGCTCGAATATACAGATGGGGTCTATGACTTTTAAAAGCGTGGGGACCATTGGTTGGGCTCACCTAAATGGGCAGCTGCGTATTTAATATCTCTGAGATTATAAATAGCACTCTCTTTAGAACTTCTTTGAATATATAGTCTTTGGAGTAATCATCATCATTGGAAATTTTTTTTCAATGCAAGTTAACAACAACAAAAAATTCAGCAAACATTATGTGTAGTTTAACAGCCCCTTTGGAGGGGAAGGGAAGATTTTGTATGTGTACCTGCCCAGTATGGGAATACATTTATACACACGGTCTGCATTGACCTCCATAATTGCAATCCCGGTTTGAGTACATCGGAGGGGACCCACCTGCCTATCTGTTTCCAACCAAGAGGTTCTCTTGATAGTGAGCCCCAGAAGTTGGGGTTGATGGGTTCTTTTGCCTCTTGTTCATCTCAAGGTGGGAAGAATCAGTCCCACCTTTGTTTATTCCAGCCTTCCCAAGGGCCAGGAGGGCACAGCTGAAGCATCCCTCATGCACACAGAAACAGTCCCCTGGCCTAACACAACCAATGCTGAGGACTTTGTGGGTCTCTGTTTCCACAGTCTGCCTCTACATCAATAAACAAGCCAATGCAGGGCCATACTTGGAGAGGAGGAAGCTGCAGCAGCTCCCCGAGCACTTTGGGCCCGAGAGGCCGTCAGCGGTCTTGCAGCAGGCTGTGCAAGCGTGCATCGACTGTGCCCATCAGCAGAAGTTGGTCTTCTCCCTGGTCAAACAGGGCTATGGCGGTGAGATGGTGTCAGGTAAGGCCCTGGGGCAGGTTGTGTGAGGAGGGTGTGGGGGTCTCTCTGAAGAGGGAAGAAGCCATAATCAGGCTTGGGGGACAGTGGTTGTAGCCAGGGTCTGTCTTCCTTCTGCTGGGCTCTGGGGGCCTTAACAATAAGCCTCTGTGCTGGAGGTTTCTCTCTGGGTTCGAGGAGATGATGCTTCTGGTCCTGGACAAGAAGACTGAGCATCTGAATCCTCTTTCACTGCCCCCTACTTCCGGGTCATCAGTAAATCCTATTGCTCTTACTTCAAAATGTATCCAGAATCCAGCTACGTTTCACCACTCAGAGCAGCCGCTCTGATTCTTTAAAATTCAAAGTCACATCATGGCCCTCCTCTGCCCTGCACCTTCCGTGGTTCTCATCTTACTCCAAGAGAAAGCCCACGTCCTTACGAGGACCCAGAAGTCCTAAGTGACCTGGCTCTGGCGACCTTTTCAATCTCCTAGTCAATTCTCCTCAGTCCCCACTCTGCTGCAGCTACAGTGGCCTCCTTGCTGCTCCCTCTGCTATCCCCAGCCACGCTCTTGCCTCAGGGTGTTTGTCCCTGCTGATCTATCTGGAATGCTCTTCCATTGGCTGTCCATGTGTGACTTGCTCCCAGAATTTCTTCAGATTTCAAATGGCGCCTTATCCAAGAGCCTTATTCTGACCACTCTGTCTAAAATATCAGCCCTTGTCACTACCCGTTCTGCTTTACTCTACCTCATTCTTTCTTCCTGTCATGTATCACCACACAGGGCAGTGGGGAAGCTCGTGGTTCCAAGCACCTCTCAAGGGCTAGGTTGTTGGTTTTTTAAAAGATGCTTCAAGGTCATTCTCTTCTCCCATTGTCACCACTGTCCTCCAGTTTCAGCCCCACCCAAGGCTCTCTACACAACTGTTGTCACCACCTGCCATTAAGCCCTAGAACACCGGGTCTTTGTAAGATATCTTGATTCCAAGGGGACAGACTGGTGTTGTCTTTGGCCCAGCCTCAAGGTCATGGCCTCCATATCACCAGGGAATAGGGAGAAGATTCCACAGCAACTGGGGTGGTGCAGGTAATCCTGCCAACTGTCTAAGGGAAGCAGGGTAGGGGTGACTTTAATGTCTCTGGTATTTTATTTAACCCTAGATCTCCATGGCTTTGGGGGCATGGAGGTTGTCCAGCACAGCTTCCCCAGCTGTGATTGGTTCCGCCCACCTTCTGGAGCTCGCTCTGAGCAGGAAGCTGGGTCTGACTTGCTGGTAACTGATTAAAATAGAACTTGGCAAGGTTCAGGTGCCATGTGTCTTACCCAGGGTGACTTTTAAGAAACTTTAGCAGAAGCAGAGACAAGAGGAAGAAGTACTGCACTGGGGGAGGCGAAGAGGAGGGTCTTGTTGTCAGGCTTCTGAGAACCCACTGGCCATTCTTCTCCAGATTCTTGTCTGAGAGCCAGGTTCACAAACCTGGGCAGCCCTCTGAGGTTGAAGGCCTTGTTCTTTCTTTGCTGAGTAGCAAGTGTCAAGACACAACATGGTGCTAAGAGAAAGCTATTCCTGTACCGTGTGCCCATCCTCTTGAGCAAATCCCATCTAACTGAGCTCCTTGCAGCTCCTCTCCCTAAGCCGGGAGAGCCAACCCCATCTTCCCTGCTCTCCTGCAAAGTCTTTCTGTGACCACAGGGGCCTTGGCACTGGGGGGCATGTTCTGCAGTGCCTGGTGCCAACACAAGCCTGGACAGAGCCCTACTGCCGACTTTCCCTTGGCTGAGGGATTCCCAGAGTCCAGAGCTCAGCACGTGGTCTTAGTGTCTTGGAGAATGCAGTAGCCCTGGGGGACTCCTTATGCTACCTCCTTGAGGTTGCAAAGTGGCAAGATGGTCTTTCACATTACCAATGGTGGTATGGAAGCTCAGAGAGCCTATGATAGCCCCAAGATGGCTCAGGGAGCGACTCAAGGAGAAATAGTTAGACTCTCCCACTTTGTACTTATCCTTAGTACTCTCCCACTTTGTACTTAACCTAATCCTTAGGGCACTGCTTTCCCAATTTTCCTATGGCACAACACAGGAAATGGTGATGTTGGTGCTGGCACAGTGGGCAAAAGGAACCAGACTGCCATGGGTAGGCCTAGGGCCATCCCAAAGGCTAAAGGAGCAGTATTGCAGTTCCCCATAAGCCTCGTGCTCTACCCGAGCCACACTATCCCAGAGGGGTTGACCTCATGGTGTCATAAATGCCACGGCTGCTTTTAGCAGGTGGCCCTTCCAGGCATCTCTGGGAGTGTATGCACACTCATCTGTGGAACAGACCCAATGACCCCAGTCTCTCCTTTTGTGGGTTCAGTTTCCATCACGCTTGGTCTTCTAAAATATTGGAGGCCAACGGCAATGCTCACACTAAAAGGGAATTTCCAGAGTGTCTGAGTGGCTAGGATAAACCCATTAGGTGGGCACATGGCGGCTCTTTGCTGGTTCTCCCAAATAGAGTCACCCAGAGTGTTAATGTGACAGGTAAGTGCCACTTAGAGGCCATATGAGCCAGAAAAATCACTCTATGCCCTCTTCTCAATCTCCTCACCTGTAACATGGGGTAATAACCTCTCGTCTACTGTCCTCACAGGATAGTCAGGAGGGCTGAATTAGGGGATGAATATGAAGGCTCTTGTCAAACTATAAAGAGCTATACACACACACAAAAATGGATTCTTTTGATTTCCTAATTAAAATGGGCTGTTTTGTTTTAGTTTTAAAATCAAAACTAGTCCTAGTGTTGCCCCTGCCCCAGCCCCTGCCATGCTCCTGCCTTTGGGAGATAAAACATGAAAAACAGGGCTGCCCTCTACGTGTTGACAATGAGTGGCCAAGACTTGACTGGGAGCAGAGTGTCCTCTTAGGGTCTGCTCTAGTGTTCCTCACCGTGGAGCTGGTACGCAAGCTTCATGGGGTGAGAGAGACCATGAGGACAATTACAGAAAGGAACATGCTAGAAGTTAACATATTTCTTCTAAATCCCAGTAACCCTGTAGACATCGAATTTCATTTAGAATCACAATGGAAAGATTATTGTTCTTTTTGAAGACACCTTCCCAGAAGAGCAGAAAGAACCCTGAATTCTGTTTTGCTGGGTTAGATCTAGAGACCTCAGCATGAACTCAGGTTTATTTGGATATCTATCTATCTAGATCTAGACCTACCTATCGGTCTACTGACTGACCTAGCTCTATCCATCTCTCTCTCTCTAAACATATATATATATAGAGAGAGATAATCATAATGGGATTATATACATGCATATATTTCTTAGCTCTCTCCACTGAAAAGAACCCAGAGTTACTGGACACTCCAGTAACAAGGAGCATATCCAGTGCCCAAATCTTGATTTCTAGATATCACAGTTTCGTAACAAGGAATTGGAGCCGTTGGAGAAATGGCTGGTTTTAGGGCAGGGGCAGGGAAATTGAAGATGAATCTGAAACATATTGAAGTTTCAGTAACCAACAAGTTGTTAAAAAAAAAAAAATGGAGGCATGTCATAGGGATGCAGGACACTGGAAGTCCCAAAGACAAAAGATGGAACAATTTGAGCAACAAAATAAATAACATAGTATTGTATAACCCATGGTACAAAATAAATATCTGGGTCTATATTGATATCAATAAATGATTGAATAAATGAATGACTGAATGGAGGAAAATGGACAGTTCTTTCTTATCGAAGAATTCTGAACGATAGAGAGACTCTTCTCTCCTCAGGAGGTAGAGCTTAATCCTCCACTACCCTTGAGTGTGGGCACAACCTTTTGTTGTTTGGAATGGAATATGGAGAGTACAGTGGAGAAGTGCAGCAAACCCCATCTGGCCAGGCGATGAAGGCTGGCATCCCAGGGATGTCATGTGGACATCACGTATCTCTGATCTGATGTGATGAGAGGGGCACTTCCTGTCTTCCCCCAACACGTTAACCCCACTCAGATCATGAAAAATCATCAGATAAACCCCAACTGAGGGACACTTTACAAAATACCTGACTGATACTCTTCAAAACTGTCAAGGTAATTCGAAACAAGGAAAGACTGGGAACCAGTGCCAAACCAGAGGAGACTCAGGAGACATGACTACTAAACATGGGGTGGGCTCCTGGGTAAGATCCTGGAAAACAAACAGGGCAATGAGTGAAATCTGAATAAAGCTTAGTTAAAACCAAGGCACAACTGTACAAACAAAAACCTCTTCCCATGGCCCTGTGGCTTTCTTGTGCCCCACTCTGAGTGGCTGTCTCTGTGCTTTCCAGTCTCAGCATCCTTCGATGGGAAACAGCACCTGAGGAGCCTGCCTGTGGTGAACAGTGTTGGGTATGTCCTTCGCTTCCTCGCCAAGCTGTGCCGAAGCCTCCTGTGTGATGACCTCTTCAGCCACCAGCCCTTCTCCAAGGGCTCCAGTGGCTCTGAGGAAGCTCAGGAGAAGAAGGAAGGCAGGATGGAGTCAGGTAGGCTTTGTTTGTCTGTCTTCCCCGTCCCTGAGGTGGTCCCAAGTGTCCCTGCCTTCCTGGGAGATGAAGGCTCCCAGGCTGCCTCGTTGCCATCCCCCACCCTGGGAGAGCTCAGGCATGGCCAGGACACAGGGTATCTAGACAGTTCTCACTCAGGCTGCAGTGGGAAGAGATTGCCCCAGCTACTGAGAGCTGACATTATAGCTTTCAGACTTATGTTGCTAGAATTTAGATAATGAGACCACATCACATACAATGAATTATTTTCTTCACTCTCCTCTAATTTAGACTCTTGGGCACTTATCCATCACTGTTGAGTCATGGAAAGACTATTACACTAAGGAACTCAGAAATCCTGAAAAAACTAGGGCTAAGAAATAGAGTCTTGCCTGGGGGCCTCAGATACCCACTCATGTCAATAAATAGAGTGTCTGTTGCTGTGGGGATTGATGCTCCAGGCCATGAATCAAATACGTTTTTCAGTAAGAGTTAGTGTTTCTCTCTCATCACAGGATGGAAAGTGATCCAGGGCCTGAGTGCTTTTTGTTGCAGAGTAGCTTAGCATGGGGAAGTTGGAGGAAAGGATAATAAGGGCATGTAGGGGCCACACATTATGTGCTCAAGGGGCTAGATACCTCCACTTAGCAGCCCTGAGTTATGGGTTTGTGAAAAGTTGAACATGACTCTAGGCTCTGTATTTCAGTTTACCGAGAATGAGCCAAAATGTTGCCTTTCTTCTTTCTCTGGATGCAGTATTGTTGATATATAAAGAACACATAGCCAGTGAAACTGGAATCTAGTCATTATGTCATTCTACAAACATTTGCTGAACACTCTTCTGTTCTACGCACCTTCTGTTCCAAGGTCTCTACATGAGACCTCATATTGTGTTAAGACAAATACATGAGCTAGGGAAAGTTTCTGAAGTATAAAGTGACCACTACAGATAATGAAAAATAAATACATTTGCAGGTATGTGCTCACAGATAGGTCTTCAAAAGAAAGATGCTTATAATAAGCGTGACTATATTTTGAGCTTAAGAGGACAGCAGGGAAGGATAAATCTAGATTCTTAGCATAGATTTTTTTTTTTTAAGATACTGTCAAGAACTCCATTTACAATTTTACATTAATCTGTCTGAGATCTGGGAAACAGGAAGAAATTTGGCCTTTGCAATGAAAGCTGGCTAATTAAATATAGTCTATGTGAGCCAACACCACATGCATTTGTGGTTTTTGTTTTTGCTTTGTTTTGTTTGTTTGTTTGTTTGTTTGATATCTCTATATGTGCAAGCTTGGGAAAATCTTTTCTTCTCTCTGGGCCTCCATTTCCTAAATGAGGTGTTGGGGTTGCTTGTGCACAGTGTGCCTTCTAATTCTGACAGTATGAATCTGGCCTCTCCTGTAAGTCTTAGCTGATTCAGGAACATATCCTAAAGCTAATGTATTTTCTAGTGAATCTTGTAATGAGAATAGCAGAATGGTCTGATTTCGCTGTGCAATCCATTAAATCACTGTTACATTGAATAAGCAATGACCCATAAGATGTAATCATAAAGCTATGTCTCTCATTCTTTAAATCTATCCTGTGGGACCACTTTGTTCCTATCCATAGATGAAATTTTGGACAAATCTTGTAACTTTTCTTGCTCCTTCAAGTAACAAAACATTCTCTAGTCAATAACTGATAAATCTAGGTCAGTGTAATAATCAAACTTAATATTTCACACAAAGATATAGCTACTCCCCATTCTCAGTTCAGACCTGCTTCAGGACAATTGGCTTCTCTCTCCACCTCACACCTAACTTTGTGTTTTTGCCCTCTCCCACATCTAACTAATAATGATTTTGAATCCTTCATGACCAGAGTAAGGGAAGGAAGAGAGGCAAGAGGTAAGAGAGTTTTTACTCGACTAATCCTGCTGTGAGTTGGCATCATACTCCCAACTTCTAGCAGGTGTTGAAAGCTGATTCTTCATCCTATGGGCTCTTACATGGACATTTTGGTGATCCTACCATCTCTCACCTGCACTTTCCCAGACATGGACAAATATAATTCTTCTCTGGTTGGCTACCTGCTCACTTAAAATTCCTTCCACAGCCTCAAATCTGCAGGTAGATCTCTAGCTTCTTTCTGCAGAAGCCCCCTTGTGCCTCCAGTCCCACAGAAAGACCCTCAGATGATCTTACTTTTTTTTAGAAAAAGGGGAGGTGGGGGGAAAGGCAGAGGAAGAGGGAGTGAGAGAATCCCAAACAGGCTGCACACCCAGTGCAGACTCCCACATGGGGCTCAATTTCATACCCTGAGATCATGCCGGAGCCAAAATGAAGAGTCAGATGCTTAACCAACTGAGCCACCCAGGTGCCCCAAAATCTTACTTTAGATCTCTCTTCTGATGGCCGACATCTGGTCCCTGAAAAACACTACACATCCTTTGGCCAAACAAACTGGGCATGCAGACTGCCATCAGAGTTGCCAGATTTTTGGATTTCTCATGGGAATCAAACAATAATCCATTGTGTCTCTCAAGCTCCAGGGACAGAAATCAAGCTAGTCACATGGCACTGAAGCCCTTGGGAATACACAAGACTGTTCTCTCAATAATTCATCTCCAAGTTAACGTGTTTCTCAGCCTCTACATTTCTTTTGCAGGCTGGGTGTAGGTGGTCACCTATAGGTATAAAACTGGCTTTCCACCATCTTTTTTTTTTTTTTTTTTTCAAGATCTGCACACTTCACTCTACCTTGGGGTGTCTGTTGTCTTGCAGCCTCAGCCAAAACTGAAACTAAAATGGTTTCATTTCAACATCCTGTCTCTGGAGCCTTCCTTAAACTTTCCTTACATGATTACTGAGGACACTCTTGCCTTGGTTTCTCTCCCAAGTTCACCATGCTGGAGGAAGTTCCAGAGCTTTCCCCGGAACAGTGTTGCTGCCTCACTTCTTCCCTTGATTGAAACAGTTATTTCCACCCCAAAGCTGCTTTCCTTCCTAATTGGTCTGGCTTTGGAAGCAATGACTCGAATTGTCTTCATGAGTTCTTCCCCAGCCCATGGCTGATTTGAAAAAAATGAATTGCTCTAAACCAGCCAACCTTGTGGACATTGTTTCTCATGCCCTAGGTGCTGCAGAACTGAGTGCAGTGTGTCTCATGTGTCTGGGAGCCTCAGGGAAGGTGGAAGAAGCAGCTATGTCACTACAGGCTCTAAACGACCCCCTTTCCACATGTCTTTTCCACCAGTCAGCCTCAAATGACACCAGTAGAGAGTTTGCCTTTAGATTGCCTCTTTAGGACTGCCTTGTCCAATTTCCTTTAAAGGGTAACACATCAAATTATTATCACTTCAGATGAAGAATTAGCTTCTCACCGCCCCCCCCTTTCCCACTACTGTGGCAAGAGCACACATATAAGAGGGGAAGGATGGAGGCCATAGTTGATTTTAGGCTCCAGATCCCTCCAACGGACCACATTGTTCCTAAACACAACTGCACAGTCTTGAGCTCATTTGAACCAGGTGGTTCTCTGCCCCAGTGCAGTTCAGTTAGAGCTGTAACCTATCAGGGTTTGTCCACGCTCATTAAAGCATTTCCAGAAGACAGTTAATCAGATGATAAGAAAAGGAAAAACCATGACAGCTAAGGAACTATCAAAGAAACAAGGTCTGTGGCCAAAAAATGGACAATTTGGTGGAAGCCATGATTTTCCGATCCACGGTATGACAGCAGGTCATGCAGACCTGTTTTCGGTGGTTCTGGTGGTAGATTTAATCAAATCTAAGGTCTTGCCACTCAAACTCTGGTCAGTTCTCACCTGAGAAGGGTAAAGGCTCAGAGGTCCTCCTACACTCTTGAACAAGAAACCCCAGGTGTTTTGAAGACACATGATAGTTTGAGAAGCAAGGATTTAGGGTAATACTCTCCCAGCTAGACAACTGGCAGCTGAAGAGCCAGGTGGAACTCCTACTAGACGGCACCCTAGGGGTCAGGTGGGGTTGTATTCGTAAGGAACTTGGCAAAGACAAAGCCACTGAAGTAGAGATCTACTATTCTAGAGATCACTACCATTCAGTGAATGCTTGAATGGTAGTGATCTCCCCATTACTGGTGACAAGAGCAGAGGCCCACTTTTTAGGGCCATGAGATGGAACACCGGCAACCCAAAACAGAAGTAGGAGCAAGATGTCACTGCGGGAGTGTTAGAGTCTAGCTTTGGGCAGATGGGGCCCCAGAAGCACCAGTGAGGGACCCCCCACAGGTGAAAGTGAGGATACCAAGACAGAGCTGCTCACATTGGAAGAGATAGAGGCCATCTTCCACATCTCTTTCTCAGAGCATTCAAATAGAAACTTTCTCCTGTGATCTTTTTCTTATGTCTGAGGAAAAACCAAACTACCTCCTAGGCTTCCTGTGTCCAGTCTGGAAGGTGTCAAGTTCTTGGCTTGAAATCAGGAACTTGGGTCATTTCCCTTAATTCTATTACCTGACATCCACACGTTGTATGTGTTTTAGGAAATAGAGCAGCTTTCTGGTGCTTTAGGAGAATGGAGGCAGAAACACGGATTCGATAGCGCTTGTGGTTCTGTCAAAAGCCGTGGGATGATCACAGGGAAATTTTACCTTACCTCTGAATCCTGAGGAGAAAAGCCCGCAATTATAAATACACTTTCGCCAGTGTTTTCCAGACTTAGTGTGCTCAGGAACCACCTGGTGTTTTGTTAACGTGTGGATTCTAGCCTCGGTGGGGCTAGCCTGGGGCCCGAGAGTCTGCGTATGTAACAGGTGCGCCCGTGGACTGGGGTTGCTGCCGGTCGGCGACCACACTTGGCATGATAAAGCGTGGGCTGGCAGAGTTCTGGCTGCCTAGGGAAATGTATCATTTATTTCAGGTTTTTAGTAAAATAAGTCTATTTGCACTAGGACAATGACCACACACACGCTGTACAACTGTTGCCGCCAAAGATGAACCAATGCCCATGGAGAGGAGAGGGACAGAGTGGTCAGGTGAGATGGCAGGGGTACAAATGCAGGTGAGAAAGAGGAGGTTTGCTGCACTGCTGAGAAGGGTGAAAAGAGCTAAGAACCATGGCAGGCAAAGTCCTCAGTGGGGCCTGGCCACCTTCCACAGCAGGGTCTCTGCCGTCCTCTAGGCCTCCCCGAATCCTGAGAAGATGTCCACCTGTTCTCCCAGAACCTTGTTTACACATCCTCCGTGGCACTTCATTTTGCCTTATATTGCAAGCATCTGGGTCCAGATCTCATCTCCTTGCTGGATAGATTGGGGGGCAGAGCCTGGGATGGAACGAGGCTGCGGCAAATATTTATAACTTGAATTCTGTGCAACACAATGGAATAAATCGTTCGCTCACCAAGAGTAGAGGAGATCTCTGGAAACCACAGATGTGATAGCTGAACTCTTCTGCAAGATCTAATTTAGTGATTGGTTTCCTGCCTTTTGAAGTTTTAACGCTATGGGAACAAACTGTTTACTTTTTCTTGAGAAGCTTTCTCGATACACAGATGGTAGGGGTGGGAGATGACGAAGGACATTTGTTCTTGAAGCTTGGTGTTTTTGGCCTGGACTGGTGGTCTTTGAGCCAGGCATTGGGCAACTAGCAGCAGAACAGCCATGCCCAGTGTGCTCCATTACGGTTGAACCTATGTACCCAGGCTTTAGAAATCAAATCAGCTTCCTCGTTAAGCTACAAATTCATCTAATACGATAGCTCTACAGAGAAAGACTATACATGGAATACTTATCTTTCCAAAAAATTGTTTATTTCTAAAAGGAAAGAGAGTTTATCAAGAGCCATGAGTTAGATGACATAGAAACAGCCATTTAGTCAGCACACATTTAGTGAGCTTTCCCATTTGGGATGCACTGAGGTCCGAAAGGTCAAGGCCACTTGCTCAGAGCCACAGAGAAAGGCTACAGCAGGGAGGAGATTGTGCCCAGGTCTTCTCTTCCCCGACCCTTTGCTTTCCTCCCAAGCCGGTTGTCGCTTGGGTCCTATTACCCGTCACTTGCCAGGGAGGGTGTACACCCCGTGTGCCCCCAGCTCAGAAGCCTGACTGCACACAATGGTGCTCACACATGGCTTGGGGTACACCTGTGTCACTTCATCCCACAAACATAGAACAAAACAAACCTCAACTGCCATTTAGCAAAATCCAGGCAGAAACTGTACTCCAAGTATATCAATTTGCTTTTCTTCTTCTGGGTTTCCTATCTTGGCCCCAAGGAGTGTTTCTTCCTTGTCCCCAGGCTCTGGGCACCACCCTTGCTGGAGGACATCCATAGGACAGGCAGAGCCATCACTCCAGACACCAGGAGAGCTCTCTTATCTTCACAAAACTCACACGGAGTGGCCTGCTCCACCTGACATTAGGCATCATTTGACTTGGTACTTTAAGGATTTATTCATTTATTTTGAGATAAAAAAACACATGAGTGAGTGAGTGGGGGCAGAGGGAGAGAGAGAGAATCTCAAGCAGGCTCGCCGCTGACCCTGGAGCCAGACACGGGACTCTATCTCATGACCCTGAGATCACAACCTGAGCTGAAATCAAGAGTTGGAAACTTACCTGACTTAGCCACCCAGGCACCCCTCGACCTGTTATTTTATTTTATTATTTTTATTTTATTTGACAGAGATCATGTGTAGGCAGGGAGGCAGGCAGAGGGGAAAACATGCTCCCTGCCAAGCAGAGAGCCTGATGTAGGGCTCGATCCCAGGACCCTGGGATCATGACCTGAGCCGAAGGCAGAGGCTTTAACCCACTGAGCCACCCAGGCGCCCCTTGAATTGTTATTTTAAGTAATATGTGGAATGAAGGAGGCAAACAAAACAAACAAACAACAACAACAACAAAAAACCCACAGGAAGTTGTGTTACACCAGATTCCCTTGCAGCCGCTTATCTCCCAATGCAGGCCAGTGTCTGGAGCTATGTTCACCTTGTCCCAGATAGGGGGGCCATGAAAGCAAAGTGAGTTGTTCTCTTCTCAAGCTCCGTGTTGGAAAGAGGGTCATTTGGGAGGAGAACAAAGTATCAGTACCAAGCTCAGGTGTTGAAAATCCTCTGAGAACAAATGAAACAAGATGGGATCAGGAGGGAGACAAACCATAAGAGACTCTTAATCTCACAAAACAAACTGAGGGTGACCGGAGGAAGGGGGTTATGGCGAGGGTGGTGGGATTTATGGACAATGGGGAGGGTATGTGCTATGGTGGGTGCTGTGAAGTGTGTAAACTTTGAGATACACAGACTTGTACCCCTGGGGCTAATAGTACATTATATGTTAATTTAAAAAAAAAAAAAAAGAATCCTCTGAGAAAGTTTTGTTGGAAAGTTTCAAAGAGTGTCCACAGATTTGCAGCAAATACAAAGACCTTCCTATATTTTCAGACAGCTAGGTCCCGGGCAAGCCTGGCCAGTGCTCCCATGGCAAAACATGGGGAGTGTTTGTCAGAGCAGGACTCCTAATCTTAGCTCTGGCCCTGGGCATCAGTATGAGTTCATTTAGGGAAATTCATGTATTGCGCTTCCAATTATATCATTCATTAAATGATAGTGTCTATACACATTTTAAAAACCACACTAGGGACGCCTAGCTGGCTCTGTCAGTAGAGCATGCGACTTTTGATCTCAGAGTTGGAAGTTTGAGCCCCACATGGGGTGTGAGATCACTTAAAAAAAAATCTTTTTTAAAAACATTGAGCTAAAGGGGAAAAATAGAACCTCATGAAAAAGGCCTGAGTTCTGTGGAGTTTAAAATCGATTTTTTTCAATGTCCAGTAACTTACTGAACCTCTTTGCATTGCAAGCCTTTTGTTCCCTTTTGAGTCCTGTAGATACTGAGGAAACACGAGTCAAGTGTTCAATAATGATACACTTGATGCACAAATGTTCCAATTAAGCCAGGATATAACCCTCTGAGATAAACTTCATGAACTCTCTCCTATTACCGGGTAGCGTGTTGGTCTCATACGTAAGCAGTAAACCATTGGCTGAAAAAAAAAAATCCCATCAACTTTCTGGCAGAGAACTGAACAAGCATTCTGAGGCCGATACATCATAGGTGTGACTGAATTAATCATTATAATTTCCAAACTGACATGTGGAGTCAAGAGAAATGAAGCAAATGCCCTTTTCCCATCTGTATTAATTATTTATTGGTGTGCGGCAAATTACCCCAAAACTTAGTGGTGAAGAATAACATTCACTACCTCAGTTTCCATGAGTCAAGAGTTCAGGTGCAGCTTAACTGGGTCCCCTGGCTCTGGGACTCCCACCAGGCCATATCTCAAAGCTCAACCAGGAAAAGGTCAGCTTCCCAGCTTATTCCTGTGGTTGCTGATTTCCCATGAGCTGCTCGTTTCTTGCCACATGGGCCTTTCCACAGAGCATCTCACAGCGCGGCAGTTTGCTTTACCAGCGTTAGGAATACTGGAAAGTGTCATCCTAAAAGTCAGGATGTCTATTCAGAACCAAAACTTACAAGGAGTCCTGTATTCTGCTGACTCCAACCTTTTACTGATCGAGGACCATTTTTAATTTCCGAAAGTTCTAGAAAGACCAAAAAGTGTGGGGGTGTTGAGGAAACAGAAGGTGACTGTGGAGGGTGCCCACCCCACCTGTTCTCCCTCCCCCACTTGTTAGGAGTTGCCCTAAGAACTTGGGGTACAGGTGTGGCAAAGCTGCCAGACCGTAGGGAAAATATTCTGGAATCTGCTCTCCTCTTGAGACGGGAAGGGCATTCATTATCCCGAATGGCTGACTGTGGGCAAAATTGCCTTTGGGCAGAATTTCCACAGGAGGAAATCAACCCACAGACTTAGAACAAAGTCTTAGGCACACCAGAAACATTTGAGAAGACTGTTGAAGTGCAGGTGTCAGGCATTCTGTGCGTCTCATTAGGGGAGAATAAATAAATGTACTTAAATGGACCGGAGGGGAGTCATAAGGTTGATTCTGAGGGCTGAGTGATTTGAACTTAGAGACAAGCTTAAAGGGAAAAATCTATACTGGCCAGAGACCAAGTTAATGGAAAATTTAATTGAAGCGAATGAAACGCTCAGTCTCCTAGGTGGCGTGGCCTGGTGCCCTTTGAACCGGGAAGGCTGGGACAGGAGGCCACTGAGGGCCCAGAGGGAAAACGTGATGAGCTTATCTGAGCAAGAACAAGGGCGGGACTGGGCCTGAGCAAAGAAAGTCCTCAGACCTCCACCGGAGCCTCGGTGAGAGGCTGCCTTCAGGGCTGAGAGGAAATCTACTGATTTCTGCCACCGAGAAGTCCTCCCAGGGCCGCTGCCTCCCACAGCAGCACCGGCCCGGAGGAGCTCGCCAGCCCGCCCGAGGTAGGAAACAGTGGCCCCTCAGCTGGGGAAGGGCAGCCCTTCGGGGACCTGCTGTTGTTTTCCAGGGTCTCCTCCCTCCTGCCCACTTCTGCTCTCCGCTTCTCTCCTGGCAGCCCTTCCCGGCTGCACCCCCAGGGCGGGGGCAGGGGGGGGCTGGTCCGCCATCGGGCAATCGTCCTTCCCCAGCTCTTGGGGCAGCAGCCTGTGGGGCCCACAGAGCCACTTCCCTTTCGAATCTGGGTATCGGAGCTGGGATCTGGGGAGCTGCCCTCTCTTCTAGCCGCCGAGCCAAGCTGCTCACGCACGGAGCCCTCTAGACCCTGCTGCAGGGAGGGGTTGGCCTTTCATGCCAGCCTGGGCAGGGATGCGTGGCTGCTGGCCTGCACAGTCGCTTCCGAGCAAGGCCTCGGCTCCAGGCCCCGGGGAAGGGGGCGGCGATGATTATAGGAAGGGTTCACTGTGTGCAGCAGGTGCCGCTTCAATGGAGAAGTTACGACTGATGTGGGGAAACAAGGCGGGAGTGGAGGGCGTGTGTGGGTGCGTGTGCACGCGCGAGAGAGCGGGTGGAAAGAACTGTTTGTACTGAAAAAGAATCGTTTCTAAGACTCTGGGATTTGGGGGTTATTATTGCATGAATAGGTATTAAGTGAGACTAATTTTGCAGATGGCGGTATTGTGGCTTTGCAGGGGCTTCGTTTGGTTAAAGAATCCAAGGAAAGTGCCGGCTTCACTTTTTTGGTAAAATAAAGAGGCAAGGTCACTTAACTAGGAGCAGTTCGGGCTTGTGTCCTAAATAACAAGGAGTCAACCCCAGCTTGAGCTAAAAGTCCGTCAGGAGTGTCTGCACGTTTATACATGCAAGCCCCTTTTTCCTCTCTGTGCTGCTCCTGCTGCTCTGGGACTTTCTTTTATTATTATTATTATTATGCTCAGTTAGCCACGGTATGGTACATCATTAGTTTTTGATGTGGTATTCAATGATTCATCGCTCCATTGGCTTTTTTCTTCCTGCTTTTCTTTGGATGTTCTCTGCCCTCTGAGTGCCCTTCCCCGGCCCTCCAGGAATGGGGCTGCATCGGGCGGGCGATCTGGAGGGCTCTGCGGGGGTGAGGGAGGAGAGAGGTGCCCACACACGCCTGGCCTCGGGTTTGTTTGCTGGACAGTGAGGCTTAGACACAGTTCAAACTCAGAAGCAAATGGCCATCCCTTGAGGCTCGAGTGGGGTTGAACTCTTCCAGAGTGTTCTTTGACTTCAGTAATGGACAGGCTTTCTATACAGCAGTGAAGAGACAACATAGTTCACAGATTATATTGGTGAGAAAGGAACACTGGGCTCTTCTGAAAGTTCCCGAGACATGAAACCCTGAACATGCAGCAAGATGTCTTTGATGGCACCATTGGTGTGTTTGCCTTTCTGTGTAAGACTGGCAAGAGTGGATTATTCCTTTTCCTGCAGGAAAGATGTAATGATTTTCCAAGCAGCGTCCTTTGTCTCTTGGATAGAGGCAGGGAGGTTCAGAAAAAAGTACAGGAGTCCCCTCTCCCTTATCCCGCTTTGCTGAGTTGATGTTCTCCACAGAGATCTCCGCCTTGCCAGGGAGACAAGCTCATTGCATATGAGAAGGGATTTTCTAAGAAACCAGGGAGAAAAGGACAGGGGAACATCTTAACCTGTCAGCTCCCTGGTTGGCCACAAGTCTCTGTGCAGGAGCTGGGTCTGTGCAGGGCCATCCCAGGACTGCTGGCCCCATCTGGTGTTCACTCACCAGTCAGCCACAAAACCGCTAAAAAGGGTCATTCTCTCCACAGGATCTGGTCCTTCTTTAAAGAGCGGTTTTAGGTAACCAATAATCCATGCATCCCACAATGAAATTCTTAATTACTGAGAGTTCCGCATACCCACAGTTTCTCTCCCTGTATGTTGATGACTTTGTGGTTTTGAGTAGTAGAAAGGTGATATATATATCCAGTAGTCACAAAGAAAGCAAGATGAATGGGGGTAAGATGTAAGGAGGAACTTTTAGGCCATGAGATTTGCAGTACAATGAGCTAATTGTGAGGGAGATTGTAAAATTTCTTGCAGGAAGCTTTTAAATAAAAAGCTCATTTGTTTTCCTTATTTACCACCCAGCCCGAAAAGAGGGCTTGGTACTAACTCAGCATTCATTCTACTATTAACACACCACCTTTCACAATTTCTGCTATGTCCATACAACAGTTGTAAAAGTGTTTACTCAAGATATTCCTTTAAACGGATTCATTTCCTTTAACTTTAGCTCTCTTAGTCACTTTAAGCAATGATACCATATCAGTGAAATCAGAGTTTGATGGGCTAATTATATTTTATTGCTATACACTAAAATACATGACTGTAAGAAAACAATGTTCACCTGTTGCTTTGTCTTCCAAAAAGATACAGGTTCAAGTCCTGACTTTTAGTGCCTGTGAATAGAAATGTTCTTTAGAAATAGGATTTTTGGGGCATCTGGGTAGCTTAGTCGGTTCAGCACCTGACTCTTGATCTCTGCTTGGGTCATGATCTCAGTGTCGTGAGATAGAGCCCTGTGTCTGGCTGTGCATCTGACATGGAGCCTGCTTAACATTTTCTCTCTCCCTCTCCCTCTGCTCCTGCCCCTGCCACCACTCTCTCTAAATTAAAAAAAAAAAAAAAAAAAAGAAATGGGGGTTTTGCAGATGTAGTCAAGATGAGGTTACACTGGATTATGGGTCCTAATCCAATGACTGATGTCTTCCTAAGACATTTGGACAGAGACACAGGCAAGATGCCATGTGGCAACGGAGGTGGATAGGAGGGATATATCTATAGTCGAAGACTGTTGGCTACCACCAGCAACTAGGTGGACAAGTAGGGATACTACACTTGAACCTTAAGAAAGAACATGGCTCTGGGGCACCTGGCTGGTGCAGTCAGTAAGCCTCCCACTCTTGGTTTCGGCTCAGGTCGTGATCTCAGGGTCATGAGATCAAGTCCCACATTAGGCACCACGCTCAGCATGGAATTTGCTTGAGTTTCTTTCTCCCTCTGCTCCTCCCCCGACTCCCCTTCTCTCCAAAATAAAAAATAAATCTTAAAAAAAAAAAAAAAAAAAGAGGAAGAAGAAGAAAGAAAGAACATGTCCCTGCCAACACCTCTCATACCTCTAGCCTCCAGAATTATGAGACAATGCATTTCTGCTGTTTTAGGCCACTAAGTTTACGTTTTTTCCTATAGCCGTAGAAAGCAAATATACCAAAGTCCCAACTAAAATCATGCCCTGTCCCGCCAGTGGGACACACCTAACACTTGCGGAAATGCTGGGCTGGTTGCTCTGTGCAGCCCCTTTTCAGTCCTGGGGGTGAATGATGAGGGCCTGCCTGGTATCAGTCATTTTCGCTATAGTGTCAACAGCCCTATTTACAAAGGTGAGGAAAAGGCTGTTGTAACCAGGTTTGAGCAGATGTGACTCATCAATTCTGAACGGCACCCTCGTGTGTGCACCTGAATGTACTGCTCACTCCCAGGCTGCCTGGGAGCTATAGGCTAGGCAGAACTGCGGTGGGGGGGTTGCGGAGCTATCTCCATGGTTGTTCACCCGCTGTCTCCGGGATAACTGGTATACCCTGTGCCGGCTGGAGGGCTATTGCCTAAGGGTCTCTCAAGTCAGTTTTACTTTTTGATGAATTCATTTGGATCCTAGCCCAGAAGCTGGCTTTTATTACCTTTGATCTCACCCATGGTCGTCAGCAGTTTTTCAACCAATAAAGTCCACGTTCCCTTGTTCCCCATTTCTGCACGTCATCACAGGGGGACAATCTTTCATCCGCATCTGTATTTTCCAGTGGAAAATACGGATATAGATTAGAGAATTAGCTGCATTCTCTACCTTATCACTATCAGAACTACATAGATATATTTAGTCTCGATTTAAAATATTGAATAAACAGAATAAATGTTTTAGTTCTTTTTTAACGTTGTCTATCACGCATCCACATGACAAATTTATATATAGACCTTTGAATCTGTATTGTAATGTGTATTCTGTGTAATGGCTACCTCATTGCTAACAGTGGCCCAAATGTCTACTCAATAAATATTTATTGAGTGCCTTCTGTATGCCAGACACTATGAATAGCTTCCTCACATATACCAAGGCACCTGCCACTAGGGACACAGAATGGATTAGTAAACTCAGATACTGAGAACATTTTAATAAAAGGAATATAACGACAGCTTTACTGCTAACTGGCTTGTATTGGTGCTAGCCCATAGTAGGTGCTCAGTGTTTGTCTTCCTCTTCCTCACTCCATTCAGGAGGCAGCCTCATACATAGCTCTGTGGCCTGGTCCTTTTTAGAATCTTCCTCCTGCTGTCTTCTGATTCAGATGGAAGAGATGCAATAGACGTCATCCACGTGAAGGTGTGGAGTTCCAGCTTCCTGAAGACACCTTGTAGCCCTCCACTGGCCACGAAGCAGAAAGCACAGAGCATGAGTACACTGAGGCCGCCCAGCTGGCTTGTGCCATGGTGGCCAGAGCCGTGGTGGCCAGGCTTGCCTGTGTAACAATACTCTTGAGAATGTGTTCACACCTAACACCAGACTTTGGCAATGAATTATTTAAGTAGCTTTATTGAGATGTATAATTCATAGGTCATACAAGAATTCAACATAGTGGCTTTTAGTATATTCACAGAAATGTGCAGCCACAATGGCAGAACACTTTCAACACCTCAAAAAGTCCATACCCTTTAGCTAGCTCTCTCTCCCCACCCCCCCCACCTCCCCCACCCTCAGCAACCACTAATCTACTTTTGGTCTCTATAGAGTTGCCTATCCCGGACATTTCACAGAAGTGGAATCACTTCATCTGTGGCCTTTTGTGATTGGATTCTTTCACTTAGCAGAATATTTCAAGGCTCATTCACACTGTTGCAGTATCAGTATTCATTTCTTTTTATGCCCAAATGGTAGTCCATTGTGTGGCTATGCCTCGTTTGGGGGATCCATTCATCAACTGATCACCTTTTGGGTTAGTTCCACCTTTGGGCTGTTATGAATAGTGCTTCTGTAAATATTCATGTGCCAATTTTTGTGGGGATGTATGTTTTTATTTCTCTCGGGTAAATACCTTGGAGTGGAATTGCTGTGTTGTAGAGTGACTCTCGTTTGAACTGTTTGAGGAAGAGAGAGTGCGCCATTTTACATTCGCACCAGCTGTGTATGAGGGTTCCACTCTCTCTACAGCATCATCGACACTTGTTATTATCTGACTTTTTATTGTAATCATCCTAGTGAGTAGGAAGTTCTACTTCTTTGTGGTTTTGATTTGCATTCCCCAATGACTAATGTTGGGGAACATGTTTTTGTGTGTTTATTGGCCATTTGTATATCTTCTTTGGAGGATCTCATCAAGTTCTTTGCCCATCTTTAAATTAGGTTGTCTTTTTATTGACATTTATTGAGTTACTCTGGAAACAAGTCCCTGATGAGATATATGATTTGTAAGTATTTTCTCCCATTCTGTGGGTAATCTCTTCACTTTTTTGATGCTATCTTTCAAAGCACAGAAGTTCTACGTTTATGGAGGACCATAGGGCTGACCAGATCAGCATTGGTTTCCCCAGTTTATTAGCTTTGGAGGAAGGGCAGTACCCTCAGGTGTTTTGAAACTGGAGGTGGGGAGGAAGTACCATTGCCCTTGTGTCACCACCCAGATCAGATTGTTAACTTAGGGACATTGTGAATCCTGTTTGAGCTCTCAAGCATCCCGGGCTGGGTGAGGAGGGCAGTGTTGGTGGACAAAGAGAAAAGAGAGCAGGGAGATTCAGACAAGCTGGTAGAGACTGCTGGAGGGGCAACACCATGAAAGGAAAAAGACCTTTGAATTTTACTTTCAAATCATCAATAGCCAAAATAATCACTTTTTCCTCTGAACAGAGAGGGGCACATCTCTCATCCCTACTATAATATGCTTTGTTGGTGAGGCAAGTGTCTTCATCTGTTGAGAGGTGAACTATTTGGGATTATGATGTAGGGTCCATTCTTCCTCATCTCTCATCCCCACAGATAGTAGTGGTGCTGCAGGGGAAACATTTGCCAAGACTGTCAGGTAGCCTCTTGGCTTGCTCTCTGATCTCTGCTTCTCTGTCCTGCCTTCTTGCTTAGCAAAAACAGCCACCACTGAGGAGTGCCTGGTGAACCCTGTAGGCATGAGCCGCTACAGCGTGGACCCCTCCACCTCCGCCTTTAGCCACAGGGGCTCCTTCCCCACCTCCTCCTCGCTGTACTGCAAGAGGCAGAACTCTGGAGATGGCCATCTTGGGGGAGGCCTGGCCACCACTGCCAATGGTCCCCGTTCCAGCCCCATGTCCTCTGGAGGCCCCTTGGCACCTGGGCTGAGGCCCCCAGGCTCCAGCCCCAAGAGAAACGGGACCTCTCTCGAAGGAAACAGATGTGGTAATGTAATGCATGTTCTGGCTTCCCCGTGTTTTAACCTCCTCGGCCATTGCTCTGGGATCACTGCATGTAGGGGGATGGGGGTGGGGAGGGGAGGGAAACCATGCTGTCTGAACACGGGAAATCAGAAGCCCTTTCGTGGGTTTTTGTTGTTCTAAAAGGCAGCTAACTTCAACCTTTGACCACAGTATTTTTTTAAAGAAAGTGGTGTATTAGGGTAGGCTAGGCTGTAGGAGTAAGTAGACTCCAAAATGTACAGTGGTTCAAGTGCAATAGAAATTCATTTATTGTTCAAGAGTCCAAGGTGGGTGCTCTCAGTTGGTAGATGCACTGCAATTCAAGGACTCAGGCTTTGTCCATCTTGTGGCCCAGCTATCCCCTGTGGTCTCCATGCCCCCAGCACCCAGTGAGTAGAAAGAGAAAGAGTGAGCACGGAAGGCACACACTTCCCTGGAGCCTGGAAACGATGCATGTCACTTCCGCTCATATTTCATTGGCAGGAACTGGCCATTTTTGCCACACTTAACTCTAAGGGAATCTGAAAGGTATAGATAAATGCTATGCCAGGAAAAAGAAGAATGAGATGTCAGTAAAGCATCGTCTCTTGTTTTCTTTTTTGGTGGGTGACCTTTGCAGGATAAAAATACATGGGCAGAGTCAGAGTTATGCATTTCTACCATGCTGGTTATAATCTGTCTATGGTTTCATTAGACAGAATGAGCTTCAGTCTCATCCGTTAAAGATCCCTCGTTGGGATGCAGTGCACAAAAGGGCTCTCATTCTGGGGTAGCTTGGTATCCATTATGGATTATGGTTTTTTTAAAAAATCATTTTCAAGCTTCAGTATTGCATTAATGAACAAATGCTGTAGAGCATAGTAGATAATTACATGGACTGTGGAACCAGATGCACTGGGCTGGAATCCTGGACCCACCACTTCCCAACCTTATGACCTTCTGCAAGTCTGGACTGCTCTGTGCCTCAGTTTCCTCACCTGTAAAATTAGAATGATAACAATAGCATCTACCTCATAGGTTTGTTGGGAGGATTAAATAAGTTCATAAGTGTATTTAGTGCAAGACATAAACATGGTAAGAGCTCAGTAAACATCAGCAGTCACAGACCATGTGAGCACACCTCTCCAGAGACCACAGCCCAGCAGCTCTGCGCCTGGAAACTGCCGAAGAGAGGAGGCCCCAGGCCGAGGAGGAGTCAGGGAGTCTCCATCTTGCCTTCTGGAGCCTCCAAGTGTGTTGGCTGTCTTCCCTGGTGAGCCACATCTTTGTTATGAGTCACAGTTCTCTCTACCAGTAGCCCTGAGAAGCCACAGTGATGAGCTGTTTTGTACGGTCCAACGTCCTACACGTGCTCCCCTCAAGGACCTCCCCCATCCTGCACAAGCCTCTCCCGGCTGAGGACAGAAAGGTGTGCAGGAAGTGCTGGAGGGAAAGGCAGTTCTGGGGGCAGAGCGCAGAATCGCCCAGCCATGGAGGCTCTTGGCAAAGGTAGAGGCATCCTGCAGACTGCTTCCCAATGTTATCACGTCGAGTCATCAGCTGGGCAAAAGATTTGAGTGGACAGAGCCCATTTTCCAAAGAGGAGAGACACTTTCCACCTGACTTTTAAGAACAAGAGCAGAGAACAAGATCTGGCACAAATCAACATTGGAATGTAAAGGAGGGGTCCCAGCTGTTTCCTAGGCTTGTCCGCAGAGTCTGTAACATCTGTTATAGAGTAGTCCAGTCAACGTTCATTATCTCTGTGCCCCTGTCGTGATGCCAGGGCCCGCACGGTTTGCTCCGGTTGTCAAAACCCTCATGTTGGTGTCCCTCTGCCCTTCACGTGTCTCTTCCTCTCCACCTCTTCTCCTCAGCCCAGTTCCCATTTTCTCAGGGCAGTGATCATAGGACATCACCTGGTTGAATTGACTCATAATCCTAAGAGTGTTAACACTTTTTCAAAAGGAGGTATTTACTCTCTCTTCCGTCCAAGTTGGTGGAGTATCAAGCCTTAGGTCCGACCTGTAGGATTCAAGCAGTAAGAAGAAGGCATGATTTCGATGAAGAGAACTTCTGCCACTAGCTGAATAATTGTCTGCTCCATTCCAGTCTATCTGGTACCCCCAGATGAGGGGAATCTTGGACCCCCTGAAAAGGATCTCAAGGTAGTTTCCTTCCCATCCCAGTTTCAACAACCCTCTTGTCTTTCATATTCATCCCTACCTCAGCCCTTTGTTCTCCTGGAATGACACCCTGGTTAGCTATCTGAGGAGTCTTCCTTGAGGAGAGGCCCAGACCCTCCCCAGGAACCAGCTCTCATAGAGAGCCCTTTCTGTTGGAGCTCGAGTTACTCCCTGGGAAAGCCCCCCTCGCTCAGGGCTCAGGTAAAATCAGAGAGATGGAGCCCACCTGCTATTTTCCACTGCAAGCAAATCACTAACTCTATCCTGAATACTGGCTGTCTCTTAAACAACTTAGAAATATTAGTGAGAACTTTGATACCCAGCAAATCAGAGTGGTTCATAATTAGCAGGACCCCTCTGGGCTGTGGGATATTAAAAAATCACAGCTTCCTCAGAGTAAAGCGGCTGCAGGTTATAGCACCCGAAGTCCATTGTTGAGGCTCTGTGTTACACGGAAGAAAAAGAAAAGTATTCACCCTTTGTAGGTACACTAACTCTCGAATGCTCCAAGGATTCCTTTAACCAGTATGTTAAATGGAACCACCAATACCAGAAAGCCAGCCAGCTATGCTCGTTCTAGCGTCAAGGTGAAGGAAGCGGGTGGGGAGAATAAGGGGACAGAGGGCAGTGCCGACCTCTCCGAAACAGGGTTCCGCTCTGCTTACATCTCACTGGCCGGAGCATAGTCACGTGACCACCAGCTGCAAGGGAAAGTGGGAAATATGGTTTTATTCTAAGCAACGTGATCCCAGCTGGAAATCGGGGATTCTGTTACAAAAGAAGTGGAAAAAAAGATATTGGGGAGACAATCGACAGTCTCAACCACACCTCCCAATTAAAAATGTTCATTCCGTCGATTTCCTTCTGTAGCACTTTGTTCCCTTATCTCTAGCATGTCCTTCTTGTCCCACAGTAGGAACCAGACCCCCAGCTTCGTGAGGTCCCTCGCTCATCTCTCAGTCCTCCACAGTCCCAGAAAAGGGGACTGCTTGTTTGAGGCATTTACTAAATAGCTATTTAGTAAATATGAGCCAGACACTTTCCATACATTATTTATGACTTCCTATAAGTTATATTTTACAATTTATTATTATAGTATGTATATATTATTATAGTAGGTATTATTATATACAATACAGATAAAGTGAAGATCAAGATAAGATTCAAGTGTTAAGCCAGGATTTTACTTTAACTGGCTCCAAAGCCTGCATCTTTCAAAATTACCCCAGGGACTTTCAAACTATGTTCAGTGGGCTTCAAGGAGTCCCTCTGAGGCTTTAGGGGCTAGGCAAGGGGGGATGGGAACAGAGAGGATTCCAGCATAGTGGGGTTCTACATATGCTTTGCTTGGATCAAGTTTGCACAGTTAAACACATTTGGAACCCATAGAGATAAGCCATGCTGAACTGAGTCATTGGCCTCCTTGCCCATTTGTCACCTATCAGGCTGGGCCCTTGCTGTGGGCCCTCTGGAGGCTTAGTAAGTTTTCCCTCTGCCAAGGAACTGCTCCATTTTGCTCTGGAATTGCATCCCAGGTGTAAGTACTTGGTGGTAAGAGACTGTACCTCTTCAGGAGGGTTTGACCCGAGTCATCAGCCCTAGAAGGGACCTAAAAATGGATTTTCCCCTGTGGTGATAATCAAAATGGTTTAAAACACAGAAGCCAGAAAACTGCATGGGGCTGTAGGCAGGAGGGTAGGCAGAGACGGCATGATGAACTGTGAGGACTCCTCCTGGCCTCCTGCTCCTATGGCCTCTGCCAGTGAGCGCTGAGGGGACATATTGACTTCTCCCTGGGTTTTCCTGATACTTGGGTAAAAATTTGAAAGCTCTTCCCCGTCTCTCATCCTAGATATAAGCACCAAGAACTATAAGGTTTTCAGATAACAAAAGCTTCCTAACTTTTGCATTAAATAGGCCATGTTATAGAATTCCCAACCACAATTAGTCCAAGCTTCAGAATCAAGAAAGGAAGTAAATATGACATTGTTATTGCCACCCAAATGCTTCCCGTGGATTAGAGTTTGCTTCTTCGGGGGTGAGGTGTTGGGTGATGGACAGAGAGACTGACCACCCAGTCAGAAGAAGGAGAATGGGGCCCACACTCCATGGGAAGGGGCTGAAGTGAGCCAAGACTTGGCAAGGGCTCCTTCATCCTGGAGGAAGAACTTTTTTTGAATGATGAATGAGCCAAAGGAGATTATGTATGTGGTTGTGGGCATGTGTGAGACCCAAAGACTCAACAGGCAGCAGTGCAAGGACCTGGGCTATGACAATGCCAGGGGTTGCTCTAAGCACTGACACACAGGCATTCTGTCCCTGGTGCATGTGGAACAACTTTAGAAACAACCGGCGCCATCTTTAATTATACACCCAATCACAACTGGGTTTCCCTCTTCACTCTGCATGCCCTGGGCCTTTAGGAGCGAGATTTTTTTTCACATTCTTTTCTCTGCTGTCCAGTCTCCTCCGCCTGGCCCAGCTGTGTCAGGCTGGACCCATCTGTCTTCCTGACACCTTCACATACACTGGGCGTGGGGGGGGCATGGGGAGCTAGCGTATTTATTATCTTTGTGAGCGCACACCACCGCAAAGGCTTTACAAAGCTGCCGCTGGAAAGTTCCATTTCTCTTCCTTCTACAGCGACCTTCTGTGCTTTGGGTCTTGAGCGACTCCCGAGGTGTGACAGGCTTCCTACTGCTCTCGGTCTTGTATGACTGAGAGGTCCCCTTGGCCAGGCTCCCAAGCCAGGCCCGGCTGCTGCCATACCATCCTGGAAAAGTGAAAAACGCCCACAGCAAACACCGGGCACCAGGAGTGGAGCCACTTTCCAACTGGTCTGCCTCCCTCCACAGCCAGTACCTGGAAAGCCTCCTCAGTAAAGACAAGCTCCTCCCCGCACCCCCCCCTCTTGCTCAGCATCCCGCCACCCCCAAAGGGGCCCCTGGCAAAGGAGTGCCCTGACCTTGCTGGAGGAGTTTAGGCTCCCCAGGACGATGCCCTGAATCAGTCTGGGGTTCTCCCTTTTCCTATCAGATACAGGAAACTCGATTTGACCTCTGCTCTGATCACTCTAAAATCATTCTTGGCACCGAACGACTTCCAGCCTTTGTAATCAGAACATCTATTATCACCGTAATTAACGCCGAAGCTCCAATGGGGCGGATTCCGAGGCGAATGCGATTTCCGTGGTTTCCGTGATTCCTCATCTCCATGTTGCGTGCAGATGTCTTTAAGTGCAGTGAAATCAACTCTAATAAGCATGCATCAGCATTCAGATGGCCCCAGGGTGCCTTAACAGTTTCCCGGCAAAATGCCCCGTGCCAACCCACCTTAGGGGACCCTTCCAGGTCCAGCGAAGAAAAGGCAGGGGAAATCCCAAAGTAAATCCAATCCTCGAGCAAACCATTATGATTTTAGGGCAGACTTGGAAATGCGATGCCGTACTTTGCTCAGCACTGATGGAGAACCGAGCCCTTCTCGAGCGCACTGAAAAGAGGAGGAAGAAAGAAACAGCAGGGAACCACGGCACCCTGGGACTGGAGGAGGGAAATGGAAGCCGAGATCTCTGGACGTGGAATTATTCTGTAGGGAAACCGCTTCATTGTTCAGAGCTTCTGCTTTCTTCTGGCCTGAAAATAGGATTAAGAATTACCTGCTCAAGGCTTTTGAATGAGTTATTTATACTGTTTCCACAAAGTACATCGAGCCCTTATTTACCAGCACATTTACTTAGAACTGGGGAGGAGTCAGTGATTATAAACCCTGTAATGAGAGGGTCCCGTTTTTTACCAAACACTTTGCCCCGGACCTGGCAGAGAAGAGACGCTCAGTAGATGTTTCTGGAATGAATGGGGTAGGGGTGGGGTTGGGAAAGATGAAAATGATCATCCTCAAGAAACTTGAACCTAACTGGAGGTTACAGACATGCATACTTGCAGTATAAGGCAATTGTGGAAAGCATCTTAGAACAAAGGTGTGGGGGTTAGAAGCAGAGGAAGGGCACCTCCAGATGGCAGGACACAGACATGCTGCCTGGGAAGGGTCTGCCTGGGCTTTGATGGCTGGTGGAATGTCTGTGGAAAGGTGGGAGTGTAAATGCTTCTAGAGGAAAGCAAAGAGCACCAGCTGAAGATGGAGAAGGGAAGCTGGGGAGACACGTGGTGGGTGTGCCCGGACGGGAGGGTGCATGAGGGCGCCGGGCGCCTCCTTCCCTTTGGGGAGCATGTGATGCACAAGAGCTCTAGGACCATGCCTGATCCCATTCCAGTCCTGACACTTGCCCTTCCAGGAGGACAGTGTTGCCACTTTACAGTTAATGAGCTGAATCATGGTCAAATTGCTAGCCATGGGCGCTCCAGCACTTGTCCCTAGGTCTCTCTGGCACCAAAGCTCTTCCCCTCTGTCTCAGAAGGAAAGAAATTATTAAGACCAAAGAGAGTCCTTGACCTTGAGCTAGAGTGTGCACTCTGGAGCCAGCGCATAGGCTGGGGACATTCATAAGGGGCACAGCCAGAGCCAGGTCTGGGGAAAACGTTGAGGCAGGACACAGGTGTGCTCTAGAAGAAAGAGATCCCAGGGCAAGGATGCCCACAGGAAACGGTTGCAGGGGTTTGGTAAGAGGTTTCCAGCCAGGGGAAGCAGGATACAAGGGAGAATCTGGAGTGAGAGGCATCCTTCTAAGAGCTTTAGAATAATTCACTGTGGGGACTGACTTAGGGATGCTAGAGACAGAGGTAGCAGTAGAGACGTCACTATGGTTCCAGAAACCTGAGGGGCTGGAGAAGCCGGTGCAGAGGAAGGAGGATGAGTTAGTCTGGGACATACCAGAAAGAGTCAGTCCCTAATAGTGCTCGGCATCTGATTCACTCCACTCCACTCATCCCGCACCTTTTAACCTGCCGTCCGGGAGAGGCATTGTCCCATCGGTACAGCTCACACAGTCATCATTTATCAAGGACCAGCTATGTATCAGGCACAGGAGTAGGCCGTGTGCTGTCGAGGGGCTCCCCCAGCTGGTGGGGTAGATTGGAGCAAGCGCTCTGAAGAGCAGGGGGTGTGAAGGCACATGGGGCACGCCCAGAGTGGTAAGACCACGTCTCCTGCCCGTGGCCCTCACAGACAGGGGGTCCAAGCTTTGGTGGCAGAGACCCCGAACAGGCACCCAAATGCACCTCAGTTCTGTCATGTCTCTATTGTCTCGGTGTCCCCAGTGGGGACAGAGGGGATCTGCATTCATTTGGGACCCCCAGCACTACAGGGCCCAGAGGGATGTTGATCTTGGCAAGCTTTCTCTTGTCACCAAGGGACCCGGCTGCAGGAGGTCCAGGGCTCCCTGAGATAGGGCTGAGCAGGAGGGGTTTTTTAAAACTCAAACGTGGCTCAGAAGCTCAGCCTGCTGAAGGAGATCTATTTTCTAGCACGCCACTCCCTGGGAGGACAAAGGGCTTTTGCCCGGATGGAGCCTTTGCTTCTAGAAGCGGCCTCCTGGTGCTCCAGGCTCCCCACAAGCCGCTCCCAGCCTTTCTCTGTCGCAGAAGGTCACTCGGGCCGGGATGGGGTAGGGGGTGCGGGCAGGCCGCCCAGGGAGGCAGGGAGGCCCTCGTCCCCTTGTCTCATGCTCTGCTCTGTCCACCCATCCAGCCTCGAGCCCTTCCCCCGACGGGCCAGACGCCAGGCAGCCACGGAGCAGGAACCCTTCCACCTGGACTGTGGAGGATGTGGTCTGGTTCGTGAAAGATGCTGACCCGCAGGCTCTGGGTCCACACGTGGAGCTCTTCAGAAAGCACGTAGGCGTGGGGCGGGCAGGGTGGGGGGGGTTTGGTGGGGGACTGGCCCCAGAGGGGGCGGGAGGGCGGGGGGAGGGACGAAGGAAGGCGGAGGGTCAGGGAGCCAGGGCTGCGAGAGCTAAACCCAGCGCCTGGCCTCCGCTCAGAGGGAGGCCAGATGGAGCCACAGGCTTCTCAGAGCAGAACAACCACTTATTTTTGTTTTAAAGAAGGGATATTTGTCCCATCTGTTCCCTCCTTTTGGCCTTCATTAAGTATGCCTGTTTTCCTGCCCATCCATCCGTCTGTCTGTGCATTCAACAAACATTTATAGCACACCTACAGTGTGCCCAGGCACCGGGAGAGCGCCGATTCCTAAGCCACCGGGAGGATTTGATGAGAAAATGCACGTCAGGGCTTGAGCACGGTGCCCCGCTTGTAGTTAGCCTTCCGTTGGAAGGGACTCTTAAAACTAGGAGAGTCTGAAATATATAAAGTGGTAAATTGGCGGTGGGGGGGCAGGTAATAATTACTGCTGCATGAACCATCTTAATACGCTCCCGACGTCAGTCCTCTATTGCTGCTATCCCCAGGTACCGCAAACATCTAGCTTAGAACAACACAGGTTTATTATCTTCTGGTTCAGAGGGTCACAAGTCTGGCTGGGCTCTCAGTGGGCTGAGGTCAAGGCGTCTACAGGGCTGACGGTTCCTTTCTGGAAACTCTAGGGAGAATTCGCTTCCCTGCCTTTCCCAGCATCTGGATGGCTCGGCCCTCGTCCTCCAATGTAGCAGCATCAGGCGAGCCCCTCCCCGGCGGCCAGCTCCCGTGCTCTCTTCTGATTTCTTCTTCCACTTTTAGGGATCCTGGTGATTACAGCTGGCTCTCCCACGCAGCAATCCAGAATACTCCCCCTATTTTCCCAGCCAGCTCTTTAGCAACCTTAATTCCCTTTTGCTAGGTAACCTAACATCCTCCCAGGTTCAGGGGGGCAGGCTGTAGACGTCTTGGGTGGGGAGGAGAGGGAGCATCATTTCTGGCCAAACCCAGTTACCATGATACTCTCCTCCTGTCTCTCACTTTTATTTGGTGATTCCGTCATAGAAACCGTATTCTCAGATCTGGGGAGACTCCTCCTCTCACCGGACACTCACATTTCATGAGGGATGTATTTGAGCTCCCTGGACAGCCAGGCCTTGAGAGCAAGGATCCCAGAGTGGGTTATGTTGAGCGGAATCTGAGTCGGAGGAGTCTGGCTCTCTTCCAGAGTTGTAGGGCATGGTGGAAGGCCAGGAGATGGGGTAAGAGAGAAGATTAGGCCCAAGGATGAGAATTTGTCCACTCTGCCATTTTGCCAGTGACAGAGAGAGTGATCTGGAGTGGATGCTTCTGGCTGGCTGGGTGCACGAGAAGGGGGGGGGTCCTCAGCTGTATGACTCCTGTAACTTCCTCTTTCCCCAGTCTGAGCACTCAAACTCTCTTTGTCTCTTGTGACCTGAAGATAACAATGTAGCTGAGCGAGGAAACCAAGCGTTACTAAGTTCACGAATTCTACAAGCATTCTGGAGGGTTACCATTTTCAGAGACAAATAGGAAACAATACCATGACCTCACCCTTGAGGTTGGCATCCCCTTAGTAGTTCTTTTTGCTAAACCCTGAGATGAAGCAGGTACATTATTTACTTGTATGCCCCCTGGTATTGTTAACAGGGCCAAACACCTAAAATCCCTCGTCAAGTGTAATTAGCAATTTGGTAATCAGCCCAAGGTCGGTGGGCTTACTACCAAGGAAAGAAGCAAGAGATTAGGGTGATGGACGGAATACCAGGGCCTCATACCAGCACCTGAAATGGAGTGGTAACTGCTAGTTTCTGGGTCTAACTGATGGACGATACTTTGTCTTAGTCTGTTCTGGCTGCTGTAACAAAATGCCACAGACCGGCTGGCTTAGGAACAAGAGCAATGTACTCCTCAGCTCGGGAGGCTGCAAGTCCAAGGTCAGGGTGAGAAGCCCCCTTCCGAGTGCCATCTTGCTGTAGGAGAATACTAATCCTATTCCTGAGAGCTCCACCGTCACGACCTCATTGCCTCCCAAAGTCCTCACCTCCAAATACCATCCCATCGGGGGTTGGGATTTCAACATTTGGATTTGGATGGCGGACACAAACATTAAGTCCACTGTAAACTTTTTGCTCCTTCAGCCCTAGAGCAGATAAGGAGATAAATATCACATGGGGGCTATTGGGAACAAAACTGGGTTTATGTTTGGCTCCTTCAATCAGGGGAGTAGGAATATGAAAGATCCAGTGTCATATGACCTCAGGGAGAGTATGGGAAGAGGAAAAAATAGTATCTTTTGCTTTAATTTATTTTTTTTAAACATTTTATTTATTTATTTGACAGACAGAGATCACAAGTAGGCAGAGAGGCAGGCAGAGAGAGAGGAGGAAGCAGGCTCCCCACTGAGCAGAGAGCCTGATGCGGGGCTCGATCCCAGGACCCTGGGATCATGACCGGAGCCGAAGGCAGAGGCTTAACCCACTGAGCCACCCAGGCTTTAATTTATTTTTTAAAAGAAGATATTGCCTTAGGACTAAGAGAATGTGTGCCTGAGTGAACCCATATTCCCTTACCTCGTGCCCTGACCCCATGTTAACCGTAGCCAATGTCTGATCGATCTCACCATCATCTGGATTTTCTTGTTTCTGATCCTGTCCCACCAGGAGATTGACGGCAATGCTCTCTTGTTGCTGAAGAGCGATATGATCATGAAGTACTTGGGTCTGAAGCTGGGACCTGCACTGAAACTCTGCTACCATATTGATAAACTGAAGCAAGCCAAATTCTGAAGGTTTCTCAAAAGATGGAAGCAAAGTCCAGACAAGCAGGTCTCAGGATCGTCTTCTGCCTTACCAACATCCAGCCGCCATCACAAAATGGCTTCTCTCCTGAAAAATAACATCCACAAAGACTGGCTCTTTTTCTAAAACTTGTGCATCTCTGCCTTCTAAAAAATTCAACATGGCCCTTTCGAAAGGCTCCTCTGTGTTAATGATTTGCCAAAAGTTAATGGAAAAGCCTATTATTTTAGCATTCCTGGTAGGTTGGTTGCTGTGAGTAGGGGTCCTGTCTTTATGACGAGAGATCAGGGACCCCAATGCTACTGCCCAAGGAGAACCCTGGAGGGTTCCACGGATGTGAGAAGAAAGACCTTTGTCTTTACTGGAACTCCACCATAGCACCACCCGTTTTAACGTTTTTAACTCTGCCCCAGGGGACCTGTCAGTGTGAGCCTTGCTTAATTCAGCTCTGGAAGCTGTCTTCTGAGGAAACATGCCTCCTCACCTTGCACTATCTGGAAAACTTGAATTCTTTTGCTCTCTGAAAGAGAAGAAAAAAAAAAATCTTTTCTATTCCGACTTAATTGAAGTACTGTGTTTTCCCACTAGAGGGCAGACCGCTAATGAAGTTTCAAGACCCTCCCAGCAGCCTCCTGCTGATTTAGTACTCACTGGGCAGGTTAGGGTCTCTGTGGACTAGATCTAGCCTACACAGATATGGGGAATTTCTTCCACAGTCAGCACCACAGATTGCAACATGGGGAAGAAACTATCTTCTAGAACGTTCTAGTTCATATCCAGTCATTATTGACTGACTGAGATGCACAAGCAGCAAAGGCAAAAATTTAGAAGTATGTTCCTCCCAGATGGGGCTTTGGAGTTCCCTCCCTTTCAGAGTCCTCACTGGGGTGTTGACGTGTTGGCACGCTGAAGAGTCTTACTGACATTTAGCCATGGGTGTTTCTTTAAAAAAGAAGAAAAATGTCTCAGATAAGCTTTGAAATGGGAGAGTGTTGATTTCTTATTACATTGCTGGATTATGTAGTTGTACCGCTGGCTAATTTTTCTAGCTCTCAACAAGTACACAGACATGCTATCATTGGATTTAATTCCATTTACAAATGGGTTTTCCCTCCTCACCGTGGAGTAATAGGAAAAAATTGATTTTTTACCCCTTTGCAGCTGTGTCCAAGGAAGGACGATGAGTCCCCGATTTACGAGGCAGAGGGCAACCTCATCCCCATTCTTCTTTTTATCCTTCTCCTTTCTGTCTTTCCCTCTCTCTTTTATTCGTCCTCCCACGCTGAAGAGGAAACATATTTACAAAATGAATTCACCTTTGCCATGGTATATCGTCTCCCTTAAAAACATCTACAGTGTCCGGTTGGAGGTGAGGAGTGAAGACTAGATTCCGCAATCTCTGGGAGGGTGAGGATCCAGGAAAACTCAGGGCCTCTCTGGGCCCAAGTGCAAATTAGAAAAAGTACACATTTCTCTGGGATGAGGGGACGGAGGGTGGGGGTGGTCTTGGGCGATGAACAGAGAAGGGGGGGATTTCCTCCCCCTCCCCCTCAACCAGGTGCCCTTGCGCAGGACAGATGTACACCCTTGGGGCCAGCCAAGCTAGATCTGCATATTGATCTTCTATAAATCAGTTAGAACTTAGAGGAGGACGACCCGCTTTGATGAGAAGAGAAAAAAAAGAAAAAAATCCTAGCGAAATTCTTTTTTAGACACACAAACGGTGGCTGGACTGAAAGCAAGACAGAGACGGGAAGGAAACCTGCCCACAAACTGAGTCTGGGTCATCAGGTTGTGGAGGGGCTTAGTGTGGGTTGCTTTGGGCACCTGACGGTACTACCCTGAATCGGGCCTCGGGCTGGGGTCGTCCACGATTCTAACGTGATTGATGACTCTGCCCCTTCAAGTTTGTTCATTGCAAGTATTTGTGGCTGGTCTGGAGTTAGCTAAGTCCCCTCAAAAGGCCTTGGCCAGTTTATGGACTCAGAACTGCCCTGTGAAAACGGTGAGAGGCAGAAAGCCCCCCAACAACCTAGATGAGCGGTTTTTTGTTCAGTCCTCTGAAACTTGTCCTGCCTCTTCCATCAACATATATATACCTCGTGGAGAGATTTTCACAACTTCCCACCCACCCCACCAGTGCCTCCCTCACTACAAAAGCATGAATGTTGGTGCCCCCAGATTCAAATCATCCCCAAACAATGTCAAAGAGATCCTTTGAGTAGGTTTCCGGGGGGAGAGAGATTTTAATCATCTCAAGCCTCGGAGCAAACTGGATCCGTGTTCACGTGTAACTGCTCTCACGGAGGTGCGATCTCATTTTGCATTAAACTTTAAGCAGGACAGATTGCTGAAGCCATGATATTTAAGGTTTGACTTTTTAAAAATCTCATTACTCTTAAAATGAATGCTGCCATATCAGAAAATAACCCAGGGAGGAAATTCCTCCTTGCCTGTTTTTGCACTGAAATGCAATTAGCCAACCAAATTATTGTAGCAATACTGCAATTATAATTAATTTTCACCCCTTTCAAAAATCTTGTCAAACCAAGCAGCTAAATAGCTCAGCAAATGTAAAACATGCCAGGCCATTTCCTCTAAATGGACCTTAAAGAGTCAGGCCATGTGTGTCACTCTTGTCCAAATGGGAGCTTATTTCGGGAGCCTCACACTTGTACAGACACGGTCCTTGTTATTCCATTGCTGTAGCTTTGCTTCAGGTTGTGATGAATAATGACATAGTTTTGCATAATTCCAAATTAGAGTGTGTGAGTGTGTGTGTGTGTGTGTTCATGTCCAGACATTTCCAATCACCCGTGTCTGTTAAACACTTTAAAAAAAAAATCTAGGGACAATTCTATTGCCTAACTCATTTTAATTATTTCGTAAGTCCATGGATCCCTTTGTGAAGACGTCAGGTAAAAAATGTAGGGTGTGTGTGTGTGTGTGTGTGTGTCCTGACACAGTGGCTGGAAGAGCCCAAGGAAGAGGCTGAGAGCGAGTCAGCTATTCTGTTCTCTTGGTGTAAAATGCCTCCCCCAGCTTCAGGAAGTTGGAGGCAGAACCTTCTGTCTGCCTTTGGGACGAGGTATCCCCACTACTGCCAGCAGGGGGCGCCCTGAAGGCAGCTGGGGACGGTGCCGGGTTCTGGTCAGCTTCCCTCAGGATCTGACCAGCCCAGCGGAGCCAGCCAGCCCAGGCTCCCTGGGACTGAGGCGGGACACCTAGCTGGGGACCTCGCGGGGAGGGGACAGACATCTTAAGGGCCTTGTTTAGTGCCCACCAGAGCGTTCACCCGGCTCCCCCCATTGCTCTTCCCCAGGGCTGCCAAGGTTTTCTCCTTTCATCAGGAAGAAAGAATGAAGAGCTCCTAGCTCCTCAGAACCAAATATGCTATTTAAATCTATTGGGAAGGAGTCCTGAGCTAGGGTTGGTTTGCTTGAGAAGGAAAGCAGAGAGAGAGAGAGAAGACACCACTCTAAATTTCTTAACAACAACAACAAAAAAAGAACACCTCCTCTCACAGTCCTAACCCCTGAAGCCGCAATATATTTTAGTATTTAGGTGCTGTATGGAATCTTTCCTTTCTAACTTTTTTCCATTAAAATCATTTTTAAATTATTTTTTGAGATTGCTTGAGGAGAATTTTGTCATATTTCTGAAGATAATCAGAAATGCCCAGAGGGGACCAAGGACTTGAGTTTAGTCATTATCAGAGGGTTTTGAAAGATGGAAATATTCTGCTTTATTTCTGCCTAGCCAGGTTTTCATTAAGTGTGAGCAAGTGACGAACGTTCTGACAGGGCACTTCTTCAGCTCTTCCCTAGTGGGGTTACAGGTGAAGAGACTGGACTCACCTTTTTTTTTTTTTTTTAACCTCAGACAACAAAACATGGGATTGTGAGGGAGTAGATGACCTTTGTAAAGCCGCAATGTTCTGTTAAGAAGGGTGAAAACCCGTTGGTGGATTATTTTTTGTCATAAACACACTCCAAGAACTGAGTGGTTGCCCAGCCCTCCTGTGGTCTTGCCATGTCCTCTATCTCCGGTGGCATGAGAAGGCCACTTGAGAACCCCAGAGGAGAATCCGGCAGATGGTCAGACGTCTAGAGATGCCGTCATTCCTGTTTCCATCTTGTGATGTCACCTCAGGGCCGACGCCCCGCTGCACTCACAGGCGGCCACTGGGCTTCCAGAACCACTGCGGGCTGTGCTGTCGAGGGAAGAGCACTGGGAGTCTCATGCTTCCAAGGAGTCCTTCCCTCCCGTGGTTACCCTAATCGAAGATGATTCCTTCATGGACAATTGGAAGCTGGATTTTTGAAAATCTAACATTTACTTGAAAGAGAATCTCTCTTATTTATTGCCACCAGTTAAATATTATGGAAACATGTCTGCTAACAATTTGCTTTGTGTAATTTGTTCTAATGCTAATAAGCAACAGCTGGGATACTTCCTGTGGTAAATTCCTTTGTGGTTACAGTGGTATTATATCACACATGGACTTTACCAAAACGCTGAACTTAAGAAGAACATTCACTCTGGCTCTCTCAGACTTCAGGAAATTCCCCTGACTTAGAAGCAGCTCTGAGCAAAAGCCCATTTTTAGAGGAAGGTTTGCTCTTCTTCACTCCCTGCTCTCTCCAGCAGGGCCCAGACCTGTGCTTTCAATCCTATGTACAGAGTCTGAGGGCGGTTCTGCTCCCTTAGCGCTGAGCTGGAGTTCCTCCAGAGGAAAAGACAGGAAGTAGAGCTAAAGAATGACACCTTCCTCCAGGTGAGGATGCCGTACGCAGAGCCCACATGAAGAGGATGCGGACAGGAGAGGAGGGGAGACCCATCCAAAGGGGAAGAGGTGGCTCAGAAATTGAGCGAATAATGACGTCACCCAGTGGGGGGACAGCAGGATCTTTCAAAGACCAAAGGGTCTCAGGAGACTACTCAGACTTGCTCTGGGCTGCCAGCCCGCCATGCTCAGCTTTGTTGCTCCACCGTCTCACCTGAGCCTTCTAGTCGGTTCCATGCACTGATGCTTGATTCAAAAGGCCAACACAAACGTCTTCCATTAGTTCCTACTTTGGAACACACCCGGCGCCTTGCTTTTCCCAACAGCTCACTGTGAAAGCACAGACCCGAATAAGTGCCCTTGCACTGTCACCCGGGTGACTGGATGCCGCTGTCATCATAAACGTAGCATCCTCAAATTTCGGGAAGGTTCTGCCTCCCCACCCAGCGCTGGATCGTCTTCCCCACAGCCCTGAGAAACGGCTGTGCCCGACTACTTCCCATTAGGGGGAGTTCACGCCCATAGGAAGTGGCTTGTTTCTCCGTTGGACAGCTCTGGTGGTGAAAAAGTTATTTCTCAGGGAGACACAGATGTCTGTGAATCACACACAGACGTTGGAGATGAAGCCAACTCTGCAATCTTTCTCTTTTTTAACAGAGCTCGTCCATGCAGTAACCGCACCTCTAATACAAATCGACATTGGCAAGGAGATCCCAGCTCTGCTACCCTCTATTTCAGGATAGAGGAGCAGACGCTTTATATAAACGTAGAACTTAGCTAGGTCATGGCCATCAGATTCATCAGACCTGTCATGAAGAACTAGCAAAATTCTTGTGGCCTCACACACACACACAAAGGAGTGTCCTGGGGGAATCCTCTATGTAGCTCTGAGTCTGGCCGTGGTCAGAGAAGCACGTGAGTTACATGGGCCTCGTGTGAATGGATCCGTAAGGCCGTGCGCTTCATTAACTGTGAAAAAATGCTATGGGACGCTGAAGGCCTATCTCTTAATTGTACTCATTAGTGATATAATGAACTAAGAAGGCTTTTGTTTAGATAAGAATAAGATATAATTAATGATAGAAAAATAAATCTGGTCTGTTGTGACCATGTTTGTGACCCCAGGCCCAAGTCACACTTTGTGCTTATGTGTGTGTGTGTGTGACTGAGTGTGCATCTGTGAGATCATGCAACAGAAAGTGGGTATTGGAGGATATTAGAAGGGATCACAAAGGGAGATTTTGCTTTCTAGAGCATTTTGTCTTAATCAGAACAACTATCTAGCAATGATTTAGAAATCAGACCCCAAACTAAATAAAACATGTAGCTTATGTAGCTTACTTGGGTAAAATTCTGGATGATGGAGCAGATTCTCTGTGAAAATATTTAAATCTTGGTGGTTGGCAAACGTAGATACTAGCTAGCACCTTGCATGGCACTTGCCACGTAAAAGGCATCTTGTCGATGAACTGAATGAACACATGCGTGACCAGTTTTCGTATTTTTATTGAAAAGCCACTGGTTTCTCTTTGACCCCCATCATCTTTATTGAAAAGAGCATTGCCAAAGCAGAGCACGTGGCCTCTTAACTTCCAGGCTCTCCCAACCTCCACAGTCACCAACCTGAATTTCATCTGCCTCCCTTTGTCTTAAGATCTCACATTCCGATTGGCCTTGTGGTCTACTGCAAGCATTAGGAGTAGTATTTACAGCTTTACTTCTGAAACATCTTTTCTTTCTCCTTCATAATCTGTGACGCCTCTCACAAATGAGTGGAGTTTCCATCTATGGGTAAACTATACAGGGAGGTAAACATCTCTCTGGGAGGGCCGGGGAGTTCTTTCCATGACCCCTGCACTGCCAGGACCTCGCTCACCTTGGAGAGGGCAGGCCCACCAAACCGAGCCTCCCGGACAAGCCATTCTGCCATACATGCGGATGGCAGCAAGCCTGTTCAAGAAGACACAGCCAAGGGGCGCCTGGGTGGCTCAGTGGGTTAAAGCCTCTGCCTTCAGCTCAGGTCATGATCCCAGGGTCCTGGGATTGAGCCCCGCATCGGGCTCTCTGCTTAGCAGGGAGCCTGCTTCTTCCTCTTTCTCTGCCTGCTTCTTTACCTACTTATGATCTCTGTCTGTCAAATAAATAAATAAAATCTTAAAAAAAAAAAAAAGAAGAAGAAGACACAGCCTGTAGGAGATGGATAGAGAAGAACCTTCCCCTGTCCTCTGCCATTCTTTACACATCTCCATCCTTGAGAACAGATTCAGAAATATCTGGGGCTTCTCTTTCTCTCTCTTTTTAAGATTTTACTTATTTATTTGTGTGTGTGAGAGAGAATGCGTACACCTAAGCAGGGGAAGCAGCAGGCAGAGGGAGAAGTAGGCTCTCCATCAAGCAAGGAGCCCAGCATGGGGCTCAGTCCCAGGACCCTGGGATCATGACTTGAGCAGAAGGCAGACACTTAACAGACTGAGCCACCCAGGCATCCCTGGGGCTTCTCTTTTCCCTAGCGGTCACATAAAACAGAATCATAGGACTGATTTTTTTTTTCATAACCACACCGAAACTTAAGAGTGTTCTGCCTTCAAGAATATCGCCTTTAAAAGCCTGGGCACGTGTTCCAAGGATGTTGTCACTGCCCAGATATTTTTTAGTTCATCTCTTCTGGGTTCATCTTTGGAAGCCAGAACACTTTCCTTTCAAAGTGTGGTTGGAAGCGTACCATCATCCCTTGGGAGTGGATTTCTTTTTCTTTTGGAACAAGCCAAAGCCGCTGGGGTGGTGTCTGGTGAAAACACAGGTAATCAATCCATTTGAGATTCTAAGTGGCGTGTGTCCATACTCATCAGTTTGTCCTGTCCTTGTTTGTTTCCTCAGTTGGTCCAAAACGTCAAGCAAAAACAGTCACAATTCATTTCTTAACTGAAATATATCAGGCAGGCATTAGTAGAAGGAGCTGCGGTGCATAGACAACTTGGAAAGGCAGCCTCATCTGGATCTATACCATCCACCACGGTTCATTTTAAAATAATGTGCTCACTGTATCTTTGAACATGGTAAGCTCAAGGTACCGTGAGTGTACGCAAATACACAGACCCTGCTGTCTTACCTAGAGCCCCAAATCCCGGAGGAGTTAGAAGGAAGAAGCTTTAGGAGTACCTGGACAGCTCATCTCCAGTGTAGAACCTTCTCTGCATCATCTCCTGTGGGTCCCACAGATCTCTATGAGTGCCGATGATGGGGCAGTGCAAAAGAAACCCGCTTTCTCAGTTACCACCCCCCCCAATCCCGTCAGCTGGAAAAGGAAGGGGCATCCAGGTGACTTTAAAATTAGTGACAGTTGTCATTCCCAGCCAAGACCAGGGCGGCTACTGGTTCCTCACTCTTCTGTTCTATGGCTTGTAGCTTCTGCTTCTCCCCCTGTCTGACCTTGTCTAGATATTTTCTTATCCTCTTCTCTCATGGGCCCATAACTTTTCCTCAAAGCTCCTTAAGCATGGTTTTGCCGTCCTCCCTCATTTGTTTCTACTCTTTTTCCCTTTCTTTCTTTCTTTCCTCTTAAGTCCTTCTCTCCGTCCTTCCTTCCTTCCTTCGTTCCTTCCTGTCTCTGTGATTCTTCATTTCCCCCTTTCTGTTTTCCTCCATTCCACTAGCTCAAGTGCTTTTGGGGAAGGAGACAGGTGTTGAGACAGAAATAAAGTACAGGTAGTCTCCTCCCTCCCTAAGCCCACAGTCCTGACCCATGCCTGCCTTCCAATGTCCTCTCATCACTGGCCCCCAGCATTCCTCTGCTCTGTCATGTTCCCGGCCTGACCTCCACTTGCTCTTTCCATTTCTCAAGGTCTAGCCCTCTTGGTCGGTCCTTGAGTTTGGGAACAAGCATCCTGTTCCTTTTACTTTTACTTTTATTTGAGTCCTATCCTTTTTAAATGCTTCATTCTCTGAGTCACCTGGTTATCTCCCTAATACAACTCATCAGCCTTCCTCAAGCACAGGCCCAAATGCCCAACCCTCTAGGGATTCCTTCTCATTCAGTCCTGAAGGTCAAGAGCCAAGTGACCTGGAGACAATCTGCCACACCTCTTGAGAAGCAGGAGTTGTTTTCTCCCAGCTGCGCTGCCTCCTGCAGTCTGCATGGAGTCACTCTGACGTCCAGTAGCAATTCCGATCGTTCCACAGTTCTTTATGAAACATGTAGCTTTGTCCAGACCCACTTAATTCTGACTGCACCCCCTGTGGCCAAAGCCAGGCCAATGCCTCAGTGTAAATGAGGGGGGCCAGCCTAGATCAAAGATGAGGCACGATGACCTATCTCAGAAGCATTCTGGGGTAAGGTCTTGTTTTTAGACGTTTAGACGTTCACAAGTCTGCTGAGAAGTGTGCAATAGCAAGTAGGTGGGTGGGTAGGAAAAGACAATGATAAATTTTTCAAAGGAAAATGTGGTTTAAAAGAGAGAGAAAGACAGCAAAACTCTACAAAGGGGATGTTCTATTCCTGGACTTTAGCCAGCACAATTACATGCCTTCAAGGTCTTTCTAGAAGTCAAATTTGTTTCCACCACAGGATCTGAAAGGGTTCCTGCATAGGTGTGAGAATTTGGAGGACTTAATTTCTGAAACCACAATATTTAATTTGCTCTCATCTTCCAGCCATACCTTTGGTCACTTGAGGATTAAAAACAAAAATAAAAACAAAAAAATGAGCTCCTCTCATCTCATCCTCCAGAAATTCAGTTGCTTTATATGGCAAATATTCCCATTTTATAGACATTGGTTGATTATAGCTTTCTCTCTGGCATATACCTAGATGTAATTTTATTAATATAAAGATTTTCTCCTCTAAGTACATTTGCAGATAAACTTGCTTTTTATTCTATACACATACAATAAAACTAAATAAAAATGGGAGAAACGAAATGATTTCATGGTAATTGTCTTCTGTTGCCATTTTTTCTTTACACTAACAGCAAAAATTTTTGTTACAATTAAGTGCCATTGTAATATCACTAAGCATCACTGGGCCAAAAGGTTTGTGTTTTCCTAGCTAGGCCAGGCTGTAATTATCTGACAAGGCTCTTACTAAGTAACAAGGGCAAGTGGAAGTCCATGTTCTCTAAGCTTGTGAGATTGAATGATGATGATTGAAATGTTATGCCTTTTGTTTTGTAAGTTGAGGGGTTTATTGTCAGATTCTTTCTTTCAACTCAAGCTCAGTTGATCTCGTGTTTCCACCTCTTTATTGTGCTTCTCTACCCCGCTATGCCCATGCAGGAGGCTTTCTGATCTCTCTCCACCTGGGAGAGGGACCGCCAAACCCTTTTCCTGGTAAACCTTCTGTCCATAACCATGCACTGCATGGAAGAGCCAGAAACCAAGGGTACGAACAGGTCATCTCCCCATTTCGGTAAAAGAAAATTAGGGTTGATTGCATTGCCTTTTCTCTACCTAGATGGTTTTCCTCCCTTCTAATTAAAGATTTTAAAAAGGTGTGTGTATGCATATTCACGTGTGTATTTACGATTGGGTTTGGCAATTTGAGATAAAGGTCATCCACATGTGCAAGGAGGGCCTGGTATATGCATTGGAGATACTCTAAATACTTGAAAACTCATTGTGCTTTCACTTTTTTGTGGACATAATGGAATTCTGGAACATTACTTCAATTCCATGTTTTATTTAGAAATGCTTGGAGAGTGTGGAGCTTTGAGCTGAAGAAATGGTGTAGTTTTAGGGCCTAGATTTTTTTTTCTCCTTTCTTTTTTTTAAAATTTCAATGGACCTAATTTTGCACACCAGAAATCAATGAATAAAACTCATTGTAATAGGGAACAGCATTTACACTGGAGAGAAAGAGCAGTAAACTCTGTCACCTGGGAAAGAGCCTCTCCTTAATTTTTGCTCTTTGTAAGCATGATGTAATCAGTGTTTCCTAATATCGGGACAATCCTCTCCCTTTAAAGTGTTCCTAGGTAATTGTGCCACATAATGGTACATTGTAATAGGCAATTTGGTTCTGTAATTCAGTTTGCAAAGCATGCAAACACAAGATAACTAGGTTAAATGCAAATAAGCACTACACTAAGGTACAAAAACAGGGAGGAGAAAAGATGCTGCATCCATAACTTAGAAAGAACATGAATTTTATTCCTCATGTGCCTCAAAATGTAGTTTATTAAAGTTACTTATCCTCTAGTTTAATTGCATCACATGACGTTCATACAGATAATTATCTGTGTATAAACATATATGTATTCTTACTGCATATATTTATAGATCTCTCTTTTGCAATAAACAGGCTCCAAGCAAGCATGTTATTTAGGAGTGAGTCGATGTGCTCATTTTTTACAATGTATAGTGTTTTAACAAGTAGACGATTATATATAAGCACCATTTCAAAATGTGCTTTTAATTTTTCAAAGCCTTTTGTTATTGTATGTGAACTTTATCATTTGGGTTAATTCTTTCATTATTTAGAGATCTATTTTTAATATGTTCCTTGGTGACTGGTAGGTACACCATAATCAGATACGTAGTTTCATTAAGTAAACATTACTGGCCTTAATGATTTTAATATTTTGGAGTGGTTTTGCTTTCATTTTTGAGGCTGTATTTTTTTTTCCAGTACAGTGTATTACGGGCCTGAGAGTGATTTAATAAAATTTCTAAATCTAAAGATTCCAAGGCAATGCAGTATTTTGTTCATGCTGTAAAAAATATTTCTGTATTTTAATAAAGAATGGAATTTACGCAAGGTTGTTTATCTTTTCTCTGATCAGCTTCCCTACGTTCATTACTATTTCATTAGACCTAATTCCCATAGGTGGATAGCAAGGAAAAGCCTTTCAAAGGAGGTCTTTTGACAGCCAAGGCCAAAAAGTCCTGACTCACAGCTGCCTGCAACGCCTCAGTTGCCTCAGTTGGCAGCACCGAGCTGGCTGGGAGTGACTTCTTTCAGGAGCCCAGGGTTCTCTATTGACTATACTTCCTGTCTCCCTGAACTTCCTATTCTGGCCAGTGAGTACAAGGGGGCAGCCAAAGGCAGGCAAGGAACGAGAGATTTGATCAGAGCGCCGGGTACCTGGTGTCTCCCCAGGGTCATCTTGGACCAATCTCTCCTCTAGGATTTCCTTCCTGGTAATCAGGGACAAGAGGAGGGCTGCCTCCAGTGGTACTCAGGAACACTGAAATAAATTACAGTCCTTGTAACCACCCCCCAAATAGTGTCCATTGAATCTGGAAACCTATTCCAGCTGTTTACTCCAGTGGGTTGGTTGTGACTCTGGTTATTTGGGGGTCATGATAGTTCCTGCGTTTTGATTTGCTCTCACCCTGACCTGCCAATTCCCTCTCAGAGGCCACCATCCTGTCCTGATGCTTTGTAATGACCCTTCACAGAGGCAGCAAGGTAGGTGCTCAGTGAAACAATCCAGGGGCAGGGAGGGGTCCTCCCATGCCAGAACTCTCTGCAGCTGGGTAAGGTCAGAGTAAGATCTGGAGATAGCTCTTGGAAAGGGTTGGGGGCACAGGCCCCCAAAACTTTCTCTCACGGTTTGCCCTTGGTTTGCTTAAAACTTAATAGATTCTGAAAATATTAACCTTGCTACTTGCCTGCCTCAAACAAAACCATTCCCAAATTCATCTCCCACACCCCCTGTGGCACAGATCCAAACTTTCTCATATGCCTGTGAAGTCCCTGAGCCACCCCAAAAAACCCATCTACCCATGCCCTCGCACAGTCCGGTCCTAAGGGCCCCTTCTCTGAGCCTGCTTTCCTCGAATAGTTGGACACAAGCTATGAGAACCCAGCTTCTGTTACTAGCTTTTTCTTGCAGTGATTGTACCAACTGTAGGATGCAAATTATAAAAGGTCCAACTGGGGAAGAAATCCCCGAGCAAATGTGATAGACTTTTGTGTCAAATCTGAATATAGAATTGGCAACCTGAACACTTACAGACCTGGAAAGGAAGGAGGGAACACCATGATGAAGGAAGGCATCTTGCCCTGGATTAAAGTAATTGCGTGGTGTGAACCAGCCATCACCAAAGGGCAGAAATAGTACAGCTGTTATGCATGGTGAGCTCTAAAGCTGATGTGCAGGTGTGTGCACAACTCGACGTGTGTATGTACATGCACTGCCCCTGCCTTATTCCCTGTGTCTTTCCCCCCCGCCCCTGCGTCTTAAGAAACAGAATACAGATTGGTCCAGTAGCCGCATTTGGGGTTTAGCCCTGGCTTTCCCACTGACCGACTGAGGCCATTAGGCATGCTTTCCTTTTCCAGACACCAGAGAGTTGGACTAGCTGAGGTCCGTGTTCCCCCATGTCCACTCTGGCTCTCTCCAAGAGCCCGTGGGTCTGTGCCTTAGCAGTACAAAACCCCATTTACACTAGACTCTCTTTTCAGGGTCTTGAGAACCCTGAGCTTAGATGGCGCGGAGACTGGAATGACAGCCTACGTCATGGGCTTCTCCTAAGAATCCATGAGGAACAGTAGTCTTTAAGATCAGAGTGGAGTTGATTTTCTCAGGCAAGTTACCAGAAAAGAGAATTTCCACTATAGTCATTTAAAGCGCCATCACACACATTGAGTATGGATGAATCTTGCCTTCTGATCTCTAAGAACTTCCATTCATTTTAGTGCTCAATGAACTTGCACGTTTTCCCATTACCCCTTTCATAAAAAAAATCATTTTTAAAGCAGAATTGCTTTTCTCCTTGAACTCTTCACCAAGGTTGATTCGATACCCCTCTAGGAGTGGCTCCTAACTTATTGCTAACCTGTTAGTGGGAGCAATAAAAAACATTGAAAGGCAAAGTCTATTTAAATGAGAAATATTTCTGTAAAATCCCCTGGGATTGGGAGGTGGAGCAGTGGCTCCAAATGGTAGCTCTGTTGCCGTTTTAAGAGGAACAGGTTTGGCAATGATGTTTTGTTAGCAGCAGTTAATCAGCGAATCCCATTACTTAATAAGGCTATCACTCTTAGCAAAAGCTGCAAATTACAGTTTCTTTGTCTCCAGGCTGAAGACACATCCTTAAAATTTTGCATCCACAAGTAGTTTCTTGTTAGCAGAAACCAGGTAAACAGAAGCACTCTGAAAATGCCATTTGTGTGCAATTCGGGCTGCTGTTTTGATCCAAATATTTCAGTCATGTTAGCCAGCCGCCTCCCTTCTCCCTCATCCTTTGGTGCCTGAGTGGACTGTGAAGGAGAGAGAGGTGGGAAACGGTTTCTTTGTTCATCCGAAGCTGCAGGAAATCCACTCGAGTGTCCACCGAGAATACATTCACGGGCTTGGAAAAGCTTTGCTAAGTCACCGCGATACCCAGGTCTGTCGGCTCCTCAGCCTTGAAGGAGGCTTTCCATTGATTTCGTGATCCAGGAGAGCTGCTCCCCTCAACAAAACCGCTTCCATTAAACCCTCAGGGCTCTCGCTTGGCACCTCAGCACAGGGCACTTGGAGCAGCCCAGGAGCCCATCCCTTGGCTCCTGCGGTGTGTAAATCACCCACAGCCTCCTTGGCCCAACGTCCTTGGTGCGAGTTCACATAATCCACCCATCCCACTTCTTCACAGAAATGCTGAGCCGGGCTAAACACGCAGGCCTCGGTCTGGACGTCCTGCCAAGATGGCGCTGAGTCCCATGGGGAAGGGGTGGCGGCGGTGTGGGGAGTGTGTCACGCAGCCGACAAGAAGCGCTGCGGGAGCCCCTCAGGAAGGGGAAGCTCTTCCCTCCCTGCACAACACAGCTCCAGAGGTGCTGCAGGAGAGACGTCTGGGAGGCAGGAGAACCTGCAGCGGCCACTTTCCTGTCGCATGGCCTCCATGGCCGGAAGGCTGCATCCGAGCACCACCCCTCCCTCCGCTCTGGGATATGCACCCAGCAGCCCTGCTAGCCCATCCCCACAGGGCTCCACTTCAGAGTTAGTTTTGTGTTGTTTGCTGCTTTTTTCCCCCTTTTGCCTCAGAAGGCTCAGAGGGAACAGATGTAAAGACCTTCCTGGGAGGTGTGTGTTGTGCGCCTGCGCCCAGCGTCCCTCCCTCCTTCCGGTGTGTGACTGGCCTTTGTGATTCCCGCCTTTTCTCTTCAGGCCCTTTCTCTCCAGGCCCCAGCGTTTCTTAGAGATGCATATCATTCCTCCCAGGAGGGACTTTGTGTTTTCTGGCTGAATTATTCTTTAGACATTTCCAGTCACTTTCCCCTTTTGGTTGCACCTCTGCATCCTTCCCACACTTGGCTATTGAAGCAATTTTTCCCCCCTTGGGGTTTTATTTCCTCCTCTAGCCTCCTCTACCCCTACCCCAGTGAGAACATCTCTGTGCATGTCTCTCAGTTTTCCACCAGTAAACACACTTCCAGGGGCCTTAGTGACTAGTGAAAATTCCTTCCAAACTTGTCTCCTGGAAACAGAATGGCAGATGAAAGATTTCTTCATTAAAATTAGACACTTTAGGGGGCACTCGGTAAAAAGCTCCAAGAATCCCCAGTGTGCCTCTGTCTGGTGAGGGGGCCAGCAGGAGGCCTGGGTTTTGGGAAGGGCTAAGACCAAGCACGCCAGGGTTCTGTGCCTTTTTTTTCTGACACAGAATTCCTCCCCCTGGGGCAGGGAGGTTTTGAACCTGACAGGTTGTTGCCTTCTTTTCTCCTTGCTCACTGTTGACTGCTGCTTGAAACAGCCAGTGTGGGGGAGGGGGGCCTGGAGGTCCTCATGACCCACTGTTCTCAGAGAACATAATATGATTTATGACTTGCAGAGCTAGTTGGGGCTTTGGATGTAATTCCAAGCAGCAATTTCTCATTAGGGCTCCTAATGTTTGATTATGCAGCTGGGCGGTGTCCCTTCTAACAGGCAGGTTTCTTGACATGAGCCAGTTCCCAGCTGGGGGTTTTCACTGGAACAGCAATGTGCAATGGGAGCTTGGAGGAAACTTCTGGGCAGGGCCTTAAGAAACTCAGGGCCTGGGAAAGTGGTTGTGTAACTCTGGCTTGAATGCAGTCAAGAAAAAGGCAACCAACTGGCCCTTCTTCTGAGCCAGGTTCAGCCCTGGGTGCTCCATGCACAACAATCATCTCGCTGATTCCTCAAACACCTCTGCTCTATGGGCACGCGGCAGAAAGGCTCAAGGCACATTCCTGGGGCAAACCAGACCACCTGCTGGGCTGGCAGGAGTCCCCTCCCCCCATCTCTCTGTGATAGCTTTGGTGTCTCCACAAGGACCCAAGGCTGGGTGGTCTGGTCTCATGATTGGGCTTGGTCTTGTCCACCTCTCACAGTCCAAGCCTCAGACCAGATGGACCATTTTTACTTCTTTCGGGGACTTGGGATATAAGCCTCGAAAAAGTTGCTGAGATGTCAAGCACAAAAATGGACAGAGACTCTTTTTTTGCCACCTGGCCTACCTGAAGGAAGTCAAAGATAAAACACCTTCTCAGCAGAGTGCACATGCGCTCGCTCTCTCTCTCTCTCTCTCTCTCTCTCACACACACACACACACACACACACACGCAGAGTGCAGCAGTGGATTTGTCCCATCCTTTACTATAGACGATTGCCGTATCTAACTTTCGGCAAAATATTAAGATGAACATCCTTGCTCGAATGTTGAATCCAGAGACACAGACCAATAGCAATCAAGTCTTCCTTATCTAGCCTGCAGTCCCTCTTCCTTGGTCCATCCACTCGAGACTCACTTCACACGAGCAGGTACTGTTTCCGCCCATAGACTGAGTCAGGTCCTGCAAACCTTGGTGTGTAAGCACTTCCCCCGCACTCCCCCCCCCCAAACCAAGCAAGGACTGTATTTCCTCATTTGATGCTGAGACCTGAGTCTGGCTATTGACCTGGAGACAGTAGGGGTTCAGGTGGAGATCGGGGAGCAGACCTTGAAGAGTACATATACCATCTTGTGAGGCTTTGGAGGATGTCTTTACATTATCTCCAGATACCTGGGAAGCTGTTTTTCTATGTCAAATAAGAGACATAGATTTAAAGAGAATTGGTCATGAAGAGTTAAGAAAAGTTTCTCCTGGCCTAGAGAGTTAAGGAGAATTGATCATGAAGATTCTTAGACGACGTTTGCAATCAGTATCCCTATTCCAAGTCTCAGGGTCCCACTCTTTTTCACTTTTAGGGCTGTAAATTTGACGTGGGAGACCTAAGGTTACACATTCAGTATACCTGGAAGCCCTGCTACTATTCTTATCAGACATCAGGGCTGATTTTCAGCACAGTTTGTCCCATAGATACAGGACATAGAAGTTACGGGCCACCCCAGAAGTTCTCTGGCCTTCCCGGCATGCCGCGGGTTGGCAGTATGCTGTCCTCTACACTCGGCCATCACGCTTCGCAATGCCGTCGATAGCAGCCGGCACTACCACGATCCTTCTGATTACCCCCTTCTACCAATCCAAAGCAAGTGCATATCCCAGCGGTTCCTAAGTTTCGCAGCATATAAGAATCACCTGCTGATTATCTAAAAATACTGACACCTGGCTTCCACCCATAGACCGTTTCATTTCATAGGTATGGGGTGGGACCTAAGCAGGGGGTTATTTTAAACTTCCCACGTAATTCTAACATGGAGCAATTTGGAGATCACAGGGTTACTCCTCATCTTGGCATGGGCCTCTCGGTGCCTCGTCTTCCACCTCTATTTCACTGCTCGTGAAAGTCTCAGTGCCCCGCGGCACAGCAGGGCTTTTACCAGCCCACTTTCCACTGGCAGTGCGGGCCCTTTGCCTTCAGACAAGTGGGCAATTCATCTCCCAGATCCCATTCTGAGGGGCTGCTTCTTAGGGCCACTCTTGGAACTGTCTCTGCCCACATTCCTAGCACACAGAGGCTGAGCGAAAGCCTATAGGCGAAGACTTGATTGCGGAATGGAATTCCAGGGAAGCAGAAGAGAAGAAAGAGTCAGGGCAAGAGACTGCATTGCCTAGTTGGCAATGCAAAGAGGTGCATTGCCTAGTTGGCCATGGCTCCATGTGGAACTGATTGCTGAGGCCTTCGGGTTGTCTCAGAGAAACCACATGACACCACCCATCCTCAAACTGTCCTTCCCAGGGGAAGAAGGGAGAAGGATTTGGTGTCTGACTCCCATCTCTCACAGGTCCCGGTTTGCCAGTTGCCATTTCTGGATCGTGTCTGTTTGGGCATCAAGTGTTTCTCTTAGTGTCTTGCATCCCCGTGGTGATAAGAAAGCCCTGCCATGGGAGTCAAGGCAAGAAATACGCAGCGTGGTGTGGGAGAGACCGTGCATCTGTTGCCTATGGCTGGGGGACCAACTCCCTAAAACTCAAGAACTTAAACCAACAGCCGCTTCTTTGGTTCACAGGCAATTTGGGCTGGGCTCAGAAGAAGGGTTCTGTTGGTCTTGCCAAGGGGGATGCACATAGCTGCAGTCATCTGCTGGCCTACCTGGGACTCCCTTGGACTGAATGGTCCAAGACGGTCATGCTCACATGCCCAGCATTTGCTGCCTGGCAATGGCAGGGCGTCTGTCTTCACACGATTGTTCACCCTGGCAGAGGCCAGCCTGGGCTTCCTGACATGGCGGCAACATATTCCAAAAAGGGCGACAAGAGGCTGAGGCTCAGAAGTCACCCAGGGTTACTCCTACACATTTTCCTAGTCAAAGAAGTTATGAGATTCAGATCCAAGGAAGCGAAACTGGACCTCTGGATGGGAGGGGGAAGAGAGGCCCACCGCAATGGGCATATACACGGCAATGCAGGGGACCTTCGCAGCTGCCTTTACAAACATTGTAAAGCGAGCATTGTCACTTCAGGCCTGCAAGTAGGCCCCTGACCCGTGGCAGCGGTGGAGGCAGCGGTGGAGGCAGCCACGGCCTCCTGGCCCCAAGACAGAGGCATGTATTGCTCTGGCTGGCTAGTACCTACATTCAGTTCAGAATGTACAACTATTTTAGAGGGCAAATGGTCATATCTAATAAAGCTGGAAATAGGCCTATGGTACAGTGTCAAAATTCCACTTCTAGAGGTTCTCCCAGATGTTCATAAGGTGAGAAAAAATTGATTCCTGGTAACTTGGAAGAGCAAAACATTGGAACAACCTCCAAGTCTATCAAAAAGGGAATGGATAAATGAATTCTGATATACTCATTTAATGACATACTATACAATAACTAAAATAATATAGATATATCAGCGTGAATAAATGCCAAACTATAGTGGTGAGTGCTATAAAGAAAGCTGAAAGAGATATACATATTGATGTAATTCATACGGATCTTAAAAAAACACAAAAATGATACTTTTGTTAATTCAAGCATGCAAATATACCTTAAAAGAATATAAAACGGGGGCACCTGGGTGGCTCAGTGGGTTAGGGCCTCTGCCTTCGGCTCAGGTCATGGTCCCGGGGTCCTGGGATGGAGCCCCGCATCGGGCTCTCTGCTCAGCAGGGAGCCTGCTTCCCTTCCTCTCTCTCTGTCTGCCTCTCTGCCTACCTGTGATCTCTGTCTGTCAAATAAATAAATAAAAATCTTAAAAAAAAAAAAGAGAGAGAGAGAAAGAATATAAAACGCATATGGGAAAGAAACTCTCAACTTCAGGAAATTGGTTATCTCCAGGGGAAAAGAAAGAGATTGGGGGGGGGGTCAAAAATGTGCAACATTGTGTTTAGTTTATTAGAACAAAAGGTATCCAAAGTAAATATAGAAATGCTAACTTTTCTTACACATGAGCTTTGGATCATGAATTTTTGTACTACCTTTTTCTATACTTATCATATACTTGAAATATATCATAATAAATAAAAACAAATGTTCTTAGAAGGCACAAGGAGACCTCAATTCTGATCCGGATCCAGCTTCTAATCTTGTTCACGGATAGAAATAAGTCTGGGAGAGATACACACCAGAATGTAAAGGATGCCGATCTGTGGGTGATGAAATTTTAGATTACTATTATTTGCTTAATTTTTATTGAAGTTTTTAAACATTGTTTGTATGTTTTATTATCAGGAAAAAATTAAGGTAATTTCAAGAAACCTTGATCTTTGGCCTTAGATAATTCACCCAGCTTTAAAACCACACTGAGCATCGCGTGAGAAAATGAAGGGAAATCATGATTTTGTAGATTGAACCTCTGTGTTGGCCTCTGTGGTCTTGCCTGGGTCTTTTGCACATAGCATGCATGACTGGCCATTAAACCCAGCTGCACACCAGTGTGCCTGGACTTTGGCAGGTGGGAGCACAGGAGAATTCTGTGGCAGACAAGCCTCCCCCCTCACTGGGAAGTGGATCCCCTAGCCCAGTCCTTTCTTAAATAATTCTTGGCAACTGTGGCCTACCTGAGAGAGGGCCCCCTGCTTCTCTATTATTAACCATCTCCTTTTTGGCTAAAGACAATAACCTTCGTGTTTATGGCCTTCCCTAGTCATAAATGAAAGGTATTCCTGGCTTCTTAGGTGCCAGCCCTTATATTTTGGGGCCAGAGAACTGCAGAAAATTGTAGACTAATCTCACTTATGAATTTATACCCTGAAATCCTAGACAAATCAAAGTCTTCAGGATGCAAGAAAACAAAAAAGAAATAAAATATATCAGGATCAAAAAGGAGAAGCCAATACTACATTATTTGATATGATCGTTTACACAGCAAATCCAAAACAATTGACAATCTATAGAACTGATAAGGCTTCAGTCAATCGCTATCAATACACACAGGTATTTTCTACTTAGCAGCAACAATTATAAAATGTAGATTTTTTTTTTTAGATTTTATTTATTTATTTGACTGGCAAAGATCACAAGTAGGCAGAGAGGCAGGCACAGAGAGAGAGAAAGGGGAAGCAGGCTCCCTGCTGAGCAGAGAGCCTGATGTGGGGCTTGATCCCAGGACCCTGGGACCATGACCTGAGCTGAAGGCAGAGGCTTTAACCCACTGAGCCACCCAGGTGCCCCAGAAAATGTAGATATTTTTAATGATACCATCACAATAGCAATAAAAAGCTAAAATTTATCTAGGAATGAAATTTTTAGATAAAATTTATCTAAGATGTGTGGGGTCTTTACATAGAAATACAATTTTTTGTTGAAAGATACAAAAAAGAAATGGAATAAATGGAAAGAAGCACCATGTTCATGGAAGGGAAAATTCTGTATCATAAAGGTGCCGCTTTTCCATAAGTTGATATATAACTTAGTAAAATTATAATTGAAATCCCGCCAGAGTTTTTCATGGGATATTTCCACGGTCACTCATTTCCACCAAGGGATGGGCCATGGGAAAATCCTCACAGCACAGCGACCAGTGGCGACAGCCTCACCTCTTATCTGCCATCATCTCAAGGTGATGGGACTTGGGCCTCGGTCCCCATTCACACCAATAAGGCAATGAGCAGGAGAGTCCTGCGTTGGACTGCGTTGACTGAGCTCTGTGTTTTTGAAAGAGGAGCAATGGAGAAAATTGGTTGGGGCTATTTCTATCGCTCAGGAACCAAAGCCTCTTCAACCCTGAGATCTGGCCAGCTAGGACATAATAAATAACCCTACCAGTGGAAAAAACGCCTTCATTTCATTCCATGAGTTTATAAAACAGTATGTTACTCAGTTATCCCCTGACTTCATCTAATATTTTTCTCCATCACTCCACCATTGGGGATAGTGTCCTGCAGGAAAAACTTACATTCTGAAATGTGCATTTCATCTTCTTCCAATATGGAAAAGCAGGCTCAGCGAAGGAAGAGTGAGCGGCTGTTGCCAGCTTTCCGCTTGGACCCAAGCCATGGGGAGGCATCCAGGAAGAATCTCGTTGGAGGATGACTCTATCAGGCCTGATCAGGAGTTTATGGCAGCAGATCACGCAGGGGACTCCGCTGACCCATAAGGCGGAGCAGAGCTGGCCCCCTCTCGAACTTGGTATCTGTCTCCAGTCTGGAGGAAGCTATGTGACACCGCTCTGGCCAAAAGATCAACCCCAAAACTGCACCCAAGTGCAGGTAGCAGACCTCATTGTTAGCAAATCACTTCCGGTCACTTGATCTACATAACAACCCTGCAACTGTTGCCATTTGAAAAATGGTGAATGTGGCATTTTACAGATAACAAAAGCCAACCCAGACTCCAAATTCACAGCTAGTAAGCAAACAAGCCAGAACTCATGTCCAGCTTCTTAAAAAACAACTGTCCTACTCCTTTCTGTCTCCACACTCTGTACATCATTCCTCTCTGCGCCCTCACCTTGCGGCCTCACCTGTGCCAACCTCTTCCAGGTGCGGTCCCAGCTGGGTCAAGACAGCCTGCAGCGGTGATTTTGCTCTTCTGCAGAGAGATAGAGGCCTGTGGTCAGTCCACAGGCAAGACCAAGGCAGGGTCTTTTGGTAACTTAATCAGCGTGCCGCCACTAAGAAAAAAGGCCCTTTCTCCAAACAAGGAAATTTCAAAGGGCAGCTGGCAACCCCTTCCCTGTGCGTGGCGGGAGCTTCCTTCAGGGGTTGTGCACTGAGCTAGCACCTGGCCAGCCCACTACTGACACCTTGTGGCTGAGAAGCAAAGTTCCTGTTCATTTCCTATCAGAGTCACAAGGAGGGAAGCTGAATGTTAGGAACCAGCCATTATCTCCTTCCTCTATCTTTTCTGAGCTCCCCCCGCAACTGTCTCCTCTAAACCCAAAGTGCCAAGGCTGCTTGGAGGCATAACCCTTCGTGGGTCCCTGCAGAGCTTCTGCAGGGCCTGGGCTGCCTAGCTCCTGTGAAGCCACAGTGGCAGTCACTGGGCCCTCTAGGTGGCACCTGCTGCCCAAGGCAGTCAACAGCCTGCATGGCCCTCGCCAAACAACTGACAGATGAAACAAGGCTTTGCTCATAAAAATAGGCATGAACCAGACACCTGAACACTGGATCTACTTTGGGGCCCTGTGTCTGCTGCCGCCAACTGAGCCTCAGAGCGTGGGCAGGGGACACCTGCTAGAAATAGAGCTGGTGCCAAATGGCCTCTTGGGACGGCCATGGAGGCAAACGACACTTTAGAGGCAGAAATCATCAAGGGACTTGTTCTTACGTCAGTAAGAAAACACTTCAACTCTAAGGAGACACTGCTCGTAATAGGAAGAAAAGTACCCTTTGACGTCCATATGCATACCCTGTGGTAGAGGCATCTGACTGCAGAGTCTTGTCACTGTTTTAAGATGTGGTGTGCAATTATTTTAGCTCAAAGTATTTTCAACATTCCTAATGTAATCATCAGTATGGCTGTGATTCACTCAATTCATTTCATAAGAATTTAAGACAGTTCTATCTCAGAGCCCCACGATTCCCATGCACTAAGAACCTAAGTGTCCTGAAGCGGGTCACCGCATCTCTAGTCCTCTTTTCCCCACCTATACAATGAGAAGTTCGAACAAATCTGGATTTCTTAAGGGCGGTTTGTGAATGTACGTGCATCCAAATCACCTGATCTTCAATTAAAGACCCAGATTTCATACTTGCCCATCTGAGGTCAGAGAATCTGCATTTGAACGCATTCTTCTTTTTAATTAACTTATTTCTTGGGGGGAGCACATGACTTGGGGGAGGGGCAGAGAGAGAATCCTCAAGCTCATCTGAGGTCTGAGAATCTGCATTGAACCCATTCTTTTTTTTTTTTTTTTTTAAGTTTATTTGTTTGAGAGGAGCAGGGAGAGGGGCAGAGGGAGAGGGAGAGAGAGAATCCTCAAACTGACTCCCGACTGAGTGCAGAGCCCAACACAGCCTGATCCCAGGATCCTGAGATCATGTCCTGAGCCAAATCAAGAGCTGGACGCTTAATCCATGGAGTCACCCAGGCATCCCCAAACCCATTCTTCAGGCAATTCACATACGCGCATGTTTGAGAATCACTGAACAAGGGGATCAATGTCTAAGAGTTACTGAGAACCTATTATGCACCTGGTACTGCCAAGAGAAGACTCTTCCCGTCTAAGAGCCCACAGTCCTGTTGGGAACGCGGACAAGTGAGCAAAAAGATATAGTGAGTGACAACGAATACTGGAGCAGAAAGGAGGAGAAAGGGGGAAACTGCCTGGAAGCGTCAGCCCTGAAGGCTGCACAGCGGAAGGGACGCTGGAGTTGTCTGGGAAGACGGGTTCCCCAGGTGCACAAAGGGAGCCGCAGCCTATGAAAGGACAGACGTCAGGAGGGGACTCTGCCCACACCATAAGCCCCGTGTGACTTTCAGCCGCAGAGGTCCTGGGGCGGGGCGCTTAGAGACCTGAAGCCACGCCCGACAGGGAGGCCGGCATCTGTAAGAGGAGAGCAGCTCACTAAGGATTAGTCTGTCGTTTTCATTTGATCCAAAAATGGATCCAGAGTTCTGGTAATCTCATCCTCTCCTTCCAAAGCAGTAAGAGGTCAGGTCCTCACCGAGGGAGGGCCCATGGGCGGGGCCGGGACTGTCCCTCCCCGCACAGGAGCGGACCTGGGACTTGGTGTCAGCAAATCACTTTCTTAGTCAAAGGCGTTTTAGGAAGTAGTCCTAGTGCTCGTTCGGCAGCACATATACTAAAAGGTAGTCCTAATTCTTCTTCCAATTTCTCTCCTCTTTCCCTCTTTAACTTTCCAATTTCCTTGGCTAATATTTAAGACTGTTTACTTTTGGTAGCTTTCAGAACGAGGTACCTCCCCCACCCCAAGAAAACCCACCCTCAGTTATTTACTATCGGAAATGTTCTTAAATCCATTCCTCGTGGCCCTCAGCCTGAGTTCTGCCCCAGCCTTCGCACCCAATGCCCATAGTCCCTCAGCCCCGCCCAGGGGTGGGCTGGGGGCTCCTCCTATCATCCCGGAAGCCGATTCTCCATTTGCAGAAACGTTTTGCTAAATACAGACATTATTGAAAATTAAATTATACACATTACAATTAAATAAGTTTTGTTAAAAACAAAATTAATAGATGCCCCGACTCATCACTTCCCAATTATTTCACCACGTTATACTCTTACCTACCCTCCAGAGGTTATGTATTTCCATTATAGCTAAATAGTGGAAATACTATATAATGAGATGCCACTGTATGGGGTCTTGCCAACTCCAAGTTCAGCGGCATCACTTTGTTAGCTTGCAATTGACTGTGGTGAAAGTATTTACACCATACAGCAGCTCGTTCTGCCAATGGGTCCTGTCTCCGCCCTCTAATAAAACCACCTCTTTGCACCCCAAAAAAGAAATCCACACCATGGAAATCAACATATGCTAGAAATCAGGGCTTGATTTATTATTTTCTTAATTGTCTAGATTTAAGAAAGTGATGGAAAATGTTAATAATGAGAATGAACCTTAAAAGCATCGTCACATCTATGGTTGTTACGTGGCGGGTAGTACAAAAATTGGAGGAAATATTTCTCGGTATTTGAAAAGTCATATCTGATGTAGAAAAGAAGTCACTCACGTCATTGATGAATGAGCAAGGTTCCAGCCTCTGTCTTTGTGGTTGCACTTTCATCTCACGTTAAAACATACAGGAAAATACCACTGAACACCCAGTGATTGCAACCAAGTATAGGTAGGAGAATTCAGCAAAAATCAACAAAAGGATTCTGAGAGAACCAATTTGGTCTATGGAATTTATAACAAAGAGTGTTGCATGTTTTCTGATTTGCGAATTGCTTTCTACTCATCCTTAATATCAACAAAAACTTCTACTACACTTGTGTGTGTATATGTGCACATTTTCCACCGAAAAGCCCATAGTTACTCATCTACCAGTGCACCATTAATCTTCTCTGAGCTTCATTTCTGAGAAAGACGCCTCACCCCCATCAGGGCTACACAGCCTATAGTCAGTTGTCATTGCCATGGTGGCCCGTGGATTGAGAGTCCATGAAGACCCGAGTTCTCACCTTGGTTCAGCCACTCGCTAGTCGTCTGCCAACCCCCTCAGCCTTCCTCCGCACCTCCATGTGCCTCAGTGGGCGTGTGGAGCCATTGGAAGAGTAAAGTCCATTCCGGGTCTACACTGTTAACGATTCAGAAATCCGTGAGAAAGGGATGACCCCACAGTTGCAACAATGCCCTCCGGGAGGTTTGGGGTGCACAGATGTACTCACCAAAGGACTCCGACTCTACACTTCAGTGCCAAATGTCATATGTGAAGTCACAGATATGTTTAAAATGCTCCCATGTTGGGGGCACCTGGGTGGCTCAGTGGGTTAAGCCGCTGCCTTCGGCTCAGGTCATGATCTCAGGGTCCTGGGATCGAGTCCCACATCGGGCTCTCTGCTCAGCAGGGAGCCTGCTTCCCTCTCTCTCTCTACCTGCCTCTCCATCTACTTGAGATTTCTCTCTGTCAAATGAATAAATAAATAATCTTAAAAAAAAATGCTCCCATGTTGTTTGGTTACTTTAATATGAATGACATGAATTCTTGGAAAGATGAGGAGAAAGACCTTACCCATAAAGAATGTCTTTCAAGGCCTGTCTGTTTGAGATGAAATAACGAACGTAATTCTGCCTGTGGGGATGGGGTTAGCAAGACAGACTAAGTACCCTCCTCAGGCGAGGGCACTGCCTTCCTATCTTCCTCAGCCTCAGACCTCTCTTTCTGGACTCGGCTGTCCTGCTCCCAGGGGACATTTTGGGCACGGACTTCTCCCCCCAGGGCAGGAGCAGGGCTATCACAGAGCGACGGCCCACAAAGTCTCATAATTACACAGAAAGCGCTGTATAGGTCCCACAGTGCCTTTGTAGCCTTTCCAGTGTTGGGCAGGAAATGGTTAAACGTGACAGTCCTGTTCCAAAGCAGCCACAGGCAGGGGAGGGGCGGCCAATTAATAACCCGACACAGGAAGTGTGGGCCTCCTTCTTTCTGCCCAATGGGGAAATTCATTCTCAATCCTGACCTCAATGAGAAAGTTACTCTTCCTGCCAAAAGGAGCTACAACCTTCTCCATCCCCACGGCACAGCAGAATCAGAAGACAGGAGGCAGACTGAGAGAGAGCCTTGAGGGGAGAGCAAAAACCAAGGGAAGGGACAGAGCAGGCAGCTCCATGGAGACCGCCCTTCCTCAGTGACACAACTCAACACTCACTCACAGAAACGGAGGACGACAAACCGGGCTGGACACAGGAAACTCTAGAAACGCTAGCTGGTGTGGAATAGCAGGAGACACAAAGAAAGGTCGGCCAAACTAGAAGAGCCGAGACAGAGCAGGGCCCATCACCTGTGTGTTCCTCAGCAGAGAGTAAATGGAAGGCATACCCAGAGGTCACTATTTTAAACTAACCTATGATAAAACCATGCATAATTCTTATCCTGTTTTTTTCTGTCTTCATAATTCCCCAAGTTGAGGAACCTCTCTAGAAATTGCTTCAGATTGACCACTGGCCCAGGAAGATCCTAACCTTGCAGGTCAAGTCCCAGACCTGATGCCTTGGGTGAGAAGAGCCAGGAAAGGAGCCCTGCCCCCTCTCCCCCCTCCCCACCCCTTTGTGGAAGGAGATCCTCAGGCGGCTTGTTTCCATACAGGTGGGTGGCCTGTTGGCACATGTGACACTCTATCAGCCAAGGTCCCACCAGGAAAGCAGCACAGCAGACATCTTCATGCAAGGCGACTCACTGAAGGGGACTGGCTGCACAGGGGACAGCGAGGTAACCCTGAGGCTGAAGGCACAAAGGGAGGGGGTATAACAGGAGTTGTAAGGCCAAGGGTTTTCGAGGAGGGACTGGAGTCTTGGAGGAAAGGCAGCTGCTGCTGGAGACGCTGCCTGAGGCAGAGAGAGAGGGAAAGAGAGACCTCTTCCCTCGTTCCCATTGGCTGAATTCAGTGAGGGACGGGCCCCCTGCTGGACAGGGCAGAGAAGGAAAAGGTACAGATTGGGCCTGAGGGAAAAGAGGTTTTCCAGAGCTAGCATACATGCTATCATTTAATCCTGGAAGTAACCCCAAAAGTAGGTATTACTGTCTCCATATCACTGATGGAGAAACCAAACCTCAGAGACCTTAAAAGCCAATCCGGCCAGCAACACACAATGGTAAACTGTGGCACTGAAACAGAAACTTAGATCTTCCATCTGTACTCCCAGACCCTGTCCATTCTCTTATTCGGTCCTGCAGGGGTGTGAGGGGCAGGGATGTCTACGGAGCCACATGGCACTTCCAAGCTTCCAATGGTAGTGGTCCTTAACCTCCCGCTCTTTTCCGTGCCAGGAGCCACAGTCAGGGTGCCACATGGTGCTCTGGCATGAGAGGAGGCTGTCGCGGGCCAGGACTGCCCGCTGGGGTGGTAGACGCACGGGGGGTCTCGCCCAACCTCCCTGAACCTCTACGAAAGACCTCTGTGTGCTCTTCAGAAGGCAGAGCAATGGGCCAATACGTGGTCCATGCCAGCTAATTATCTAGCCCCCCTCTGCTCCTTGGAAGACCCGGCCTGCTGGACGCACCGAGGGTCTGCGTGTCTAATGTCAGATGGCCTGGTTCCCCCTCTCAGCGGGGCTGGTATCTGGTTGGTCCTTCAGGTTCCCATTTGGCGCATAGAACACAAACATCTGCTGGGGTTCTGGTTGGCCTGGGGCGGACTTCAGAGCGGAGACAGAGAGAGAGAGAGGGAAAAAAGAGGAGGGAACTCAGGGAAGGGAAGCCGAAGGCAGCCTTTCTGGGGGGAGTTCATCAGCTACTGTGTGATAGGGGCTCTTTCCAGCCTCCCCTCCCAAGAAGGGAAAGGCAAAAGAGAAGAATTTTCACGGGGTTTCGTTGGAAAGCCTAAAGTACAATCTGTGGACGTTTCTCCTTCATTGCTTTGGTTCTCCCAACTGTTCCTTTTCTCACCAGTTGGCTATTATTTTCTAACGCATTTTGATAATTACTTTATCAATCAAGAAAGATAAACAAAAGCCTAAAAATATATCCGAGTGAATGAGTTCCCAGAGCCAACCAATCTTCTGTACTATGATTTTTATGGCTCTTTTTTTCTTTCTCTCTTTCTTTTTTTTTTTCTTTCTAAAGACGTGCTCAGGAAACACTTTAAGGGCTTGATTCTTCACTCGCTGACGGTTCAGTAGAATGTAGTATCCAACCTTTTCCCATCCTGGCACTGACGTAGCGAGCCGAAGAAATTCAGTGAGTTAAGGAAATGCTATCCAAGCAAAATAAATGCCCTAAAAACACATGCCTATGGTCTGGTCCTTATTAGAGCGATTCTTTTTTGCCTTTGGTTTGCTTATTACGTCCACAGAGCACTGGGTCAATCACCTTATGAGCTACCCTGTAAAAACGTAAGATGTAGGAAATTTGTATCATTGCATTGCAACTGTTTGCAAAGAAAAAGTTCCAGAGTGTCAGCGACTAGAGCTCATATTTCAGAGGCCAAAATGCTGTCTAGATATGTCCAGCGAATGACAGGACGTAAGGACCCCCCACCCCAGCCTCAACCCCCTTCCCCACCCCTGCTTTATCTCACGGAGCAGCCCAGCCTGGCTTAGCTTATTAAGAGCCTTGGGGAGAAGCCACTGAGCACTGCAGTGGGGAAGAGGCATTAGCCTCAACTTCTGCCTTGGTTCTAAATCCATGACTTGGGAATGAAAAAGTCACTGGGGCAAAGCATCCGAATGACCAACTGGAAAGGCATACCCCACCCCCTCCCTAGTTTTCACTTCCCGAAGGAACAGTGTCTTCTACCAGAAGGGGCTCTGGGTTTTCTTTTCTATCAAGAACAGCACGGGACTAACATATTCATACTAGCATATCCCCAACAATCCATAGCAGGTACTATAGGGATATCAGACCTGAAGGAAACCATCCAATTTATAGCTGCTCACGTAAAAGCCATCAGGAGAATCATGAAATGATTCTCCATATGGTGCCCTGAAGCTTCCAAAAACTATACGAGAGAGAGGCTTGGAAGGAATTCTTTCCTTTTTGGAGACAAGGAGGGTAGAAGCCAAGCATCTGTGGCAACCTGGAAAAGACACTCCTCCCTGACGCTCACCCACCCCTGCATCCCCGGGGTGGCCAAGAGGCTCTGTCCACGCTGCGGCCCAGGCACCCGGGGTCACCGATGCTGGTGGCTCGGTAGGCTTTTCCATTAACCAAGCTTATGTTTTCTAGTACAAATGGACTCTGCAGTTACGTTGTGTGGAAGCTTACAGACATGGTTTGCCAAATGGAAAAACATTTGGAGCTTGGGAAAATATCTTGCACATAAATTACTGAAGGCACAGAGAATCTAAAAGAGGGATGAAATCAGAAGCCAAGGAAAAGCCAGGAGGGTGCCAAAGTAAAATGGAGAGAGAGACAGAGACAGGGAAAGCGATGTAATGATTTCTCTTAATGACCTGCCTTCAGACCGAGAAGGCGAGTTTCTAAACCATGTTTGAGCCTCATAAAAGCCATGTGCCTGAGTATAGGGAAATATCCTTTAAATGGTAAGATCAAGCCCTCATTTTTCATCCTTCCTGAGTGGAGCTCTCCATTGATTTTGTTAAGTGCTGGCCACCAGTAAGAAACACAAAAGCTCGTTGTCTTTGACTGTGTCGAAGGCCAGTTGCACACTTGTTAATTTCCTGATTTATGACACTGAGAAGATGGGGCTGGGGCGGTGCTTCTCTCTCCTCTCTCCCTCTGTGTGTGTGTCTCTCTCTCTTTTTCTCTCTCTGTGTCTCTCTGTCTCTCTGTCTCTCTTTTGGTGGTGGCGGTGGAAACTATTAAAATAGAGGCAGATCAGGAAGTTTGTGATAAAGAGAAGCCAGGCTCTCGTCTGACACACGATCTCTCTCTTGGCTTAAGTAAACTTGCTCCTTCAAGGCCTGCCATCAACAGAGTCGGGCTCAAGTTTCACCACTAAATCTGAGTCAACAATCTCTAATCTGGACACTGGGTTCGGAATCCGGGCTCAGGTTGCACTTGGAAGCTGACAGCAGGGACGAGAGCAGAGGAAAATACGGCCTTTGTTTCTGGTTTGATCGTCCCCACCGAGCGGAGCTGAGGTCATGTGTCGTTTTCTGTCATCAACAAGATAAAAGTTTGCACCTCTCTGGCCCTGAAATGGCCCTGAAATTAAGGCCAGCGAGCTCTCTGCCGCAGGATCGGAGGGCCAAGTTTGTAGAGAGCTAAGATTTGGAGTCCTTTTCATCTTTCTGACATGTGATACCGTGACTTAGGCAGCCCCGGCTGGGTTGCTATGCAGATATACAATTTCTGAAAAGTTACACCCGGAAAATGAAAACCCCGGGCTGGATTAGCATTTCACAAAGAACAGGGATAAAATGTGTAGCAGTTGGGCTAAAAATAAAAAATGTTTAAAAATTTTAAAAAAAGAAAAAGAAAAAAGAAAGAAAGAAAGAAGAAAACGTGAATTAAAGGTTCATGAAAACAAACTCTTTTTTAAAGCATCAATAAGTATAAAAATATCTCCTTGCTTTTGGTCCTGAGCCGTAATCCAGCTACTGTATGTGAAGGAGACACTGAACCAAATGGCGAGGCTGGGAAGGAAGGTCTTGGCGCAGGGTCGGGGTCTGGGGGTGCTGGAATGTGAAATGAAAATGGTGTGGCTGCTTTATAAAACTCGTCTTTCTTTCTACCTGTAGTTGTTTCCATTGTTTTTATTTTGTGGTAATATTTCCCGTTTGTGTAAATAGACCTAAAAAGAAGGGGGGAGGAAAGGACCACATAGTCTAAAGGTTCTGACTAAATAGGCTTCAGGAGCCACCCTCCCTTTCATTACCAAGGTCAAAGGGCAGACCTTCAGAGCTCACTCACTCACAGGCGCCTTTCTCTTCATTTTTTTTTTTAAGATTTATTTATTTATTTATTTGAGAGAACAAGAGTGATGGGGGGAGGGGCAGAGGGAGAGGGAGAGAAAATCTCAAGCAGACTCCGCACTGAGCACAGAGCCCCCCACGGGGCTTGATCTCACGACCCTGGGATCCCAACCTGAGCCGAAAGCAAGCGTCGGACAGTCAATGGACTGTGCCACCCAGGCGCCCCTCCCGCAAGCCTTTCTGACTGAAATCTTTTTTCAAGTGTTTCACATATCAGAAATTATCTTCTGTGGGACACCTAAAAGGCATGTGACGTGCTTGCACGAGGAATAGCAGGGGGAAATGACTGAGGGCTTTCCTTGCCGTCCTCTGGACCGGGTACCTTCCAGCAGGGACGGCATATTCCTCTGCCCCAGTGGCTGCGACCACACAGCGGGGGAGGCGGTGGCCCCTCACCAGCTGTTCAGACACCACGACTTCCCAACAGCCTCACCTGCAGAAGCTTGGGAGGGACGCCCAGAGCAGGAAATGGGAAAGGGGACACAGAGGGTGTGGAGGAGATGGGAGGGACTCCACTAATGCTGCTCCCACAGCGGATGAGGGGAAGTACGGCCGCCACGATCTACACACAAACCCTGGGTCCTTCCTCACCTGAGGAAGGTACAGTTGATAGAGCAGAGCAGATGAGTGCAAGTAGAGAGCTGTGGAGGGAATCCCCTTGAGCACCCCCGTGTATTGGATCAGGGGGCTGGCGGTGTTTGTAAAGAAGGGTGTTGTTGGTTGTTCGGAACAGGACTCCCTTGGAGATGAGGTAAAGAAGATGGAGGCAGTTGACTCTTTCTGGAACTCCAGAGATCAGAGCCACTTTTGGCCTCCTCTAGGTCACTTCCAGGGTTGATCTCAAAGAGGAGATGACATACGTGAAAGTGACTGGTGTAAAATCTGGCCACATATTCATGAATTAAATGCTCTTTGATTCATGCATGCAGGAATCTCTCCATCCACAAGAGGGAGGCTAACGTGGGTGTGTGCTGGTTAATTGTGGGCTCTGGTATCAGACTGACCAAATGCACTTTGAGACTTTGCCCTCACCTGGCCTCTGCGTGCTCCGTTTCCTCATCTAGAACATGGGAGTAACATCGGTATCCTTCTCACAGGGTTGCTGGGAGGCATAAATAAAATGATGCAACTAAATGGCATTTTGTGCTCATTGGATACATGTCCATTAAAATTAGCAGTGGATTTTACTCCCTCTTGTTTTGACCCAACCCTGCACGTGAGAAACGGGTAAGGAAAGAGCCTGATACATTCTCAAAGTTCTGGAAGCAGGCTGCAGTGACATCACCAGGCATGCGTTCTGTTGTCCAATTCAGATTCAGACTGAGTTAAGACCTGAGTTGACACCGGTAGCTGTGGTGCCCTCAAAAGGGCATGCACGAGGGGGCAGAGGGTCTAAATGTGGGCTCTAGCACTCACAAGCTCCATGACCCATGCCCGTCCGTTCATCTCCTGGACGGTGCGGTGCCTTCCTGACCCAGACGTGGGGCTTGCACACAGAGCATGTGGTTTTGTGACAGTTGCCCAAGACCATCTGAGTGACCACCCCTGTCGTGGCGTCTGGCATGGGGAAGCTGTCGGTGTTTCTGCCCATTTATTTGGTCAGCTTAGTCGACCAGTGATCCAGTGGCCCAACCTAGAAGTGACTGTGGGGCTTGGATTCAGCCCCCTAAAGTCTGTGAGGAGTGACACAGCCCCAGGGGACCCCAGCAGCTCCGCCACTGCTCTGGTGAGCCACCCCCATTGGCCATCTCCACAAGTAGCTGGGGACAAAGTTGAGCTTAGGGCTCAAATCATCAACACCATGGGGAATGGAAAACAGCGTCAAACAGTGTCTGACCCAGAGCCCTCTTTCTCCCCACCCCAGAAATCTAACATGGCTGCCAAAGTGCCTCTCTCTTCTCTCCTTCCTCCTCTGTCTCCCTCCCTCTCTCCACTCTCTTCCTCTCTCCGCGCTACTGGAACAGCGCCCCCCCCCACCCCGTCTCCCTCAAACATTACCTGCACATACACTGACAACAGTTGTCTTTTTGATGTTGTTCAAACCCAGGTGAGGAAAAGTAGGAGGAGAGTTTTCCCCCCTCTCCTAACAGAAAGGGCAACACTATCTAATCTCATGGTGTAGGCACCAAACCAGTGATCCCACCCTGCTCTGTGGGCTGAGCCATCAGGCGTCCTGGGCCCTGGTGAAGCAGCTGGACAGAGCCACGGGCGGTGTGGACACTGGAGCCCGCGGCTGGGCCCTGCCTCTTACTGTGTGTAGCGCCTAGACAGGAAGCCGCTTCACCTTCATGCCTCAGTTTCCCCGGCTATGAAATGGGAATGAAGATGACAGCAATGCCACACTCACAAGGCTGTCGTGAGAACCAAACAAGTGAATGTGCGGAAAGCCCGCCCTGGGGTCATGTCCAGAGGGACACCTGTCTTGGCGGAGGGCCCTTTTCCCTAGAAGAACGCCGCACACTGGCGGCAGCTGTTCATTCCAGCCACGGTCAGCATGATAGACTAAGAGGCCCTCTCTGGGTACTGGAGCCTCATTTACCATCTCTAAGAGTGTCCAAGGGTCACACTTAGCGGTTATCTTGTGTCCAAGGCCCTCCTGGCTTAAAAGCGTCATAGTTCTGCGACCTGGGATCATTGCACATCACAGAAACCCCGGGGCCATGATGGAGTCTTATTGTGTAGCTCCCTGCATCCAGAAGAAGCCAGAGGTAGGCTGCCCCACGGGCTAAAGCAGGGTGACACTGGAGCCCCGTTTCTGTGAGCACCAGGAACAAAATGGAGCTCTGTAGGCATCCTGTGTTCACTACACAATGGCTCTGGCCATCAGGCTTGTCCCGCCCTCATCCACCATCAGGCTGGACTCGTGCCCCAACTCAGCCCCCATTTGCTCATCCAAGGGTGAACGATCGTTCTTCAACGATACAGTTAGGAGGGTCACAGGGGCCTATGTGTGAGCACCCCAGATGACATAGGAAGGGGTGGCCTCTTCCATTTAAACAAGATCACCAAAAGCCCAAGGGAGGAGCAGTGAATGGCGCCACAGGGAGATTGGGCTTGGCTTCATGGACGGGTGGCATGAAAACTGAGCTTTGAAGGGGTGGTTTATAAATTGCATTAATGATCATCATCTTAAGGGTTCCCCCTGTGCCGGGCCCAGATCCAAGGCGAATAAGACAGGATCTGCACCCTCAAGGACTGTGCAGTCTAGTGAAGGGCAAAGAAAGGCGAGGAGCTGGACAAGCAGAGCATGAGGTGCCGTGGGAGGGAGTGGGGCGTGGAAGGGCTCTTGGCCCAATAGAGGGGAGGGGAGCCAGTGTTTTCTGCAGACTCCCCTAGAGAGCATCACCCAAGTGGTTGGCTGCGTCCTGATGAGTTGTAGAAATTGCCCCGGGAAGATGAAGGAAAGACATTTGATGCAGAGGCACCTGGACATGCAAAGACCGAGGATGGGCCAAGAGCAGAGGTATCCAGAAACAGTGCCTGCCACACTGGCAGAGAAGAGGCGGCTCTGGTGAGGCCAGCATGGACCAACACCAGAGGGCTCCTCTTGTCCTACTAGGCCCTTGGCTTTACTTCTGTAGGGAACCACTAAGGGCTTGGGAACAGGGGTGACATGTCCCAGGGTGAGGCCCTGTTGCCCCTGGTCAAGGAAGCAAGGACTCTGGCTCCTGGGTTGGAGGAAAAGCCAAGGAGGGGAGGGAAGCCAGTATCCATCTTGAGTGCCTTTGTACCTAGCCCTGGACTCTGGCCTTCTGCCACATCATGTAGGCAGCATGAGGGGACACCTGCTTATGGCTCAAGATGTCCTCCCATTTTTTAAGGGAGCACCTACAGTGCAGGGGAGGGGATGCATCTTTGCAAAGTGGTGAATCTAGGCTCCTGATGTGCAATTTCATAAACCTTGGAAAATATTCAAGGGGATTGCTGGTGAGACCAAGAAGCAGTCCATCTTTTCCACAGCCCCATCTTCCCATTACCTGTAAGCTACGAGGACATGGGCTGTGAAGTTTATTCTTCTTCCTGTCTCCCCTTAGCATGGCACATGGGGTCCCGGGGCCAGCTGGGGTTTGATAACTAACAAGGAAGACCCTGCCTGACGCATTTCTCAGGAAGCGGAGTGGTCTCAGCACTTTCCCACACCCAATAAGGGGCAGTGGCCAGCAACCATGAATGCTCAACCTTCTGGCTTAGTTTAAAATTGAGGACCACTTTGGAACAAAACTGAGTCACTGCCAAACATACAGGAAGTCAAAATGACTCTTCATGAAGATGTCATCCGTTTTTCTCTGGCTCGAACGTGCATGGCCTGGGCTCTGGCCACAAACCTCATGGATTTGAATCCCATTCTGCAACTCACTGGCTGTGTGGCCTTGGGCAAATATTAAACTCACTGAGATTTGGTTCTTCTTTTATAATAAAGGGAAAAGACCAAGCTTGGCCTTTCTCATACGGTTTCTCTGAGGATCAAACAAAGCCTCAGCACATGCTAGGAATAGTTGATGTTTTCATTTCTGTTTCCTCTTCATAGATAGTTTTGATAGCCCAAGAGGATTTTGTATTTAGGGAACACCAAGATTAGGAGAAGGAAGGGAAGGGAAAAGGTATGCTTATGTCTACTGAGATGCCATAAAATCCTCTCGTGTTGGAACAAAGGTATTTTTTGTTTCTAGAAGGATCGGACTGTGCTCAATAGTCTTGGACTACGACCACAGCAAAATCAGCATCCTCGATGATTGTCTTTATGAGCAAGTCCAGATGAAAAATCCTACGTGGGACTCTGCACCAGACAACAACAGCTGGGTGTCTGGGCCCCTGGCACATCCTCAGCTGGGCCTACAAAGCTCTTAAAGAGTTGTCGTCATAACCCCAGCCAGGAACCTGTGAGAGTCCCAGTTTCCACGAGAGAAAGAAACTTGGTCTCCAGAATCCACTCCCAGGAAGGTTTCTCAGAAGAAGCTGCTGACAGTGCCTACGTTTTTTTGGAGAAGTTAAACCACACCCGTGTGGGACTCAGCAAATCAATTCACCTTTCCAGGCTTCGGTTTTTTTCACAGGCAGAACAAGAGGATGAGACAGATCAACTCTGGGTAGAACGAGGTACTAATGTATTACCCACCTTAGAAGTCTTCTGATGTTTAATTCAGGTACCAAGGAGAAACCAGATCAACCAGTCTTGTAGAGTTCTACATTCTCGTAGAGATCTACCATTCTTGTAGAGTTAACACAAAAACATCTCCCAGCCTGGAGGAGGAGGGGGGTGTTGAGATGGTGTGGTGGGAACGAAACCCGATGGGGATGTTTGCAACTGGATGGTGCTTCTCGGAGCCCAAAAAACCCCAACCCTGACTGGGAGGGTGGTTGGGAGGGACACACAGTCTACAGGCCCAGGACCTCACTACGCATGTCCCTTTGTGTCATCAGCAAAGGGCATGCTGGGGAAGCAGCCCCTCACACAGGCCAGTGGCCTCTTGTTTGTACACAAACATGATTCACTACATGTCAGGAAGGCCAGCGTCGCCCCTGTACCTCCGCATCCTTCAAAACGTACTCGCTTTATTTTTTAGAAAATTTTTTCCCTGGGGGAAAGAAATGAGCGCCTTCTGTAACAAGAAAAATAACAACAATAGTCATAATAATGAGAAAAGCAAAAATAAGCACATGTAAGTGCATTTTTTTCTTAGAGATTTATTTTTGTTTGATGAAGCTGACACCAGTCAGGGAGAGAGGAGAATGTTGGGAGCCCCGCAGGGAAGTGAGCACCCAGGAGAAGGACCGCTGCTTCCTGCGGGGTTGGGGGGGTGGGGGGAGTTGGTGTTGGGGTTTGTTTGTTTAATTTGTCGCTGGAAGTTTTCCTTTTGTTCTCTTTTATAAATCTCTCCCTGGGCTTTCGAGCTTCCCCTCCCTCCCACCTCCCTTCCCCTGTCCCCTAATTTCATTTTTTAAAAAGCGAGCTCGCTCGCCAGGTGTGTCCCCCAAGCTGTCACAGCTCTAATAAATAAGGAGCACCTGTAAAACAGTAGCTTGACTTGTTAAGTGACTCTGTACAAAGGAGAATATAGAAATACAGTATGTACACGGCATCCGCGGGCCCGAGGTGCTTCAAGGCCAGCGCGACACTGTCCCGGCCTCACCGCCCCCAAACCGCCCCCCCACACTGCCTGCCGCCCCTCCTGTCTCCCGCTCGCTTGCCGGCGACCCTGTGGGGCGGGGGGGGGGGGACACCTGGACCCCTCAAGAGGGAACAATTGCTTTATCTGAGTTAGTAAACAGATACACTGAATCACAAGGTGATTTGATTTTTTTTTTTTTTTTTTAGTTTTCTTCTTTTTTTGGATTTTTTACTTATTTTTTCTCTTTTTTTTTCTTTCTTTTTTCTTTTTTTTTTTTTTTTTCTGTACTCATCAGAATGGGATACTCCACGACTGTCTCACCAACTCAGTGTCAGTACACATGCTCTCGAGGACTTCTGGACTCGCAGCTACGACCATACAAGTGCACACAAGAAAATCTACCCTGTTATCCTCCACCCACTGACCGAGGATCGAATTGCACATTTCTCTTAACCATGACAGGAGAAAGCAAACAGTGAAACAGAATCACGGGCGATCTTTCTCACTTTCCCTCTTGTTTCCACTGGTTCGTCCATACCATTCTAATTATCATGAAAGGACTCTGCGTAGAGAGAGATTGCTTCACTGACTTCCTGGATCACCGAAAACCATCAGGGTTGAAATTTCATCCAAGTCTTTCGTGACGCCCAGCAAACAGTCCCCCTCAGATTGTTTTACACCTTGAGGGCATTTTGGTCTTCAGTTCAACACTCTTGCTCTGTTCCCAAATGGGGCGCTATTTAGGAGAATTTAAAGAGAAAGCTGAGAAGAATAAACATTTACCGAGTTCTCTTGGCATTCAGTCTCTGAAAAACCACAGTATAAACTATTCATGCTGCTTCTTACATCTGTCAAATCGAAAATTAAAAGCCATAAAAGTGTAACACTGAAAATATGGCATTAAAAAGGATAAAGGTGGCCTTTGTAAAAATAACAAGAAAAGTATATCAGCCAATAAAATATTCTAACTCTTCATTTAAAAGTGCATCCTGGGCAGGACAGAGACGACGCTGAAGTGTTGGGACCCCAGGACGATCCCTCTCCGCCTTCGAAACGTGGACAGTACAGGTCCCAAACCGTACAATGCAAAATCACAATTCTTCGTGTAGCAGCAAAACCACAGCAGTTTTTAAAATGACTAAAAAAAGATGTTTGTTTTCAAATTCGTATCATCTTCCAGCCTCACCCTCTGAGCCTCGAAGATGGAGCGGGGAGAGTACCTACGTTGGTCCTTGTGGCTTGTCGGTGTCTTGTTGTTCTAAAACCAGGGGCGAAATCCCTAAGTTCCTCTGGGGAAAAAGCAGAGACGGTGGCCGCAAGAAGGCTGGGCCGCTTGGTAGGTCCAAGACGTGCGGGCTTCTCTGGGCTGGAGGCCACCGAGGGAGGGCTGCTTCCTCCGAGATGCTTAATGACAGGAAGCGGCTTGATTCGTTTGAGTTTCAGCCAGAGGGGGTGGTGAGCTGACCAGCTGGTGTCATTGGATGGCGTGACATGGTTTGCTCTGCGCCCTCTCTCCACGCAGGGGACCCTGTGAGTGAGCGTTCCTGGGAAAAAGAGAAGAAGAGGCCGGTCAGCATCCACGGGATCCGACCACACCCCTACCCCATGCAGGGAGAACCCAGGCAGGAGGCAGGGCCGCACGCTCTGGCCCGGTGGGCCCGACCTGCGACGAAGGCCCAGGACAAGAGAGCACAGCGTGATTCTGACGTGTCTTTAATTCACAGTTCTGCTCCGGGTCAGCCCTGCCAGCTTTGTGTGAGGAAATGAAACACAAGACGCTCCTTGGAATGCCGAACTGAGCATGGGGCACCACGCCCTCCCCCAAGACCACAGCAGCATCCCTTCGCCCCCAGGCAACCGTCGCCCTCCCCCATACAGCATGCTTAACTGGCAGCTCTTTTGAATGGCCCAAGGTCACCCCAAAGCGAGGCAAGGTCACGCGGAGGCCCTGGAGCTCCAGACCCCACCCCTGTACTCCGGGTCACAGCTCTGGTGTGTGCTACAAAGGAGGAAAGCCTAGAGATGCGCTTTTTAGCCCATGAATAGCGACTGCAGACAAGAAGACCTCTCTTCAGAGGTTTCCTGCAGAGGCAGCTGAGCTGGGAGAAATGCCCCTCTCCGTGCGTCTTGCCTGACAAAGGTGAGCCATTCCCATCTCTTGCTACCTGAACCGAACAGTAGCAAGGGACTGGCAGACAAAAAACCAACAGGGCTTCGGGATTCCAGGGCAGAGGCTCTGAAGGGGACTGTTCTCCAGGAAAGTCCATTTCTGGAGAATGCCCACCCGGCTTTTACCACGGATATTAGGCTCTGCCTCTCCATTCCTACTGGCTCATTTCATTGGCCACCAGTCCCTTGGTTTGAAATAGAACCTCCTGAAGACACTCAGGGACTCCTAGTAAACAGCCACTTAGAAGTCTGCCAAGCAAACTGTAAAGTCCCTGAGGTCTGGGGCTGTGTCTGCTTGGCCCACATCTCCACACCCAGCCCCTGGTTCAGCTAGACACGCGTTTGTCCAGTGAATGAGGGTCAAGCAGCTCCCATCCCTCATGCCCTCAAAAAATTCCTTTTCTCTCCTGCTGATCCGTGAGGATGTCAGAAATGTGACTGGGTAGAAGCTGACTGAACGTGAGGTTTACGAGACAGGGGACTCGTAAACGTCCTTACAAGGGTTGAGATTATTCCTAGAACAACGAACAAATAACCTCAGGGAGCCGATAGAATTGGAAACTTGAAGGGACCCCAGAGATAATATAATTTCCGCATGAAGATGAAGATGTAGATGAAGAAAAAGAGGCCACAAAGAGACCTGCAAACTTGCTCGGGGTGTCTGTAGCCTGAATTCAGCACAAGTATGAGGAAGTCAGCATGCTCGTTGGGAAGCCTCAACACGAACTTGCGCTTTCAACCCTGCTCTCCCAGTCCTGGTGTTAATGGTAACGATAATAATGATCAGCCAAAAACCAGGTCTGAAAATCTGAATGTGCATGACAGGAAATGCCTGAGTTCCCCAAATCACATTAAATCACCAGATCTGTGTGTATTTAATATGTATATTAAAGAACCAAAGTGAAAATGCAAAACACCACAAATATGCAATGGGGGTTGGAATTACAAGGCCATGGAAACCTTTTCATTTGGCATGGTCAGATTTGGAAATGTGGCTATTTATCTCTGAATAAAGAGCTCACTTTTTATTCTTTCTTGTCTCTGTCTCTCTCCTTCCTTTTCTTTCTTTCTGAAAGAAAGAAACAATGGCAAGAAGGGATACAGAAATAAAAATATCAAGAGCCACTATCAAATGAGAGGTCATAAAGAATTGGAAAGGAGACCCAGAAAGCACGAATGGATCCAAAGATACAAGTGTAGCTTCTTCTGGGGCAGTTCTTTCCATTTAGGGAGCACAGCCTGGAACTTGCTTTGAAGGGAGGAAAACCATCCCCACCCCTGGGCTGGGGACCAAGAGTGACCAAATCTTGTAGTTGGAGGAGGCCTCTGAATCCTTTCTTTAAAAAGGAAAAGGCGGGGGGTGGGCGGGTGGCGGAAAAGCGTTTAACGCTTTCTTCCAGTGACTGGGAAACACCGCCATTTTGAACGACTGACTTAGGAAAGCCATAATGGCTTTTTCAAGGATGTGGCTTTTTTCCTCCCTTTAATGTAATCATGACCTCAAAAAGAGGAATATTTCTCAAACGAGTTTCTTTATATTCAAATCACCTTTGGACAAAGGCCAAACATGGACAGCATCAGCCTACTTGGAGAAAATTTCAAGGCTTTCATAAGGGGCTTGGGAAAACGGGATTATAATGAGAGCCATTCTGGAACCTTAACTACAGCGTTTGCCATCCCAAACACTATAATAATCATTATTATTCTCTGGTATCTATTATTGTCTGGTAAATAATATGTGTTTTCCCCCCAAGTTCTAAAGGGTGCAGCTGCACTGCACTCTATTTTTTGCAGCCCCATTCCTGCTGCTCTGAAAGCCTCCTCACACCGAGCTTATTTTAAGAGAATGGCAAAGTAGACAATTTGTGCTGTTTCCTTGCCTCTCGCCACACACTTGCCATGTCTGGGACACCCACAAAGGCCAGAGGGTGGCAGTACAAGTCCCTGTCTGCAGCCCCATTTGAGGAGGGGGTGGGACAGAGGTCATCCTCCTTGTGTTCCTGTGACCCTGGCTGGTGCAGGGCAGCGCCCCCCACCCCCCTTGCTGGGGACATGGGTACAGACTCTGGCTTCAATGACAATGAAGAACCAAGCTTGGGCTTCTCCTTCCTGAAGTGACTGGTATGCAAAGTATGGAACTCAAGAGTGGGGAGGAAGCAAACTTGGAGTTTTAGAGAGTGATCATGAGGAAGTTCCAGAGCCCGAGCCAGTTCCTGTGTTGCCCTTGCCAAGCAGAGGGATCTTATGGAAAATCCATCCACTCTAAATTTCCTGATCTGAACAAAGGGGAAATTACTATGATAAGTGAAACAGAGACACGAGTTACAGTCCAGCGTCTCCCCTTTCTTAACCTGCCCAAGCCTTGATTCTTCTGCGAAATGGGTGCCTCGGTGAGATTTTCTATTATATCTTCCACCTTTCAAGTTCTGTGACCATAGGATTTTTGGACCAAAGCCAGTGGTCAGCTATGCAGGATTATAAATTTGAGCATAACATAAGGAGGACTATTAATAAATTTCTGAACTCCACAGCCCAAAGTTCCAGAGACTCCTTTTTATGAATCTCTCTCTCTCTCTCTCTCTCTCTCTCACACACACACACACACACACACACACACACACACAGCTCTCTGGCAGAGAATTTTGGAGCATCCCTTAATGCAGGGAATTCTGGGGAAGTGATTATATTTGTGCCTCCCATTTGGATTTTCCTGTGAGCTGGGGGTTCATCTCAAGGCAGGACAACCCAGGGTCCTATAACATGGACTATCACACACACACACAGCCTAGCTCGTACACCTTGCGAGTACCGTATCTGAAGACCGGCTCCACAATGCACTGTCTCCAGCAGGCTCATATGGCCAGGTGCCTTCAGAATTCCAGACCCCTGGTCCCTTCAGGCCAGAAGAAGGAAGAACCTTCCTTAGGGAATGCAAACACCAAGGGCACTGAGAGAGCCTCTGCCTGCCTAGCACTTTCCTTTCTTTCTTTCTTTTAAACTAGACTCCACACTAGGGCTTGACCTCATGATCCTGAGACCAAGACCTGAGCTGCAATCAAGAGTTGGACGCTTAACCGACTGAGCCACCCGGATGCCCCACTTTTCCTTTTTTCATCAGGAGAGCATTGCTAAGAATGTGATCGAGTTACTCAACCTCTTTTACCACACAAGAGTTTGCAGAGAACTACAGAGAACAAAAATTGGGCCTGAGTACTGATAAGTTTTTTCAGTGTCGATACTGTCAAAATACGACCATTCTCATCTTTCCTTCTTTGGCCTTTACAGTCTAAGACTTAACACTGTTTGCATTTAAAAGGAAATTTTGTAATTTCTATGCAACCACTTCCAGAAGTAAACATGCGTCCAGAGAAAAATGTTTATCTTATCCTACATCCCAACATTTGCAAGCTGGTCCCTCCTTGGTACAAGAGTCCACCTCTGCCAGGAAACCAGCCTTGGGTTATCTAATCCATTCTCCAAACTTCTATTCTTCTTTCCTTCCTCAAATACCTCTGTCATTAGCATCATCAAAGTCCTGGATAACTGTTGTGTCTTACCTGCTTAGAAGGCAAGCTCCCCGCATCTGTCATATTTACTCCCAGAATCTACAACCTTGTGGCATCAGCTGCACGATGTGCAAGAAATGCCGGCTGCTGAGCCGCTGGCCTTTGTCCATTTACCGGGGCCCCGCAGCGAGGCAGCTCACTCGGGCACGTCGGCCAATCACTTATCACGGTTAAATACAGCCATTACGCGCTGGCTTGGGCCACGCTGTTTATCTGGGACAATAATGAGTCCCTGAGGACTAAACTGCTCTCAGGTAGCCGCAGCTATTCTGGGACACTCACAAGAGTAGAGCCCTGCGGTCAATGAGCAGAGTCACCTGCGTTAGCTGATAAACCCAAGTGTGATGCCAGATAGTGGTCTCCACGGCGAGCCCTTTCCAGAAAAATCTGCAGCGAGGTGAGGTTTGGCCAAAAAATGGTTCCTCCTCTCCCCCATCAACCATCGCATCGTGAGGTATTGAAATGGTTTTTACCAAGACAGAAAGGGTTTTCATTTATGAAATGGAGGGCACCTCTTTGCTTATGGCTCATTAGTGGGTGAAAGTCATTGAGAAACATCGCTTCTCCTTCCTGGTGTCATTACGATGGGACATAACCAGTGGCGGGGAGAGGGATATGGGATCCAAGGGTGAGCTTCAGTTAGCTCAGGGTTGAGCTCTGGTCTGAACTACAACCTTATCACCACGGTTCTGCCCTCCTGGTGGCTCTGAAAAGCCAAGGCTCGAGTATATTTAACAGGAAAAAAAAAAAAAAAAGAAACCAAACATCAAGCCTTGGTTTTCTTTTTTTTATAATTTCTCTTTTAGCAATATCTCCTATTTTAGTCTTTAATCAATAAAAATCACAACCATATAAGACCACCTACTGGGATAATTCCATTTTTAATCCTTTGTTTGACAAATTAAAATTTTGGTTTTCTTTGCCTGGCCAGTTCTATGAGTTAAATGGGTAGAGAGGCCTGTTTATTCTCATAAGTGGTCACTGCTATTTCTTGCTGACCTCGAAAAGTTCCTAGGGGACAAAGAGCGTTCAGTCATGGAACCCCATGTTGTGCACTCATACAAGCCCTTTTCTCCATCCTAGACAACTGATCCTCCTTAAATACCTCAAATCCTTTCTGGAAGCTAGGGGGTTGGAGCAAACCAAATGACCCTGTCTGGCCCTATCCTAAAAGCAGGTGGGGATTCATGAGTACATGCACATTAACGCACTGGAGCTGGTGGCCACAGTTATTCACAAAAGAAAAAAAAAAGAAGAAGAAGAAGAATTACATAATACAGTTAATGTTCTGCAGGAAATTTGGATGATGAGCCAAGAGCTCTAAGCCCCTGGCTTTTAGGACTGAGCACTTCCATAATGGTTTGGGAATTAAGTTAAGTTATTGTGTTAAGTCTGCAGTTTTCCACTCAAATTTTAGTGAGCATCTACTTTATATCAAAGACTGCCCTAGGCACTTTTATGTACTTATTTCACTTGAAAACAAGCATATTGTGTGTGGTTATCTCATTGAACCAACAATGCTACTCAAGTATTTATTATCGTCCCCATTTTGCAGATGAGGAAACTTTTCCCAAGTGACTTACTTGGTCAAAGCCACTAGCTAGAAAGGGGCAGAGTGGGTTGAGTCTGGCTCCCATGACCCCAAGTTCTATGGTCCCATGAAGGGAGTGCTTCCCCCAGGCCAGGGTTTCATCTCTCCCCTTCCTTCCCAACGAGTGTGGGGGGGGGTGTCACAGTGTCAGAGCCATAAGGGCCCCAGAGACATACACAGTCCAGTTCCTTTGCTTGACAAACAAGAACTTTGCGACATGATTTGTTAAGAAGCTATACGTGCATTTTCATTCAAGTTCCATCCAATATACAAACTGGCCAATGCTGGTTCATGTGCCTTCTAAAAATTTTGCCTTGGACAAAAAAAAGTAGATGTTTATTGTGTTAAGTCTGAGTCTGTCATTTCTCTATATATCTATATTATCTGGACATAGGCAGTCTAGGTTTAAAAAAAAAAAAACAAGAAAAAAAGGATCCTAGAGCAAAAAGCAGCTTTCTGACATAAGCAGCTATGGTTTATGGAGCGATAGTAAATTCTAGGATTTTAGGCTAGAGCTGGAAAGGTGGTCTTTCTGGCACTTTATCTCTTCTCTACAACCAGTCCATGAGTAGAGAAGGGTGGGAAGGAGCACAGGAGATACTGAGAGAGGGAGAGGCTTCATATTCATGGAAACTAACTTCGCTGTACAGAATAAGAGCAAGCATGCTGACTCCCCACCATGCCGCCACCCACCCCCACCCCCACGCAGCCAAGGACATGGAGAGTGTGGTTAATAATTGCTTCCCTGCAACCCTTCACCCTCGGAACCCCAGATGTTGAGGTACAACTTATTTCCTGAGATCAGCTGCCCAACATGAGGAAGTGATACCACGGGTGGCAAAAATATGCCTCTGGTTCTTGGCACGGGGTTTGTAACTCAAGAAGCTTTGGTCAGATCTTGTTTCCCACTGAAAGGAAAGGCAGATGAGGACTCAGGTTCTAATCCTGGCTATGCCACTCCGACCTTGAGCATTTGCTCTGTTTGTCCCAGTTCCTACTTGTAAATGTTGAACCAGACGTCCTAGAATTTCTGGAATGGTTTCCTCACCTCCAAGGCTGACAGCATGGAAGCATTTCCTTACCTTTCATTACACACATCCAAAGGAAGCAAGTTCTGGGCTGCAGGGGCCACGTGATGATTCTTTTAGCAAGCACCTACTATAGGTCAGACACTACCTCAACATTTCAACCAGGTTATCTACACTGGAGCCTGATGACTCTATGGGGCAGGGGCTATTATCTTCATTTTCCTTGTATAGGAGATGTGCTCCGTGATTTTGCATGGGGACTCTGGAGCAGGGCTGCCAGTCGGATCCCAGCACTGTCGCTGACTGACCAATGACACTGGGTGGAAGACTTAGCCTCTCTGTGTCTCAGTTACTTCATCTGTAAAAGGGACTTACTACTGGTATCCCATAGGGCTGTTGTGGGCGTGTAACATTTGAACACTGCCTACATATAGAGTGTGCTCGATAAATATTAGCTGATGCCACTACATAATGAGAAAGTAGGCACAAAGAGGTTATAAAGCATATCCAAACTCACAGCTAGTAAGCGAGTGGCCAGTTTTCAAATCCAAGCAGGTTTCACACCAGCCCCGTGGTCTTCTCCCAAGCCTTGCAGCCTTTCCACTAGGGACAGTAGCTGATGGCTCTAGGGCACCTGTGATGTGCCCCACTGTCCATGTTTTCTTACCCATCCCTCACACGGGTGGGATCACTGCCCATGACCTGGAGGAGACAAGGCACTTCCTTCCTCACCTCGAAATGCCTCTGCCGGAATCTGGACCCAGGCTGGCCCAACTCCAAAGCACTCCTTTTGCCAGGAAGCCACACCACTGCTTACCTTCCCCCCTGGAAGCCCACTGTCACCAGATGCGGGTGCTTGGGAAGAAGGTCTGTGGTAGGGAAGGTTAAAAAGATAAAAGGACATCTGCAGAAGCTGTCCCCTCCCCTGACACCACTTGCAGACCCTTGGTGGATGGGGATGGGATTCAGCTGCTTGGGGACATCCTAGAAGCTGTCTGAGGTAGAGCCAGCCACCCAAGCCTGATGGCTGCTCCTGGTTCCAAGACCAGAACGTCCGGGTGTCCCCGTGGCCACCGTCCTCCGTGTTCCCGAGAGCTGCAGCCCACAGCCCGCACCACGCCTGGCCAGCTGGTGGTCCCAAGAGATGATCCCTGTGTCGGCTCGGCCCTGGGGGCCCGCCATCGTCCCCCGGACTGGCCTTGGACACTGTCTGTCCTTCCGCCACCAGCCGGGAAGCCCCTCCAGGCCCAGGCCCGACGCAAAGCCCCTCTTCCGGTGCACGGCAACCACTTCCGGTGCACAGGGGGCAGTCCCGCCCCTCTCACGGTAGCCATAACGTCCCGCAACGCTTAGCATCCACCCCTGGTAATTAGCCTGTCATCAGAACACAGCCATCAGCCTCAGCGATGCCAGTCCTTCTCTCGCTTCCTTTCAGTCCGTGAACAGCTGCTAAAGTAATTTTCCCCCAGCACAGATTTCACGCTGTCACTCCTCCGCTCGAGGTCGGCCTAGCGCGTGGAGTACCAGCCCACAGCCTCCCCGCCCCGGGGCTCTCACTGCCCTCCTCCAGCCTCCGGGGCACCGCCCCAGCCTGGCAAAGTAGGGGGCGGGGGGCGTTTGCCCCTAACGGGAGCTCACTGCTCTCCACCTCTGTGGCTTTTCACATCCCACAGCCCTCCTTAGCCTGACACTCCCGACTGCCAGTCCAGGCCGCTCGCCAGAGTTAGGGCCTAACTCCCAACTCATGTGCTTTCTAGAACCCTCCCAGGGTAACTCCATTCGCTGTTGTTCTCCTGGGGCTCTTCGCCTACATTTAGTCCAGCCTTGGGCTAGAAAGTCAGTTACAGCCCCAAGGGAACTGCGCAGGCTCCTGTCCTCCCTGAAGCACTCTGTCTGTGGGACCACGGCGACTGGCAGCTCCGCGTGGTGCTTGGAGAAGCTGCCTTGGTTATTTCCTGTCTCTCCCAGCAGTTTATTAGCTCCTCAAAACAGTCAAGAACACCTGCCACTCCCTCTCCCCTTTTCTTTTCCCTTCTTTCCTTCCCTCCCTCCCTCCTTCCTTCTTTCCCTCCCTTCCCTGTGTCTCTTGACAGCAGTATCCCTGCACAAAGTCAACATTAGATATCATTAGTTAAAAATGGATATGTTTTTTAAAAAAATGGATATATTTTATTCTCTAGGGAAATACATGAAGACCATCTCTATCAATAAGTGAAAGGGGGGTGCCTCCTTCTGTTTAGAAATGATTGGGAGTTTTCTAAGTTTGTAGACTGTAAAATATGAATTAAGTAAAAATTAAGAACTCCGATAAAGAATTTTTTTAAAAGCTATTATTCTTCTGCATAGGCCACACACACACACACGTGTGCGTGTGCACGCCTGTACATATACACAGCTGGTCAGATGATCAGACAGTGAAGAGAGCTGTCAAAATCGGACCTCTGAACCAGCAGCCCCTCTCCTTCATTTGCAAAGCCACAGAGTTTTTCCAAAATTTTCATAGTTTTTCAATCAACATTTAGGATTCGTGTTGCTCAAACCTTGGTGGATAAGATAATAGACATTAAGGCCCATGCTTACGATGCCATCGTATTAAAGGAGAGGAATGGAGGGACCTGGATGTATTTTTGGTTTGGCAAATTGTAGAAATATTTTTTTTTTTCAAACATTTGGGGTTTGGCTAAAACCAAAACTTATTTTGCCAAGCACTTTGGCCTTAATTTTTAAACCCATGTGTATTTTAGAAGAAATTCAATCTATATGTTTCTGACTCATTTACACTTAACTCATGAAAATGCTGTTTGGTAAGAGCTATTTGATGTCCAAGCAAGTTTATGAGCCTTTTTTAAGCCTTCTTTTCCCCGTTCTTACCAGAAAGTTGTATTTTGCCAGCCGTAAAAGAGTGTGAGCCCCAGAGGCCTGTGGTCAGTTTGAAATTTATAACCTCTGAAGCTTAAATGGATTCTGAGTGTGGAAAAAGTTTGGGTTCCCCTACCCTCCTCTTTTTCATATGAAGTGCATGAAAAGGCGACCTCTGATAAAGACGGGATCCTAGGTCTTAGTTTCCAAGACAGCTAAAGGTGAATCATAAAGGGTCCAATCTAACCACCAATAAATTTCCCCTAAAACACTTCAGAGGAACGATATGACACTTGAAACTCATATGGCCACAGATCCAGAGCCAACACTCTCCCGGAAAAGTCTTACTAGTTACTCCCAGGGTAAGACAAAGAGGTGAGACACGACACGATTCAAGTTGAACATTTTACCTTTGGGAGAACTCGGTAATTTTTTTTAAACTCACAGACAACCAACCCTGTTTATGACTTTTTATACATTTTTTAAATAAGCAGAATCTACTAAAAATAGCATTTGAATTAAAACCAGAAAAACAGGAAGAACACACATGCAAGCTGCTGTGACTTCACCCCATATCTTCTCTATATAATGACGCTCGGATACCACTCAATTACAGTATTCCAGTGGGAGAAAGCTTTTGGATAAAGTACTTAAAAATGGCTTATAAATATTTAAAGTATAAGCATCTAACAAATCATAATGACAAAGTTTTACATTTAACCACATGTGCTCCAAATATCTTTAAATTACTCTAAATATGGGTTTAAAATATCAAAAGGGCTTGTTGATGGGATGCAGAACTTTGCAGAGAAACTTAAACCTGATCGTTCTTGCTCCCACAACACCCAAGCTGCACAATTTTTAAAGTGTGCGTGTGTAGATTTCCTTAGAAAAAGATCACGTTACAGCCCGAATTTCCAAAACAAGAGCTGAAGGATGAAATATAGGGTTTCCCTTTCTCTCACCAAACGCAGCTTAGCCACTTTGCTTCTAGATAATTTGTTAGTGTAGGTTGGCTCAAATTTAAGACAGCAACATTTTAGAAACACTTCGAGAACTCGGCCAGCTGCAAGGAGGATATCATTACAAATTGGGACACATGTTGAATGGGAATACCATTCATTTCCAATACCAAACACATGTCTGGGGAAATAAGCCATGCAAATGAGAAAGAGATATACTTTTTAATTGCATTTTTTGGGATGTTAGGTCAATGGTTCATATCAAATGAGTCTATAAAGTGTATCTCTCCCTCCTGTTGCATAAATGCTCTCGGTCACATTCTTACCTCCCTTTTTACCCGCAACAAAACACAGCGTGCTATCAAAGAGAGACAACACACCAGAGAGGCTCAAAGGGGGAAACGATGAGACATCCAGCAGCACAGCACAAGAGCAGGGTGAGATGAGGCTGGGGAGTGCTGGGCAGCTTTGATTTGTCACAGTCTGGAACCCATGGCTCCGTGGAAAGGAAGTTCCCTTCTCTCTTTTCAGAGAAGGCGCTGGAAAAACTTGGTAGAACTGCACACACAGGCTACTGCTTATGCCAGCTCAGTACGAGAAGCGAAGAGTTAAAAGATCTTGGGGGCAGCCGGACTAGTTTCTAGTCTAAGAATGTGCTGTGCTCTCGGGGGCTATTCTAAAGCATGAGAGCCTGATTTCAAGTTTTGCTCATTCTTGTCATCTGCTTTTTCTCCGGTTGCTGTCACTAAGCATCTTTTCAATGACCCTTGAAATAATGGGTGTTTGTGTGTGAGTGTGTGTGTGTTCTCCCTCTTCGTGGATGGCCTCACGTTCTCAGGCTGGACCTCATCCCACTTGGTTGTCAGGCAGAATGCTGTGGGAATCCACAAATTTGGAGGAGAGCTCTATGGGGTCAACATTTCGAACTGGCCTCGGAAAGGGCATTGACCCCTTTTCCGTGAGAATGGGACCCTGTTAAAGGATGCCGGCATTACATCGTTTATCTTTTAAAGCTAATTTATTTGTTTCTCAGAAATGGATTCGTTTTAGGCTTTTGAGACATTAAACACACAAAAAAGCATACGCATGCAGAATGCATTACCTTAACGTGCATTCACATATGAAGTGCTGTCCATTTAGACCGGCAACCGAAGAACACGCAATAATTCTTTGCAGGATGGGGTGAAGGGAAACAGAATGGCCACCTCTATTACTCTGGAACAATCTCTTTGACAAAAGAATCTGGAAAAGGCAGTGTGCTGGGGGTGGAGGTCTTTCACCACATGAGGTAACTGTGCTCGAGTGTATTTTGGTCCTCAAATACCTCTAGCCCTCCCCAGGACTTGTCTGCACGAATGTAGGTGTAAGTGATTGAAACATGATGCCCAGGCAGCCGCTCAGGCTGGCAAGGAGATGATTTGTCGGAAATCAGACAGGGAGTTTATTTCTAGCACCTTTCTGAGCAATGGCTTGTTAAGAAGTGATCCAAAGATTTCCCTCTCTCCGAGCCCGGTGTCTTGGGGTGAAGAAGCATGCTAGTGAGCTAGGGAAAATGGGTAGCGCTTCCAGACATGGCCCCATCAATGCCTTGGTATTTACTGAGCCGTCCACTTCCCAGACGCCAGCCATTCTGCTCCCTTGGCCTTGAAAGTAGGACAGAAGCTTGTCCCCTGAAGGACAGTGTATCCCTCCACAGTAGAAACCTCAAATTCCAGGGGGCTGGGGGAGTATCTAACTTGTTTCTTCTCTTGCTTACCTTTTCTTGTGCTCACAGGACATGGAGGGTCTACAGCCTTTTGCCTTTTGTCACTAAAGCCGTCTTCTGGAGGCAAGTCTTACGTTATATCGCGGCAACGGTGGTTCTGCGATATTAGGTCCATCCACGGCAAAAACTGCTACAGATAATTCTGTTTTAAGGAAAACTTTACCATTAAATTGGCTTCCTCAGAGAGACAAGGAAAATTCCAGCTCAGATATGGCTTTGTGATGATGTCAAATAATCCTTCCGAGATGTCAGGCATAGTTCTTCGGAAGCCTAGGTCTACGGACCTCTCCTCCAAGACAATGCCTCTGTGCACGGGTATGTAACACCTGCCCTAGAATTCCAGGGGGCGCTGCTGAAGGCCACCCGTGGACTAGTCCAGGGAGCAGAAGACCAACTTGAAGGAGCAGCCACATCAGCCAGAAGGCCTGAAAGCCAGGCCGGGACTAGCACGGCACCTGCACACCCCTGAGACTGAGTGCTTTCGAATTTGTGCACTGAGCACCCTCTCACTTCACCCTAGTCCGAGCCCTGCTGAAGATGGAAAGTTATGGCTCCATCTGAAAGAAGTAAATACCTGGTCACATATATCCTTTCCTATTGCACCATAATCTAATTGAAATAACATCCAAAAGCCAGATGCTTGCACATTAAAACCACCCTTTGTGGCAAGGGTTAAAACAGCCAGAGGCCCTGAATGAGATGTGGCTAAGGCCGACCTTGACTCTGTGCAATCTAGAAAAGTCTCCTCTACACATCTGAAATGATCACAGGACGCTCCAGCAGTTCCTCCCAACTCATACGTGTCCATGAGGTGGACCTGGCAGTTTCTCTCTGACTCTGTGAATTACCCCTACCTAGAACTGGACAGCCCTCTGCATCTTGACAGACAGCCGAAACTTGAACATCAGGGGTTACGTGGCCAATTTAGACATTCCATAACCCCATGTAGTGGGACATTAAGAATCTCCAGACTGGCAAGAGGGTCTGAGTACACCTCAATGGGATCAATTTCCTCTTCTCAGTCTCAGGTTCTCTTCTTTTTCCTTGCCTTCATAGCAGGCAGCCAAAGGAGTACTTCCAACGTATGGATCTGACTTCCCAGGCAGCTGACTCTCTCAAGTTTCCCAGCTGGAGAAACTAAACTGGCAAAGAGTTACCCATCACCTCCACCCTTCGGGCTTTCCTGAAGAGGTCAGCACACCTCCCCCCACCTTGAGATCATCCTTCTCAGGACTGTGGCTCCATAACCAGACTAATGATTAAACTCCAAGGAGCCACAACTAGGGCTGCCTCCTCCAGCTCTCCCAGAGAAAACAAAAAGTGGGAGGCACCCCTGCTGCTGAGGTGGAGGGAGCAGCATGGGGCAGAGGGAGCAGCATGGAATTGGGACCAGGAAAAAGAGTCCCAGATTTTCTTCCTATTTTAGAAACATGTACGAAATCTGGAAGCCACAAAGGTGGAAGTTGTATGGACTTGTTGCTCCAGGGGAATGGAAAAAGTGAGGGTGAAAAGGTTACTCATGGTACACATTTTTTCCATTGATTATTTTACTTAGAATATGTCATTTCCCTGGAAAATCGAGGAGGGGGGATATTTTCTTTTGAATATCTTCAAACATTTGCAAATGGTTACTCTGAACTCCCCAATGTACCATAAACAAGTGTAAACTGTAGAAATTCAGAAAATGTACAAATACAAACCGATCCCCCAAGCTCCCAGGCAAAGACAAAGAAGGGAGTATTCCATTTACAAATGGAATTCTTTGTGGATAGAATAGTTTGGAAAATGTTTATACGTTGTTTTTCTTATTATTTGGAGGAATATTTTTTCCAGCCTACAGAAGCTACAGCACTGGTATTTGAGGCCTTGAAAGTAGAAGATTAAAGGAAGATTACAATCTTCCAAAGTCTTTGACTAAAACCTCATTAGTTCTGCATCTAAGACAGTATCTGCTCGTTGAAATCATTTGTAATCATATCAACAAAGAAGAATGCATAAAGTCAGGTAACCAGGAACAGAATCACTTCGAAATGGAAAAAACAAAGAAAACAAAGCCCCCCAAAAACAAAAACAAAAAAACACCAAACCTCATACTGGCCAAGAACTAGCAAATCTGATGGCTTCTTTGAAGAACACTGTAGTTCCCCAGATTACTGATCTCAAGATACAGTCTCCTTTGAATCTGCTTAAGATAATAAACAAATAAGCCAGTAATAGGGTAGGAGAATGGCAGGCACAGGGGAAAAGTACGAAGAACCCTGACAAGTTACCGACAGACTTTCCAAGAGAAATTGTGTGTGAGTCACCAACAAGCACATGGAGAAATGACTCGGCCACACCTCAGCCCCCACAACTCCGTCCGGTTTAATGCTTTCCACTTGGGCTTTAACTCGTCACCAACAGTGTTCACTGTCAGGGCACAAAAGCCATGCCGCCCCTTATTTAACGGATGCATTTCCAATTTCCACCACCATATGAATGGGCTGGGTTTCTGAAGGCACCGAAGAAAAACAGCACCACATGTGCACAGAGAATCAGGAAGGGTCAGAGGATGTGAGTGAATTATGGCGGTTTGAGACTGCACTTCGAGGTGACACGTAACTCCAGAGGGCAAGAGGAAATGTGATTTAGTGGAGGAGAGGCAGTTCTTCCCCATCTTAAATCACTTGCCTTGTCACCTTACTGGAGCTGGCCAAGCCTGAGTGTCTCTGACTTTAGAGAAAAGCTGTAATTTCTTACGGGACCCATCATAAAAAGAACTCTCCCATCTCAAGGGGCTATGGGCAATTTTGTCACTGCATCTTCTGAAAGTGGCTGAAGCCAGGTTAATATTTTTCGTAACGACTCCGGTCCACATACAAGACCCTAATGTGATTCTGTATTCAGCAACATATATCATCCAAACAGCCATCATGTGTATCATGCTTTTATGTTCTTTGGGCCCCTCGCTACTCACGGACCCGTGGCACTATTCTTGGCCTGGTCACTTCTCACTCTAGTAATGGCAGTAAAATTGTTCACCCTCCAGTTCCTCCCATAACATCACAGGAATGACTGCTATCAGAAAATATTTAAAATTCCAATTGCCAATGCTTTTTGGCTTTCTCAAGGCCATCACTTCTTCATCCCACACTTTCCTGTTGCTCACTGTTTTATTAACTAGGTCAAATTATGCTGGTGGAGATATAAGGGGCATTTCCATTTGAGGTTGACTACGAGAAGGCTAAGTCCATCTGTCTCCAGACAGCAGAATTTGTAGATGTAAAACCAAGAAAGGATGGTGAGCTGATTTTTAGTGTTCTGCTCCTACTGGCAAAGCCAGCAATGGAAAAGGAAACCTCAAACTATGGTGACTGGGAAAGCCTTCTCAAACCGCCCAACAAGCTCCCTGGCGCTAGCCCTATGCTTCCCAAACAAGCCTCTGGCTGTGAGTTAGGTAGGTCCCCATGTAAATATGCCAACATGGAGACAATGGTCTGGACACGCCATATCCAGGCTTCTGGCCCACATCTTTATTTCCCACTGTGGAGTAACGGGCTGGTATTTAGGTTTGTTGTTGCTGCTAGAAAAACAAGAATTGAACACTGTCAAAAAAGAAAGAAAGAATTGAATACTGTCTCAACACTTGGAAAAGCTGGCAGATATGTTTGGTTTTTGTCTAGGAACCTTCCCCAAGACAGCTAAGGTGAATAAAAGAATTTCATCAAGTATGGTAATAAAGGGACCATTTAGCCCATTCTCTTACAGTGGTTTCAAGAAAATGCAGCTCTGGAGTCAAACAGCCTGGATTTGCATCTTGACTCCTTCCTAACTCGGTCATCTTGGGCCACTTACTTAACTTCCATGTCTCAGTTTCCTCATCAGTAAAATGAAGAAAACAATAATTATCACATTGATCCAGATCCAAATAAATACTACTAAAAAACACTTAGAAGGGGGCCTGCACATGCAAACATGAACCAGCCGTTCTTCCTATATGGTCCACTTCTACCCAGGCTTCCTTCCTCCCCGGATTTATGTCCCCACCAGACTAAGTGGAAGGCAGGCACTGAATCATAGTCACCTTAGTTTCTCCCCAGCTCCTGGAAGAACTGTGCACAAACCAGGAGCTCAGCAAATGTTCATTTCTCTTCCTTTTCTCTCCACAAACTGTTGCTAAGCCTCAACTGGATGGACGGCGGGCCTGGGGCTGGCAGGCTGGAGTTAAATACTGGTTTTCTCACTTGCTAGTTCTCATTTGGACAACACCTCCATGCCTTATCTTCCTCCTTGCTAAGGTGGAGATGACACGGATTCTGCCACCTGGTGGGAGGCTCACAAGAGACCACGTCTGGCTCTGGTGGGAGTGCTACACATGCTAGTTCCTATTCCCCTTGCTGAAATTCTGGACTCATTATCAATAGCTCATTGGGCATGAAGCAGGATTCCTTCCCTTTATGAGGTCGGACATACAGACTCCCAGTGCTTCCGCAGCGTGGCCCTCTCACCTGTCAATGCCTCCCACTTTCCGTAGAGGGGAGCACCCCACCGGCTGAGCCACTGAGCCCCAGAAAGGAGAGAAGGCAAAGCTGGTCAGCAATGCTGGAGGCCTGCCCTAGGGAATGCTTCAGGACAAGAGGAAGGAGGAGCCTCCCTCAACAGGACCTATGGACCACTCTTCCAACATTTTGCCATGGAAATGGGGCTTAGCGGCCCAGGGTTCGGTTGGTATAAGCATGTAAGAAAGTTAGTTTGTATTCTCATCTTGCACACGGAACCTGTGGTTTTTGAGAAAATTTGGTGAGTCGAGACCTTGTGCCAATAAGCCTACCCGCCTCCCGGAAAGTGACTCAGTTCACCTTTACCACAGCTCTGTAACCTCACGTCTGAACATTTAAGGGTCCCAAGGAATCTCTCCCTCCTCCCCACACCGTCCCTCTTCTTCAACAGGGTCGATTACAGAGATGGGCTTAAGAATAAAAGTCTGGTTAACTAGATAGTGTTTCAAGTCAGGCGCAAGACGGGGCTTCACCATTAAGTCAGTCACCTTGGGCACGGCATGTACCTGCTGTGATGAAGTTTCCTCGGCTGTAAAATGGGAATGATGTTGGATCAAAATGGTGACAGCGTGTGACCGCACTAGGTGAACTCTAAAACACGCACGGTAAAAACACGAACATCCCGGTAGCGCTCTCGCGCCTCCGCCTCGTAAGGAGTAGGGAGAGGTGCACGGGCTCGTGCGGAGGAGAGCCCCGGTGGACATACAAACCTTTTACTTATTCTGATTTCTAATTCGGAGGCACCTCCTTTTGAGCGGAGGCTCCAGGTCCTCCGGCCCGGCGCTGAGCATGGGCGAGGAGATGATGCACGGCGCCATGGCAGTCTTCTCCGCGGGTTTTGGCACAGGCTGGATCACGCAGCCCGTCTTGGGCAGCATCCGCAGAGCATACGCGTGGTCCTCGTCCGCGGGGTTATTAAGGTTCGGGTCTGACTTGTCGCCCCCCGCCAGGGCTTCCTCCCCCATCAGCTTTTTGGCCGCCTCCCCGTCCAGGTGACAGTTGGAAGCACAGTTGTTCTCCTTGACCGACTCCAGCTCGCTCACCGCCGGCTCCTCGGGCGACAGCAGCTTCTTGGGGGGCGCGGGCGGCGGCGGCGGCGGGGGCTGCTCCGGCGGAGGCTCCGCGCCCTTGGCGCCCTCGGCCGCGGCGGCGGCGCCGCGCGTGCCATTCACGATGACGTTGCAGGCCGCGGCGGCCTCGGGGCCCGCGGGGGCGCCCGGACCTGGGTCGCCAGCGGCTGGCGGGCTGCAGTGGCCGTCCCTGCAGCCGCCGCAGGTCCTGCGCTCTGCGGCGCCCGGCTCGCGCTCCGCCTTGACGTGCGCGTGCAGCGCGCGGTGGATCACGTTGTGCAGCCGGGCCCGGTGGCCCACGGTCAGGTCGATGACGCCGTCCTGCGGGCCCTGCAGCACGCCGGGGAAGCCGAGCTGGCCGCCCGCGCCCTGGGGGGTGCCTGCGCGCCGCGTCAGGTCCACCACCTCGCCCCGGCCGTGCTCCGCGGGCGCGGGCGCTAGGCTCAGGGCTTGGCCCGAGCAGCCGGGCGGCGAGTCCGCAGACTTGGACGAGCCCTGCTTAGAGTCCCTGGGGGACAGGGAGTGTCCGCCTGGCTTGCCTCCAGACGCCGAAGAGTCGCCAGGGGCGCTCGGAATGAAGTTCTCCCCGTTGCTGGAGAATCCGTTGGGGGGCTTGGAATCATTGACGTGAGGGATGGGAATAGGGATGGGGATGGGCACGGGCAGGGGCACGATCACGGGGTATGGCACGAGCAAGGTGGGGGGCGGCACCAGCGGGGCGAGCGATGGCAGCCCGAAATTCATCATCTGGGGCACGGGCATCGGGCCATTTGGCATCATGCTCACCGGCGGGAAGGGGAGACTGGGCAAGGGCGCGCCCGGGGGCGGTGGGGGCAGCAGGCCCGGGGGGTTCCCAGGCATGGTCGGGGTGCTGGGGGGATGGATGTGGGGCGACAGCATGGGCCGGTGCATGGGACTGGAAGTGGGGCCCAGGTTCCTGGGGCCGCCGGGTGGGGGCCCGATGCCAGGGAGCATGGGGTTGGACAGGGGACTGTTGGGGTTGGAGGCGTGGTGCGGCGGCCCGCGAATAAAGGGCGGGCGGATCTGCTGCATGATCTGTTGTTCCATGAAGATGGGCAGCGGCACCGGGCCGCGGTTGGTCATCACCATGGGAGGGCTGCGAGGCGGGACACCGAGGGGAGGCCCGATGCTAGCAGGTGGCTGGACGGAGACAGGAGGGATGTTTGGCGTCTCGCTGATGGGCATGGACTTGGGCACTGGCGTGGGGATTTTAGTGACAGAGCAGTTGGCAGTGTCAGATGGAGAGACGGTGGTGGACGACGATGGGCCAGGGCCCTGGCTTTGGCCAGCTGCAGCCACCGGGGAGGGGGCCTTCCTCCGAGCATCTGTTAGAGGGATATTCCAAGAGTCTGGAGTGAGCAGCTGCACCCCGGTGCCTTCTGCTTTATTTTCCATGGGAGGGTGTAGTGTGCCGCACAACCCAGCTGGAAGATTGGCCTGTGTCTCTTTGTAGAAAATGTCCATTTTGTATTGATTGAGACATTTTGCACTGCAGAACTGAAGCCTTCGTTCCCCGTCCCCAAAATCCAGGTATTCTTTTGTGTGTCTTATGTGCTTACACCAGTCACATACCTACAACACAGCAATAAAAAGAAAACAAGATAAGCAATTTCCTCTGGCAGATCGTGTTTCGTGTTTCACATAGAGGTTCTTTCAAACTCTATCACCATTTTTCGAACAGGCGGAAGGGTTTCTTTCTGAAAGGTAACATTCTTAAATGTTTGTCAAATGATTTCTCCTTGGAAGTCAGACGTGCTTTTTAAATAGTAACTCTTGGGCATAGCAATTATCACCATTTTCCAGGAAAAACAATTCAACAACAACCCCAAACCCTGTTGTACCCGTGAAGCTCAACATAAAGGGGGGGGGTGTCTGACAGAAAGGCGTACATCCCCCTGCCCACATATTTTCACCTGTCCAGGAGGCTCGTTGGAAATGTAAATGTAAAGGCTGTGGAGAAGAGGTTTCTCCAGAAGTTCGGCGGCCTTTGAAACAGAGCCCCATAAAATTCTCCTCACGCAAAGTACTTTACACTATTGACTGTGTTCAATAATGCAGTTGGAAAGGTTGTGCTGTGTTAACCAATAACACAAAGCGCGGAACATCATTATGTCTGGCTTCCAAAGGGAAACTTGGAATTAGTCATGAAGTCTGTGTGAGGTTTAGCTATTCCCAACCTGTGATGTTGCAGCAAGCTAGAATTATTTTTTGAGCTGTTTGCCCACTCGCTCTCAGTAGTCAGAATTTTTGGTGACATTTCTTGGCAGGCAGTCTTATTTAACAACTTTTCAAACACCAGAGAACGTTTTCCAAAAGTTGTTATGGCTTCCTCCCCTCCCCTTCAAATCTACTCCTGGCAAAAGAAAGATATCACCAAATTTATTTTAAAGTTGGGCTGCAGAACTAATTAAAGGCTGAGAGCTTTTCCCAATTGGAAATCACTAGACATCAAAGTTCAAAAAATAGTCATTCTCGGCTTCAGAACCCATTACTTTGGAGAAATTATTGTGATTTCATTAACACATTAATTTTGCAACACCATCAGCTCTCACAGATGGTGAAGACATGATCTACAATTCAAATATGACTCTTGTTTGCACAAATGTCTTTCCTTCATATGGCATTTTAAACAAGAATTAATATGAGTAATCTTGCCATAGCTATAAACAGATAAACAGATGTCAAAATTTTCAGTAGTTCTTTCAGTGCCTTACTTTTTTGACTGGAAATTACACACACATTTTTTTTTCTTTTTCTTTTTTTCTTTTTCTATCTAAATTTCCTTCTTTCTTTCTTTTTAAAATCATATTCTTAGCACTCAATCCATACAGCGGTGGAGGAAGAATTGGGAAATGCTGTGCAATGGTGAGTTCACTGAATTCAAGGCTCTCCTCCGTAAAGCATTGTTTCCAATATTGCTCTCAACAGAAACTTGTTTTTGTTGAGGAGGGTGCCTGTTGTTCTGTTGTTGGTGCAATGCTGTTGCCTTTTTTTTTTTTTTTTTAACCATAGTAAACGGATAGCATTAAAAGATGATAACTTTTAATCACAATTGGTCGCATCAACAATGCAAAAACAACATATGCTGGGCATTTGATTCCTTATCTCATTTAAGTCTCAGCTTTCCTTGCCTGTAAACAGTGGTGGCATGCTCGTATGCGACTGAGGGTGTGTGGATTTGTGGCAGATGTGGGTCTGTATGTGTAAAGCCACTCTCTTCCTTCTCATTTTTTTCCCCCACTGATATTCGCAGGTAATATACTGCAAGGCACGAGACTGAGTAACGGACACTTAATGGCACACATTCGTTTTCTGTGTAGTCTTAAATTACCCTTTCAAAAATCCTTGTTGTAAGAAGAATAATTTCAATACTAATATACTTCTGCATTTCAGTACAGTATTTTCAGGTTTCTCTAGAATTATAGGAATCTTTTTTTATTTTTTTTTAAAGATTTTATTTATTTATTTGAGAGAGAGACAGTGAGAGAGAGCATGAGCGAGAAGGTCAGAGGGAAAAGCAGACTCCCCGTGGAACTGGGAGCCTGATGTGGGACTCGATCCCAGGACTCCAGGATCATGACCTGAGCTGAAGGCAGTCGTCCAACCAACTGAGCCACCCAGGCGTCCCTATAGGAATCTTTTTTCAAATCATAGGTGAGAAATCTGCAAGTTTACAGGTGAGTGCAGAATTGCCTCTGATGAAAAGAATCACACAAAACCCAGCAAACCTTGAAAATTCTTATCTAGATAATGGTTAAATAAACTAGTAGTTAAACCTTGAGGCAAGTAAGTTATTACTTTAAAAACCTGATCATTTTTACAAAGTTAATATGTAATGATGTGACATTTAAATCCCTATACGAAATAAAACCACCCAATTGTTTCACTATTAGAACCCATAGAAAGCCTAAAATTTAAATTTGTAAGCTTGAAGGAAAAGATCAAATATAGCTTCTTTAATCATGAACTAAAAAAAATATTATCAATGAATTAAACTAATTAAAATAATATGCCAAATTTTCTGGCATATTTCTTTTGGATCTTATTTTTTAACCATAAGGGGAAAGAGTTTTCTGAAATCCTTAATTGGTTTTTAAATTGCCAGATTGAATTATTTTCCTCCAGAGGATTCCTCTGTTTCCTCAAGCTAAATAAATATTTTCAAGTGGAGTCACAAAAAATAATCTAAATATAACTTAAATGTTCTCCCTTCCTTCACTTCCTTCACTTTTAATAATTCAGTGATGAATAAGGAATGCTCACAGATCCATCCCAATTATCAAATGAGAATTCTCCACCACATTTCATCTATTTCCACATAAAATGAATTTCAGACATCAAAGTTTTAAAGCAAAATTCTATTGCATCAAACTTTCCGGTTAAAGCAAAGGCCTAATGTTTACAGCTTCATTTTCTGCAACATTCTAAAGCGTTAGGTAATAGTGTGAAAGTTTGTGACTGCCTCATTTTGGGTAATGTGAGTGTGGATGTGTGTGTGTTCTTGCCTTATTATATTTCAGTTCAGAACACTGCCCTAAAAACACAGAAAAGCAATCTTTCTGATGAAGCAAAAAATTATTAGAGAGAAAAAAACCCGTCACTTAAGAAATAATGAATCAAGTCTGTCTTACAGGAGATATCATTTAAGATGAGGTCAATGAATTTATGGCACAAATGGCTAAATCATGTGAGGCAATAAAACATGGTACCATCATTCATTCCACATCTAACTAATGACACACTTCTGGTAATTAAAGATTTCATCATAGGAGCCTGAGCTGATTACTTAAGATGTGATAGTTCGGTGAAAATACGTACTATAGATCTCCCTCTTTAATAAAACAACATTTTCATATCCATGAAATACATAGCATGTGTCTCATAAACTATGGTTTTCTGAATTGCCTGTTATGGGGGTAATCTTCCTTTCTTGTTCCATAGGCGGCTTTAATTTTTTTTTTTTATTTTTAGTTTTTGTCTTAATATGCCAAGAAGTACCAGAATTCCTTCAGATATTTTAAAAGATAAAGATTAAGAAGTACAGAGCTCAACTCACTGGGCTCTGGAACGAGTTCCCCCTAATTCCACCCCAGCTTTGTTGCTGTTGGAATCTGGCCTCTTTGGTTCCACTTCTCTCCCTAACAGGTCCCAGATTGGACAGAGCTGAAGCTGGAGCTGCTTAACGATGGCAATCTGGGGGCTGAACAATCGGCTCATGCAATGCCATTGAGCAGGACAGCTGAAATGCTTCGTATCACAAATACATAATGCATCACCAGGAAGACAAAAAGATCACAAAGGAGATAAACAAATGCGTATTCCATTCAACCCTCTAACGGCAGTCCTCAAAAAGATTGAATTTACCTTCCTGGGATGTGTCCAATTCTGAACAACAGAATGAACATTTCCTTTAGTCCATTTAGTATTTCTATTTTGGTGGCTGGCTGCCAGGTTTGTACTTATAAGCTCAGTGGCCTGATGGACTCACTCCTTTCCTGTGATATAAATGTGTGGCAACCTACACCCGCTAAACTACTCAAAAGACACTGCCTCAGCAGAAATATCACTTGCTCTTGATAGAAGAGAACTGGAAGGCGGGACTTCTGGTTCCTATAACTCTTTCCATCTTGTATTTCTCCTGGAAAGAAAGCAAGCTATTCATGTTGGCAACTGAGCCTTTATTTTTACATAAACGTCCAAAGTCAAAGCCGAAGTATGCCATGAGGTTACCCACATGGGCATAATATACACATTCTACTGGGCTTAAGAGAGAGGATGCGGGTGACTGGGGAGGGGGTCGGGGTTCCTAATTAACACATTAATCAGCTGTCGACTGTGGGAGTGAAGTTCACCCTTTAATGGAACCCACTGCCACCTTCGGAGTGGTAATCTGGTGTGAGGCAATATTTAATTAAGAAACGCTTTTGCTGAAATCTTTCTTATCTGGGCAGGGGCAATTGTAGCAACGGACCAATAAAAGGATGTTAGCAATCCCCTGAATGCCATCAACAATCTGAAAAACAAAACAAAATCTTCGTGTGCTCCTGACTTTCCACAAATAGAGCACCCAGGTAACAGCTCAGAAGTTATAGCTCCTTAAACGAAATTGTAGCTTGTCCTAAGAGGCTGGTTCTCTGGGTCTTGGCCTGTTAAATGTGGCAAACAATCAGTGTTTTTAGAGTCTGGAGTCTGCCCTACCTGTGGTCACCTCACACATGAACTGACCCCACCCAGACCCCTGCTTCCAGCCTGACCCAGAGGTCCCAGGGTCCCAGCAACTGTTTTTTGGGGGAAGCAACTACCTCCATCAAGGCCCTAATTCCATGCCCTTGGGCAGCAAAGGATGCTATGGAAATTGCCCGGGATTTGGAATCAGAAGACATGGGTTTGATTGTGGGCTCTGTTATTTACTAGCAGTGAAAATTTCAGCTTCAGTTTTTTCCTCTGTGAAATGGAACTAACGGTAGTAACGAGCCATGCCTGTGTGCCCAGCAGATCACCCGGCTTGCTGCACAGTACGTGGTTTGTTTTTTGTTTTTTTTTTTTTCAGTCCCTAGCCCGCCTCCCTCATGGTTGCTGATGTCCCAGGAACATCCCATATGTTTAGGTTCATTTAAACTAATGGGAGGATGTTTCTATGGCAGTGTTAGTAAGGAACGGGTAATGGCCATGCACAGCTTTCCAATGGGCCTGTGTGTCTTTGAGAGAGAAAAGAGTGTGTTTCTCTGTTTCTCTCTGGGCAAATGCCTGCTGTACCTCATAGACACCAGCCCCCCAGCCCAGCTTCCCAGGAGACTGTTCCAGGATAACAGAGGGGCTCTGTCTGCAGGGAACCAAGCCCGTGGCTCTATACGCATCCCAGCTGACCACCATCCCGAGAAGATTCTAGTCAGCTCCTGCCGAGCCCTCTCTTTCCACGGCCGGTCATTCTCCAATTCAGGCAAAAGCTTGACAAAGCAGCACGGCTGCTTGGAAATGAGTGTTCGGACCATTAAAGGGAAGAATTCCTTTCCGGCTCAACTGCTCTTTGAATAGTGGAAGCCATAAACTGTGCTATTCATGTTTTATTAAAAAACAGAGCTGATGAGCGATCTGCTTGACTCATTACGTGGAAGGGCCAAAAGCCACAGTAACACAGCCTTTCCAGACAGGATGACCCAAGCCCTGCATTGGGAGAACGCACAGGAGGACGAGCCCCCGTGGAGCAGGGAAGGGTGCACCAAAACCTGATTCGGGGACCCAACTCACCATTCCAAATTTCCTTGCGAAGCTGGACTAGAGAGTAAAGGAACGAAAAAGACGGCCTAGCCATAGATTTTTGCAAGGCCACTCAGAAATCAGGAGAGGGATTTAGAACCAGCAAGAACCATTGTTCTTCTTCTTCTTTTTTTTTTTTTTTTTTTAAGCAAATTCATGGAGAAGTTCATTTTCAAAATAAACTTTCTGCAGGTTTGGATTTCAACATGATGATGTTTGCTACATAGTTCTTTTTATTTATGGATCATATTGGGTTTTGTGTTTTGCTTTGTAGTTTGGGCTCCTTCTCTCCCTTTCTTCTCTCGTTTCTCTAATAGGATCTGGAACTCAAGGAGAGGCCAACAAGCATCTTTGTTAGAATTAAAAGTCTCCTTAGAAGACTGGGCCTGTAGGAAATTTATACTGTGACTCATGTTCTTTGCATCATTTTAAGCTGGATTTCAGAAGTCTTGGCCCAGGTGACCAGGGCAATGTCCTTCTTTTGCACATATGCCATGAGGTCTGTCAAGCAGAGAGGAGATGGGCTTGGTTTGCAGGACCTCAGTGAGCGTTGACAAAGGACTCATGACTGACCCAAGTCTATTTCTACAGCCAAAGCAAGAGATGGAATCCTGGCCTGTATTCAGTGACTGGGGGTCCTCCTCACAGCCAAACACATGATGGAGAAGAAGGCGATTTTTCCCTTTGGTCTGATGTGTTACCTTGCCTGAGAGCATTAGCATATCACACAAAACTCTCTGCTTCACTTCTGCTGAATAAATGCAACTTACATCTTCTAAACCCAAGTCATCCAGATGGAAAACTAAAAAAATTCAAATGTTGGAAAATCTGGTCTACCTGGTGGAAATATCTGCCTCTTCATTTTCCAGTTAATGCCTTGAGAGGACACAGAAATAGCTCAGGAGATCTCAGAGCAATGAAATCGAGCCCTGAAAAGAACCTTAGAGATCAGCGGGTCCACCCCTCCAGCCTCCAGCTCCTGGTGGGGCCGGGCATCTAATCACTCTGGGTCTCAGGCGCTCAGCGGTGAGATGAGCTCATCGATAGTGACAGAGCTCCCCGAGACACCTGCCAGGAAGAAAGAACCAGCCCATTCTCCGCCTGCTTCTTGGAGGCTCGTAGCTGTTCCTGGTAAACTCTCATTCACTTACCAACCCTGTACTGATTACTTGGAACCTGTCCGGCACCCGGCTAAGAGTTCTGCTTGCACAGCCTCATTCAATCCTCTTTGAACAGTCTTTTTTTTTCTTTTAAAGATTTTTTTTTTATTTGACAGAGATCACAAGTAGGCAGAGAGGCAAGGCAGAGAGAGAGGAGGAAGCAGGTTCCCCACAAAGCAGAGAGCCCAATGTGGGGCTTGATCCCAGGATCCTGGGATCATGACCTGAGCTGAAGGCAGAGGCTTTAACCCACCGAGCCACCCAGGCGCCCCCTCTTTGAACAGTCTTGTGTATACTTCTCGGCTCCCTCAGCTACAATCTGAACCAGCTTCTCCCTGTGGATCCTCGGAATTGTTCCCACTTAAGCCCCTAGTGTCCACCTCTGCCCAGTCCTCAAATCTCTCCAGGACACCCCATCAAAAGTTATGACTTTTATTATTGTGCCTGCCAGAAGCCCCAATTTAATGTAATAAGAATTGAGGACTAACGATAGCTACCACTATTTAAGCATTAGTAGTAACCATGCTAACTCTGTTACCTCACTGAATCTCCACAAATCCCTTAGATAACCTGTGTAACGGGGCTTTATGGAGGTTAAATAACGTGCTCAAGATTACCTGCGCCGGTAACAGACGGCAGATTCAGATCCTAACTTAGATCTGTCTGGCTTCAGAGGCCATACTGCCCCCCACTAGCTCAAGGATTTTTGCATTTTCTTTTAAAGCTACAGGATTAAGATGGTTGACTAGTATTTGATAATGACGTCGTTCTGAAATTCCAGAATTTAGTCCTCTAAGGATATTCACAGGTCAAGCTCAATCGGACTCCCCCAGCGAGCTTGGGTTCCCCTCTACACATACACAGACGGTCTTCCAGGCAGCACTCTGTCACTCTTCCGGTGACAGGGAGAACCGTCCCAATACATCCCCACAGGCAAAGAGTGATCCACATCATAGCGACCGATCTCCTCTGCACTGAGTTTTCTGGTGGCTTTCTTTTTTTTTTTTTTAAAGATTTTATTTATTTATTTGACAGAGAGAGAGATCACAAGTAGACAGAGAGGCAGGCAGAGAGAGAGGAGGAAGCAGGCTCCCCGCTGAGCAGAGAGCCTGATGCGGGGCTCGATCCCAGGACCCTGAGATCATGACCTGAGCTGAAGGCAGCGGCTTAAACCACTGAGCCACCCAGGTGCCCCTTCTGGTGGCTTTCTAAAGACAACTGCAGCACAGTTGGAGAGCCCTATGCAGCCTTGTTTATGGCAGCCTATTCTGTGGTTGGGCAGTTCTATCAAAAAGCTTAACCACTTCACATCCCGGTCACTTCCACCCACTGATAGCAGTTCTGTTCACCAGGGTCTCCTAGCATAAACCAACTCCTCTTCTGAATCTCAGCTTGTCAAATACTTAAAAAGAGCCGTCAGAGTTTCCCCAGATCATTATTTTTAAACAACTGGGGGTGTCCTGTGTCCATTCTCCAGGAGGGCACGTTCCCAGAGCCCTCCCATCCTTTCCGTCCTCCTGTGCCTTGTACCGAGGCATACACTTCACCTTGGTAATGCCCCTCTTAACGGGTAGAGCCCAGAATGGAATGCAGCAGCCTGACGGGCACAGAGTCCAGGAAACTCTCCTCTCCCTCTTCCAGAACACTATACTGTGCCTCCACTAATACCACCCAAGAATACATTTGCTTTTTTTTCTTAGCAGGCATATCCTGCTATAAGGTCTTTGCTTTTTAACAACAAACATTTACTGAGTAACTGTTAAGTGCCAAGTTCAAAGCTTTTGCTTATCTCCCTTAATTCTGGCAACAAACTTGTAAAGGAGCTACTGTTATTCCTATTTCACTTGAAAAGGAGGAAACAAAGGTTCAAAGAGATGATGTGGTTTCCCGAAGCTCTCACAGCCTACAAATTGTGGAGCCAGGATCCAGATCCAGAACTTGCAACCCATCCTCTCGCTCTGCCACACTGCTTGCTTCATTCTGAGCTTCTGGTCAACCAAAACCTTTTTTCCCTAAGTGCTCATCAATCATTTGTTTAATGATATAGTCAAGGACTTTTGAGGGAAAGCCAACCAGCCTACTGTGTCTAGAGTTTCAGAAATGAGAAACTCTTGCCCAATATTGAAAATTTGGTTAACATTTGTCCTTTTTCTGTCTTTATAAAGCCTCTCCCATCTATCATGATAGAGCAAAGATTATATAAAAGTAGATATGAAATTATCTACAAATTCCCTCAAAAGGGGCTCAGAGATCTAAATTTGCTTAGCACAGCAGGTGCTCTCCACCTAGCTCTTTGCCCACAATGTGGAATTCATAGCCTTCTTCACGGTATTCGTCTCACCCAGTCTCAAGAACATTCTCTTTATGGAGACAATACAAAGAAACCAAATAAAAGTTGCCCAGCCCTGCTTTCTCACCTGCTTTGGTTAAATATTAACCATTTGCTCTAAACATTGATCTATCCAACTCTCCTTCCAGTTCCTTTCATGAGCCTAGCCCTAAGAGCTCCCTTTATTACCCTGGAGAGTTCCCCAAGGGTTCAGTCCCTTATGCATCCTAGCCTTTTTGACACAGAATTCATTTTTGGAATTTCCCGCCCCTCATGTTGCTCCTCCAGCCCTAAGATTACACTGAGTCTCTGATTGTGGTTCTAAATCCACCTTTCCTTGGAACTTAAACAAAATTCTGCTTTTCTAAATTGTAGGGAATGTGGCTGGTCATATCGAGCATTTTCTCCATCTCCATTGCACAGTCCAAGATAGCTGGGTCATTTTCCTCTCCATCCACACACTAAGCAGCTGTCCTCCATCTTAACCAAGTGCCGATCAAATTAAGTTCTCCTTACTGTTTCTCTACCTTCTCAGAACTATCAACAAGACATGGGAAGAAAGGTCAGTTATTCCATTTTTAAGAGAATGACATTCTTAGTAGATATTTAGGTAAGCTGTCCCCTTTCTTGCTTCTTTGTTAAATAATCTGTTTTTAACATCTGCTTCAGATTTTGTACTCAATACTCCAAAATAATTCTTGTGATGTTTCTTTTTATTCTCCTTAAATTCCCATCTTACATTTCCTCTGAGGTGCATGGATTACAATGCAAGGATATATTTTCCTGCATTTTACCCACCTATTAGAAATGTTTGGGGGGAAGGTTGCATGTTGTTTTATATTTTAGTTCTTTGTGTTAGCTCTAGTCTAGGCACCAAAAAATCCAAAAAAATCAAAAAAAACGGGGCACCTGGGTGGCTCAGTGGGTTAAAGCCGATGCCTTCAGCTCGGGTCATGATCTCAGGGTCCTGGGATCAAGCCCCACATCGGGCTCTCTGCTCAGTGGGGAGCCTGCTTCCCTTCCTCTCTCCCTGCCTGCCTCTCTGCCTACTTGTGATGTCTGTCTGTCAAATAAATAAATAAAATCTTTAAAAACAAAACAAAACAACAAAATCTCCAAATCTCCGTGGCATCTCTAAGATTGTTTTTATCTTTTTGTGCCCACAGTCCAGGGTAACTCAGCCCTTCCCACTGTCTGCCTTGGTAGAGAGATGTCAGAAGCCCTTGGTTTATTCCTGCTCATGATTTTGTTTACTCTTGAGAAGGATTGGTCCCTTCTTCACTATCCCATCTCTTCCTGTGTCGCAGCTGCTGACTTCAGTGCGGCTGGTTTTACAGGTTTATTGAATAGTTTCGTCTCTCTTCCCTACCTCACAATTAAAATTTTTCTTGATGAAAACCCTTAATCTCTAAATACATTATTCCCAATCTTCAGTCAATGCCCCAGGCTTTTACTCTTCACTTGGGAAGCAGCAAGTTTTGGCAAGGAAAAGTGGTGAGTTAGGAATCAGAAAACCCATGTCCTGCCTACCCTATAACTCTGGGTCAAATTTCTGTGCCTTTGGGCCCTCTGTCTCCCTTCAAGTTCTGCTATGAGGATCAAAACACATAGTGCAAATGGAAGCACTCTGAAAAATACAAGGTGTCAGATAAATATAGATATTTTAATTTTTTATTATAAATGTGTAAGAACTACCTTTAGATGTAGAAAACAAAGCACAGAGCCAACTGGTCTACCTACACTCTACTCTTACTTACCCGTATTCTTCTATTAAATCTCAGTTATAAAAACAAAGAGAAAATCCACCACTATGAATTTTCCTGTGATGTGTACTTCAAAGTAAAAAAACACACCACAAAAATAAAACCCAGAAACCGAAATCAACAAAACACTTGACCCCCAATTCTCCACTCTTTCCAACGGCTTGTGGAGTGTTTGACAGCAATGAAATTGCAATAATGAGGAGGTCTGCGGGCCAGGTTGTGGTCTTAAGCTCACTGCGGATGTTTTAGCCCTAGGCTCAGCTTCAGGCCAGCACCAGTCGCCTGGGCCAGAGTCACCAATGGAATCCCTTATGCTTAGTCAAACACAAATGTGACATTTATGGCATCTGGTGCACCATGCTGCCAATTCAAAAGGCCTAGGATGCTGGGCTTACAAACTTGGGGAAAAGAAAGAATATCGGTTGCCTATTGTCTTTTTAGTTAATTAAAACCTGCAAGAACACCCACTTTGTAGCAGTTTCTTAAGTCTCTAAGAGACACACGCTGGGCTTCTTCTGATTCTGGATCTACACATTGGTTCCTCTGTCTCCAAAAAGCTTCCTGGATTTGCGTGGACTGTTGTTGTGCCTGGTTCTTTTCCATCTTTGTTCCACGAATTTAGCCATTGTGCCTTGCCAGCCCCCCTGGTTGAAAGGCAGAACTCCACCAAAGCTAGATTCTCCACTGACCATCCCTCTTCCAGCTCTGTTCTCATAAGCAAATCCTGGGCTAGCCTGACCCAATCTCCCCACCCAGCTTTAACATCTGAAAGGCTAACTGGTATGAAGCAGGACAGCCAGGACAAAGATTTGTGTTCCTACATGTTGAAACACACCTGTTATTCATATAAGTCCTTTCTTCCGGTAAATTCAATGGACTCAACAGACACGATCACAATACCATTCACAAGAAGTCTACAAAGAGACAAGCAGTCAGAGGCGCCTGGGTGGTGCAGCTGGTTAAGCATCCAGCTCTTGGTTTCGGCTGAGGTCCTCATCTCAGGGTTGTGAGATCAAGCCGCGCACTGGGGTCTGTGCATGGAGTCTGCTTGGGACTCTCTTTCTTTTCCTGACCCTCCTACTTGTGCTCACGCTCTCTCTTTCAAATAAATAAATCTTTAAAAAGAAAGAGAGAGAGACTGCCAGATAATATGTTTTATTTTATTTTATTTTATAGATTTTATAGATTTTATTTATTCATTTGCCAGAGAGAGAAAGAGAGAGCAAGCACAAGCAGGGGGCATAGCAGAGGGAGAGGGAGAAAGAGGCTACCCACTGAGCAGGGTCCCTGATGTAGGGCTTGATCCCAGGACCCTGGGATCATGACCTGAGCTGAAGGCAGACGCTTAATGACTGAGCCACCCAGGCAGCCCAATATGTTTTATTTTAGAGATAAATTAATATTAGCAAGAATTACACATCAATGGTCAGTGTTTGGGTAAAAGCCATCTCATAATCCTTGTATAACTAACTACATCATTCTTTTTTCACTCTGACGAAGGCAATGAAATGGGTAGGAATACTTCCATTTTGAGTCATTGTACAACAGGACTCTTGGCTCCTGGGTAAAGAGAAATGAGCAGGACAGCTACCTAATCCAGGCAGCCTGTTCGAAGGGCCTCAGATGTGGTAAGGTACCGAAGACAGGCATATTTGGGGGTAACCTAAATATGTGAGGTCAGGCCTCTCTTCTAGCACTTCCTATCTCAGAGTGAAATAAGGGGCAGTTCTGAGTATATTCTGGTAGCTCGAGGCATGCACATGGTAGCATGTGCAGAAGTTGGGAAGAACAGGAAAGGAAAGAAGGAGGAGGAGGGAAAGAACTGCGTATTAACTAGTTTGTACCAGAAGGAAGCCACTAGATGCCAAGTGCCTGCTATGGCCACAGCTCACTGACCCCAAGGACACCTCAAGACCTTGGTCTGGCTCTGCCTAACAGGGACAGAATAATCCAATAACCCATTAGGTATCCCTTCCTTGGGAAGGCGGGAATTAAGATAACTCCAAGAGACTAAGCAGTGGTAGGGAGAGCGCTTGTGGGAATAAAGCCAGATGACCACCAAGGACAGGCAGTAAGCAGGAGCCAAGGGGCAGGAGAGGTCACAAGGCAGAGTGGGGAAAAGAGGACTGAAGGGGCGGGAGGAGAAGTCAAGTGTCAGGGAGCTGCAAGTCCTTGAAGGCCAAGAGCTAAAGCAGGAAGCAATGAGGGGGACACTAAGGCAGGCCAGCTGCCCACTTATTAGTACTCTGGGATGATCTTTGCTTCCAGAACATCTCCCCATTCGCCATGAGCATAAGCAGCCGTGGCTACTCCCGTCTCACTTATTTTCTTGGGCTTCTTTATAGTGAGACTCTATGACTTTAGGAAGACCAAGAATCTAACCCAGATTTATACACTTTCTCCAACTTAATCCTCTGTCAAGTATCACTCTCTGTGGAAGGTTGAGGAAAACCTGGGACAGGTAGTGACTTCAAAGTCCTTGAATGATCCTCATGATCCTTGCCCCGTTGACGAAGAAGCTCTCTGTACCACGTTACCCCTGGGTACCCTGCTGCGGGTGTGAGCTGCCCCCCAGGGGCAGCCTCAGCCCACAGAAGCAGGAAGCTGACACCAGGGTGTGCCTCTCACATATGCCTCTCAACACCAGCACTGTTTCGGAGGGTCACCACAGAAAGGAACTGTGACTGTCCATCAGGGCCTCGCTTGTCCCTGAGCCCACCACACTCCACCACCTGCCCTCTTCTCACTGACTGTTCCTACCCCAACTTTCTATCGCCTATAGGGTATTCTGGGAAACTCTCATCCCATTCATGGCCTGCTCCTGTGAAAGGATTCTATGGCCAAGTGACTCTGCGAAACGCTCGTTGCCATATTTAAGTTTCTTCTGAGAAGTTTTGTAGAGAAGAAACGTGTTTTACTTCATTAATCCAGAGTTTCCTCAACTTCACAAAAATAGAGCTTTTTTTTTTTTCTTCCTAGTAGAATCTTACAGAAGAGCACTTTGGAAAATGCTACTTTCATGATCTGGCTGCCTCTAAGACAGAAGCATGAAACCTAGGCCTTACCCCTAAAGTCTCCGTGGTGCTGGGTCTGAGTCTTAATGGAACCTTCACGCCCCAGTGTACTGTCCTACACATGGGGAGGCTTCCGTATGCAACTGTTGGTTGTCAACCAAACCGCAGGAGAAGGGAAAGGTGATTTCCCACACCTGCACCCTTCCGCCTGTCAGCAGACTCCGTCCTGCCAGGAGTCAAGGTTATGCGGCCCCTTGTCACACTTTTCTCAGCCCTCATCAGCTTCCTGTGCTCCCCCAGGCCTAGCCGCGATTACATTTCAGCCTGTGGTTTCAGCTTCTGCCATCACTACAAACTCAATTTCTGTCCTCTCGGTTCCAGCCACCCCACACTGCCCATAGGCCTGGCAGGATGTCATGAATACTGTTACCTGCCGTGAGACCCTTCCAAACCGCGAGGCTCCGCCCAACAGCGTTTCGGGTCCCGCCACTGCCTTCTCTGCATGGCAGACAAACACATGAGCATCTCGTGAACAAGCCACCACACCTGAGGTGGCCAGCTCTTCAAGAACAGCAACAAACAGCACGTCGGTGTCTTCACATGTAGACACAGAGATGGGTCTTACCGGTCATGCCCAATAAAAATATCAAGAGATACTCCCTCAGACAGCCTTGCTGGTACACTGATTCTGAAGTAAATTCCATGGGTCTGTGAGAATTTATTCTACTCCGACTCCCATCAGGCATTTTTTTTTTAAAGATTTTATTTATTTATTTGACAGACAGAGAGCTCACAAGCAGGCAGGCAGGAAGGCAGAGAGGCGGTTTCGGGGGTAGGGAGCAGGCTCCCCGCTGAGCAGAGAGCCCAATGCAGGGCTCGATCCCAGGACCCTGAGATCATGACCTGAGCTAAAAGCAGGGGCTTAACCCACTGAGCCACCCAGGAACCCACCATCAAGCATTTTATCTCTTCCCTGGGCTGTTCTCTGCCATAGGCCTTCGGGCAAAGTCACCCTTATCACAAGTGAGTGACACAAGTGTCCTAAAGGGCCAGAAGAACTACGGTCTCCAAGGGGAAAGGGTGATTAACTACCCCTGGCCTAAGTAAATTCTTCTAATCAGACACCCGCCTCCTGTAACCCATACTCCTCGGCCTGATAAACCCAAGGGTAAGTGTGGATGGCCTGATACCATGGTTTCTACCAGATAGCCAGACTCTCTCAAGCTCCACCAGTTGGAAGAGGGCAAATTTCTCTTTTAAGTCCTCTTGACAGCATACAGCCATCCACGTGTGGAGAAAGGGCTGCGACAATTACCTAATGAGAGAGCATACCACTACCTAAGCCTCCGTCCATACCCCTGTTGCTAGAGACTTCGAGAGAACACAGGCCTGGCCCTGAGATCGTCACAGTGAGCTGTGCAGTGAGCAGCCTCGCTGGCTAATGGAGCTCTTTGCTGAGCACCAGTGAGACGTGAGACGTGAGTTTGGATTGGAATTCCATTATGAGTTTTTAATAATTAAACATTACATGTTTGGAACCTCATTCTTCTGTATTACTTTTTAAATATTAATCTAGTTATATCAGCTGGACTTCCTACAACCTGACACGCCGTACACGGGAGTCCCACCGAGACAGACAACTGCGTCCCCAACTTTAACCATCTTTGCCGCTCAGTAACAGTAAATATGGCGCTGGACCCATCCTATGCTGTAATTACCCCTCCTTTTAGAAGGCAGCTCCCTCTGTCTTTCGGCACACTCACACTTTCCTCAGCATTACGATGACTTTTTAAACTTGCAAGAAGCCAAATTAATGTTCTTTGGAGAGTTTTCTAACACCCCTCGAGCTCTCTGGAGGGAGGGAGGCTGCCCTCCTCAGAACCGGGGTCAGGATATGGATGCGGAAGGCATGTGAGCGTTTCCTTGGATCTTACCCCACACTGTGATGAGACCCCAGCAGAAAAATGCAAAAACAGGAGCGCACATAAAAACCTCATTAAGGGCTAACCTTGCTATACACAGTGCCCTCAAGCCGACAAGGCTTCTCCCCAGGTGCCCGGCAACCACTCTCCTGGGCGAACGCTCCTGGGGCTGTGGCTGTGTCCTCCCCTCCGCCCATTTCATCATCCCTGTCAGCGCCTCCCCGGGGGTCCCCTCTCTCTGCTGCTGGGGGTCTCTGGCTCGGGTTTTGCTGCCTGGCTGTCCTCAAAGACCGAACCCCCTGAGCACAGAGATGAGGCCTTCTTAACTGCCTGATTGCAACGGTGGGCAGCTGGAGGTCAGATTTCAATGGAGCTGGGATTCTAAGTCAGGCAGGACAATTAAGGACCTTCTAAATCCAAGGATGGGAGAACCAACACAGCAAGGGTCCCCTGCTCTGGGGATTGTGGGCTCTGGGGATCGTGGACCCCACTGTTTCTGCAGTCAAGGTCATCATCAGAACCGTGTCTGCACTCGGCCCCTTGCAGAGCACAGTCTCCAATTTGGTTTCGATTTGAGAATTTGATTCCCTTTTAAGACAAAGCTAGCAGCACAGAGCCGCCATGAGCTGTTTTAAAGAGTAAAACACAGTTTCACTTAATACAAAAAAGATGTAGGATTCAAAGTAGAAAATTACACGGGAGCTACCTGTATTATAGAAAAAGGGCCCTCCCAGCTGCCCACCTCTGTGACCACAGAGGAAGAGGGCAGTGCAGACACTCCCAGGAGATTAAACATAAAAATCACTACCAAATGTCAGTATATTGTTTTACCTGTCAGTACTATTGAATGGCTCATGCAAAATGCCTAAATGCAAATGTCCCTAATTAGTCTCACAAGGAAGCCTGGGGTCCTGTGCCCTCTCCAGACAATGCGTGGTGCCAGCCCAGCTGGTCCAGGAAGGCTGCAAGAACTACACAGTGACTGGTGGGCCCCGGAAGCCGGGACCGCCTTGGGAGAGCTGTCCGTACTAGACTGCGGAGGACAAGTCAGTTCCCAGCATGCTAGAAAAATGCTCTAGAGGGAGAGAAAAGCTCCAGGCTTATCAAGGGTTCTGCCATGGCTGAGGCCACCTTCCTCCTCAACCAGCTGTCCAGTTCTCCCCGGAGCAGCGGCTCCTTTTCACCCAGAGTTTCAAGATGCATTCCCACCAGTCACAGGAATGGATGTCGTGTCCCCTTCCTTCCCTCTAGAGGCAGGACTAACAAGCAAGCGGAGAAATGGGAGAATTCGGGCACCTGCCCAGCCCTGCATTCTCTCCAGAGCTGTCCTCTGATTCTCGAGGGCAGATTTCTCCTCTGTTCCAGGAGGAGAATCCTGGTTTAAAGAGCATCAAGCACTTGTTATAGGTGGACAGAAGTCGTTCAGCAGGGGCTCGATCGCCCACTGAGCTTTTTGTGTTGTGAGACTGAGGAAAGCAGAGGAAGTGAAGATTTCCCTGTTTGCCCGATCCCCAGAGGTCATGGTGTCCCCTAGATTATGTCAGCCTCTGTCCCTCTGATTTTCAAATGACTTGGAAAACAAAGTGTAGCATTCCCTAAAAAATACCTAAACGCTTCATAAACCCATTGCTTGGAAGTACCCCATTAATATTTGCTCTAAATCTTTCTTTGCTTAATTTCATTCCATGATTCCTACCCCTTGTCTCTATTAATAAATGGATGCCTTCCTTCTTAGGTGCCAACGTCCTTCAGACACCTGAAGACCACGATCAAGCCAATCACCCAGGTCCTCAGACCTCACTAATGTGTGCCGAATGCAATAGAAAGAATGATGACACAGTCTGTGCACGTGCCTCAGACTCCAGCTGAATCTTTCCTGCTTTGTTAGCTCCCCAAATCCTTATCCATGCAGCAACTCCATTTTGAGTTTCCGAATTATCAGCCAAGAGGGGAAATGCCAATAGTTCAGAGTAGTACGCAGTTATCAGAAGATATTTAAACTAATGCTCACACTGAATCTGCAAACAGGAGACAAAATCCCCGAAGAGTAATTAAGTCTAAATATTTCAGAATTTTCCATCAATGATGCTGAGTGGCTTTTTTTTTAAAAGGGGAGAGCATGCTTTAAACAGTGAAAATAATAGATCACTCTCAAATTCCCTTTTGATACTTTTGCATTCAGCATTTCACAATTCAGCAACTTTTGGAAGTTCAAGGTCACCATGCCTAGGAGTTGAAATGGCACCAGAAAGTCATTTCATCCCACCTTGCAAGCGGTTCACAGAGCCCGGCTACAGTATGCTCCACTGGTCATCTGACTCAGCTGGGATGCTTCTGCCAATGAGGAGCTCATTACTTCACAAGGGTGCCCATCCTACTCTTGTTAGCAAACTCTTCCTGATCCTGAGAGGAGGTCTGCCTTTCTGCAACCCCTATAGGCCTGGCCATCTCCCTCAGGGTCACTCAGCATGGCTGCCTCCTTGTCCAGGGCAGTACATGACTGCCTTTCATATACCTGGCAATGGGGGTATGTGTCTCCAGGAAAGACATCCTCAGTCACCTCTATTGTCCTTAAGGCATCATGATTTCCAGACCACCACAGCCCAGAGTGCCCTCATCTCACCCCCATTTCATTCTCAATATGTGACACCCAGGGGAAACACAACACCCTCTAACCCCGCCCTCCAGGGATGGGCAGAGTTGAGCTTTCAGGAGACTAGGTGATGTGATCTTGTGTTTGCTGGAAAGATCTGCCTTCCTCTTCCTCAGCCATGACAGTCTACCTTTAAAGATTTCTTTCTTTAGGTTAAAATATTACATATCTGGACTCCTCTGTAAAAAATCCAAATACCCCTGAAGGGGTAATATTTTAAACCACCAGCAGCCAGTAGGAATTGATTTATTCAACATCTTTGGACTGATACCTGGATTCTAACCCCCTACTTTGTCATTTTTTAGCTGCAAAACCACAAGCATGTCATGTAACCTCTCTGAATAGGAAGGAGTTAATCAGCTGAAGTATCGGGGACTACAAGTTCTTTTTTTTTTCTTCTTTCATTTTTTTTTTTTTAAGGATTTTATTTATTCATTTGACAGAGCACAAACAAGAGGAGTGGCTGGTAGCAGGAGAGGATACTCCCCATTGAGCAACGAGACTCCCCATTGAGCAAGGAGCCCGACATGGGGCTCAATCCCAGGACTCCGGGATTATGACCCAAACTGAAGGCAGATGCTTAACCAACTGAGCCACCCAGGTGTTCCAGACCTATAAATTCTTAAGACAACAGTCATCAAACATTAGCCAAGTATCTGTGAACTTAGAGCAAACACATTCTTTCTTCTCTCTTTCCTTTCCACTTACTACCTCTAAAACTGTCAGGAAAAAAGACCTGATATCTACAGACAGTAGTACAGTGGGTCCTTATCACCGTTAATATCAAGGCAGTTAAGGAGTGACATAAGATACCTGCGTGAGGGGCGCCTGGGTGGCTCAGTGGGGTTAAGCCTCTGCCTTCGGTTCAGGTCATGATCTCAGGGTCCTGGGATGGAGCCCCGCATCGGGCTCTCTGCTCAGCAGTGAGCCTGCTTCCCCTTCTCTCTGCCTGCCTCTCTGCCTGCTTGTGATCTCTCTCTCTCTCTCTGTCAAATAAATAAATAAAAAATCTTAAAAAAAAAAAAAAAAGATACCTGCTTGAAACTCCAATCAACAACAACCTAATGGTTATGCATTTTTAATAAATGTTTTTCTGCCATCCCTCTGAAATATTTTGAGGTATCACACTTGGATCAAAGTCAAGGAGAATTCCTAACCTGGACAGGTGTTTTCCTTCTGGGGTCCGTCCTAGAAGGACCCTTGAGAACCTCTACATATTGATCTTTGCAGCAGAAACAGCATGGGAAGGATGAAGCTTGCGGTTGGGCACCCCACCCCCTGCCCCCAAGTGTCCTGAGCTCCTGCATATAGACAGCTCTGGGGCTCTGGGCCTGGGCTTCTCCAACTTGAGTATACATCATAATCACCTGGAGGGCTTATTATAACACAGATCCCAGATACTTGCACACCAATGTTCACTGCAGCATTATTCACAATAGCCAAAGTGTAGAAACCACCCAAGTGTCCATTGACAGATGAGTGGATAAGTAAAATGCGGCATAGACATAGAAGGAAAAAATATTCGACCATAAAAGGGGGTGAAGTACGGATACACACTACATCACGGATGGACCCCAGAAACATCCTGCGGATTGAAAGAAGCCAGACACAAAGCGTATGATTCTCTTGTATGAAATATCTAGAACAGGCAAATCCATAAAGACAGAAAGTAAGCTGGAGGCTATCAGGGGCTGGTGGGAGAGGGGAGGGAGGGGTTATTGCTTAACGATGCTAAAGTTTCTGTTTGGGGTGATGAGAAAGTGTCAGAAACAGTGGTGATGGTTGTATAACATTGAGGGTGACACGAATGATACATCTAAAATGGTTAACATGGCAAATGGTATGTTACATGCATTTTACCATGATATAGAAAAAAAATTGAACCCCTCAATTTTTCGGGGGTGCACCCCCAGCGTCTCTGCTTCAGTAGGCTTGGAAACCCACTGCTCTAAGCCCGGAGAGATTAAGCAAACCCTTCAAACTCTCTTCTCATCCTCTTCTGCTTTGTGGATTGTCTAGAGAAACTCAAACTTCTGAATGTGTGTAGCAATGTCAACACAGACTGCAAATCTAAGACCAGCCACATCTAGGCTGACTCGAGGCTTTCCGGTCTCCCCTGCGGTTCTCTCAAACCTCTTTTTCTTCTCACCCAGTTTTGAGCCACCACCGACCACTACAGATGCCAATAATTAACACCAGCTTCAGCGGGGTAGACGCAGGTGCAGGTCTGAAGGGGCCGGTGGGTGAGTGACGAAGGCGATCTTTTGGGCCTTGTCCTCGGGAACCCTGCCCCACCCTGCACCCCGAACTCGCCAAATTCACAGTGAAGTGTGCTCGCTGCTTAAAGTTTCAAAAGAACTTGAGTGCCAGGCTCTGTGATATTGATCTGGGCAAGATCCTCCTACGGGGCTGTGAGGAAGGAATGCTTATGTCTCATTTGGGGTCGAGTAAATTGCCGAAGAGCTCACATTTCTAGGATTCTCTTTTTTGACATTCTTGGGTTCACCTGGAGTTCACTGGTTTTCCCGACGGTATTACTTAACTTCTACAAATTTAATATATTTTTTTATTCCTGCTCATGTGGGTGTTGTATGTCCACGCAGGCAGGCTTCATTGAGCTTAACTGAGAGTGTGTTGGGCCTTTTCCCGGCAGAGGTAGCACCGCGCGGCTTTTTCACCCGGAAAGAGCAGCATCGCAGTCACTGCTGCGGAGTGGCCTGTCATCAGTGGTGGACATGGAAACAGCCACGGCGACCCAGGTGAACTTGATGCCTGGCTGAACGGGCCCGAGGGCGGAGCGGGTCCTCCCACTGGGCTGAGCGAAGCCGACAGCTTCTCCTCAGCGAGCGGAGAGCATGTTGGTTCCTTTCAATTTGCGGGGCTGTCATGTTTCAATATGAAAATGTTGCTTAGAGCCAAGTGTTAGTGACAGCAGCCCGTGGCGCCGATTGCAGTTTGCTCTCTTACTCCTACTAAAAATAAGCTTGCTTTCCCCTGGATTCCTTCAAACTCCACATCTGCAGGAAGTTTTTGTTGCTTTGGCTGGCCCTTTTCTTTCTTTCCCCAAGAAGATGACGACGGGTCTTTGGTTCCACGGGGGAAGCTCTCCCCTCTCCCCTGGCTGGGAGAACGGCATTCTGAACAATAATAATAAACACTCGGGGCTCAGACGATCCCTCGAAGGCATCTTATTGGTTCTCAGTTACGATCACAGGCCCCTGCCTCCTAAGTCTTTAGAGAAGGTGGAACTGGGGCAGCTACAAGGGGACAGAATCATTTGACCACGAGTGAAAGAGCCCACCGGGATTAGCCGGGCAGGCTGAGAAGCACAACCTGAGGGCGAGCCTTTGTGTTTGGGACACGCCTGGCAGCAGCCAAGCAGAGAGCCTGCTCCCTTCCGGGCTGCAATAATTTTGTTTTCCAGGTATGAAACGCACACCTAGCACAAGGTAAGCACAGCAATGATGCATTCCGAACACATGCTCAACTCTTCCTAAGGCAAATATTCGATTGCCTTTATCATTCTCTCTTCCTTTCTCCTGCCCATGGTGTGAGCAAGTGAGTGGTGGGCAGGGGTGGGGGGCAGAGAGGGAAAAAAAGAGGGAGATTGGAGGAGGGGTTGGAACAAAGGGAATAGGGGTTTAGGTGTTCTCAGAATCAGCCAGAAGATCTTGTTTGGAACAGGACCTGAAAGCCTGGAATCACTCAAGGAGCTTTCCTGCTGGCCTCCACTCCCAGGGCTTTGGATTCAGATTGTCTATAGGTGAGTGGAGCCTCCCTGATCAAGGGCCATGGGTTGGATCTCGGGTCTCCTGGCTGTGTCCTTCTTCCCCGGGCCCCGCTTCCTCACTCCCCGCTGCTGCTCTGGGCCAGCCGCCTCAGATGCCCCCTCCTCTTCAGGAGCTAGCAAGGATTCTGGCTAAAATGCTTGACAACAGACGATCTGGACGAGTATTATGGCTCCTTCTCCCCCGGAAAGGAAGATGGACCAGCTCTGCAGTCCTGGCCCAGCTGTCAGGCTCCAAAGGGCCCCAGACAGCTTTTCCCCCTCTGTGGGAAGGGAAGCCTCTGCCTCATTCTCCTTCTGCTCCCAGCTTTGGCTAAGTGCCTGACACACATGTGTTTGACAGAGGTTTGCTGGAGCATTGAGTGCTTTCTCGGTTTTCCCCAGAGCTCACAGCCTCTGTGGCTGTGCAGGTGAACTCCAGTTGGAAGAGGAGATGTGACTAAGAAAGAGATGTCTGCCAGTGAATTCCTATGAAGTGAGCCTCCGTGAGCCCCAACTTGGCTTCTTATGGAAACTGGAGATGTGTGTCTATGGTGGAGTCCTCATAGAACTAGACGCACTTGGCCAGGAATGGCTCCTAGAGTGCCAAATGATCAAGACCTGGAACACTGGGCAGCATTTTCAGATCATGACCCCACTGGCCGGTCCTGACTTAGCATTTCCACCCCAGTTTAATCCTCTCTAGGAATAGTGATGATGTGCGGGGTGCAAGGCTTCCCCACCCGGCCTTCCAGAACCCATGTCCTCCTCTTTCTATCTGTGGTTCTTAATGCCTAATGGAGCCAGGTGCTACCAGGGTCACTAACGCCATGTACAACTTCAACCTGAAAACTCCTCAGGAAAAAGTAGAGAGGTCCTGGGAAACAGCTCAACTACCTTTCCATTAAATACAAATTCCATACTACAGGTGGACCTGTAACAAATAATCTCCACATTTCCCTCTACCGTCCCTAGACCCTAACGTACTTACAATATTTGCTCAGGAAGAAGATGTATAGCCCAACAGTACACATCTTGGGGCTTTTCTTATCTCTAAGAGCTTGCACTATAAAATCCAGTTTCCTCTGACAGCCTATGCACACATCCCTAGAGAGCTGATCTTCAGTGTGGGGTAGGGTAACCCGGCAGAGGCAAACATGATCCACTGATGTCACGGAAGAAAATACTAGAACATTGAGTGTTTTCTTGTTTTTAGTTGTTGTTGCTGTTTACTGGTGAGATGTGTAATCAATAACCTGCTGACATCACAGGTCTAAGAGCCACAGTAGACCTTTACTTTTCATGAAACTGAATAGCTGGGGGTTGAGAAGCTATTGAGGGGGAGAAAAAGTGGGGAAAGGAAGGTGTTCGAGGATACTCCCTAGGTTTTTCTTTGGAAAGGGAGATGAACACCAGATCAAAGGTGATGGATACCCCTTATTTCTCTGTCTGCCTAAAGAGCTTTCTGATGTCAAATCCCCAAGACCCACCTGATTCCCTCTTCCCAGTCAGATGTGGTTTATCTCTGGGACCCCTCTTTGCTACTTTTCCCCTTGCTCCAAGCTCAGGTCACTGTCATTTCTGATGTCACTTGAGTTCTTGTCCTGCCTGTCCCAGATTCTCAGCTCTTTGAGGGCAGCACCTATCTCTTAGTTTATCTCCTGAAGACCTTGCACATAGTATCTGATGGAGAACGCTCAGAAACATAAGAAAGCTTTCATTTAAAAAAATAAAAAAAAAAAGATGACCTTGTCTACAGTGAGGTCACCGGGCACTAGTCAGTGTTTTCCTGGCTTTGAATTCTAGTAAGTAAGAGCTCAAAAACAGACTTCAGACTTGCCACCCTATGTCAGTCCCCTGAATTATTTTTGCCTAAAGACTTTTTAAAAATTACTATTTATTGTCACTGCCATTTCATTTATAAAAAAAAAAAAAAAGAAAGAAAAGAAAAAGGACATTTTAATACCACACAGCTAGAAACGATATAGTCTCGGAAAGAAAAGATCATCCTTCCCGAGAAAGAACTTTGGGACCTTTTGCTGCCACATAAAATATCTTTATAATGTCCTCACTCCTCATGCCCTAGTCCACAGTTCATTACTTCAGAACCTCTGAGGTGGAGGGAGGCTAAGAACACAAAAACTCCAACCAAATCGCTGACGGCCTCTTGCTCCCCAACCCAGGTGGTCAAGGGAGAGACAAGCCCTTGTCTGAATAGAACTTTGATGTGTGGGGATTAAGAGGTTTGTGCCACCTCGTCTCCATCAGTCTGTCTGCCCACAGGTTACATCCTTTCAGGGCCCCAATCTCCAGCAAACAAAACCCCAAATGTCAATCCAAGGCTTTTACCTCAGATAACATCAAAACCCAAAGAAAATAACACCAAATGGTGAAATTCCAAATGGTGGAATTCAAGTGAGTTGGTGGCCTATCCTTTCTATGTGAGTAGCCCTTCAAGTTCCAGCATATTCATGACTACAGACCAAACCACCTCTCTCTAGAGCTGGTCCTATATAAAGAGGTCCAAAGCTCCAGCAGCCATGAGGACCCTGGACTGACACAGGGTTTCTTATACCTGCTCAGAGGACAAAGCTCCCTATAGATCCCCCATGAAATGCCAATACAGTTAAATCTATCATTTGGACTAAAAACAATGTCTACCCAGAAAATGATTATGTTGATGGTACGACATATAGGCCATCAAGAAAACCCCACCTCCAGCCACAGTCTGCCCACACGCACAAAAGCGCTTGAACGACAAGTGACATCTCTTCCTGAACTCCTCAGTATTCATTTGTTTTTTTTCCTATTGTTTCTTCGGTTTGTCAAGTGCTAGCACCTGCTGCTACAATAGGTACCAGACACCAAAGGCTTAAGAATTATTAGGAGAGAAACTCTGCAATGGGAAAAAATTATATTCATTAACTTCATTTCTTTCTACAATAATGCCAGTATTTGACATGAGCAACGGAACATGACGGTCCAGCTGGAGGTACGTCAGTGTTCCTTGGGAGCCTGATGATAACAGGCTGGACTAGTTTACATTGGGTCTGTCCCAGAAATTCCAGGTGGCCACGGACTTGATCTTTTAAATGAGCTGTCCATTTCCTATTGTGCAATAAGTGGTCACCAATTGCCTGGAAAATACCAGGACACTTGATCTGACCAATATCTATTCTGCCATGTGTAGGGAGTAGAAGACAGACTGGGAAATAAAGCCGGAGCCCCAAGCCATCTTGATGATTTATAGTGATGACTGGCAGAACATCTGAAAACAGGTATCCTGGAGAATGGACAGTAGCCATATCAATAGAATCATCCAGAGCACATCCCTGGGACTGAACTTAAGGTCAAATGCTCGCTGGCCCCAGTCCCTTGGTATAGACAGGGACTTCTCCCCATAGTCCCTTTTTGGTGTGGACTCTGTCAGACTCTGTCCCCAGACCATGCGAAACCCAAGGCCTCCCCATCTGCCATGTGCTAAGCTCCCTCATCTTTTTAAGGCACATGGTGGGAGGGGTGGAGGGATGAGGGTGGTGAGAAGCCCTGAGTTGGGCACCACTGTAGGCAGCATCTTTGAAGTCATGGCACTGGGACTGCCTTGGCTACCCTTCCCATAGTGCATGACCATCTGCCCTAGCCAAGAGAGGCCAGCCAAGTCTAGCCCTTCCTGGTCCTGTAGGCAGAAAGCAAGGGGGGTGCATCCTGGTGCAAAGGCTGGTCCCTCAACCTTCCCCAACCCAGACTATAGATCCCACTCCACAGCCCCACCACCTCCCCTAAGGCAAGCTATGAGGTGAGGACCCTCTCTTTTTGTTCTAGGGCTTAAACAATGAAGCCCAAATTCCAGGCACCAAAGGCAATTTGGGATTTAGTAACCTAACCCTTTAGATGCCTCACATTTTCTTTCTAAATTGGAGCTCAGACTTCAAGTATGCAGAAATGGTAAAGCAACAGGCTAAGCTTCCTGGGGAGCTGCACTGTCCTGTGGCTGTGCCCCCCCACCCTGCCGCAGCGCACCCGCCTTCCCTTGCCTCCAGCCTGCTCCTTCTGGATGTTCCCAGCAACATTTTCCCTTAGCTGTGGGTAAGCATTCCACCTGTCATACACAGTAAATTTCTCAATGGCTGTGAAAGAGATTCTGGAAGCACGGGGGAGGAGCCCGGGGTGTGCATGGCTGAGTGTGTTGCGGGCATGTGTCCTATAATGGTAAAGCGCCTACTGAAGCACACTCAAATTTACAGGATAAAAATCAATCATCATACCCTAGCCCAGGGCTTCTCCAATCTCAGTATGCACGTGAATCCCCTGGGGATCTTTTCAAAAAGCAGGTTCGGATTCAGTATGGCTGCATTCCCACCAGGGGCCCAGTGGGATCCGCACTGCTGGAGAGTGGACCACATTTTGAGTACTGAGGGGCCATAGGCAAGTTGGGGTTGGAGGATCAGCCCAAAGTCAAGGGGATCATTTCCTGAACCCCAAGCCAAGGCACACGGTCTAAGGAAAGATTCAGGTTTGCTTCCTGGACCCAGGGGCGGTCTGGGAACCATAGCAGGATGCTAGAGCTTTGGACTTTTTGGAATATTCACAGAGATTGGGGCTAGTGATTCTCAAACTCATCTTCTGAGAACCCACTGTATAAGCCGGACCCAACAAAGCAGCTATTGCAATCAGATCACTTTTGTCTTCTCGCAGACCACTGGAAAGAAATGTTAAGGCGCTGATTTTGCAAAGTTATGGTTTTGTCCTCTATATTTTCCTCAGCTTTAATTAGAAGCCTTCAAGATTTAGCTATGGCAGGATAATCTCCGGTAGGAGAAAGGCAGCTAATGGAGCAAGAGGCAGTGACCCCTGAGCGTCACCAGCTCTGGGGTCCCCGCTGCGGCCCCACTGGCCCCACGTGGCTCTGCAGCTACCGTGTGTTTAACCCTCCAGAGCAAGCCTCAGCCCTCCTTTGACATGCCGTATTCCCACTGGGACTTTGAAAAAGTTATTATAGTATATAATATGTGAGATCGAAAGAAAAATGTACCCAGAGAATAAAGGAAACCTACAGCTTGTCTGGCGGACAGCTGGACTGTTCAGGAGAAAAAGTTGAGGGAAACTGAGTGGTGCGGGGGGGGGGGCCCAAGCCAGCAGAGGGGTGAGAGCAGGAAGTGGGAGAAGGGGAAGATGTATCTGAGCAGGCTGACAGATGACTAGATCCTGCGTGGAAATTCGGCCAGAGAGAAATTTCTGGTGATCTAAGAACATTCATGAAATGGAATGTCGTATATAAGCTTTTCATAGTACTGTGATTTAAAAGCCTTTTACCAGCTTGAACCTTCAGTAAAAGTTGAATTCACCCATGCATGCATGCAAGGACAGACACACACACACCCCTCTACACACATACACACACTCTGGAGTCTGGCTCAAGAATCTAAAACAGCAAACTCACGGGCCCCCAAATGTTGGCACAGTCTGCAGGCCTGGGTCCAGACACGGGACCCAACTCCAAAGCCAGCTTGGAGGGTGTCATTAGACCACACATTGCTACGTGTCGCCCTCCAAGGCGCACTGTGGTGAAAGCGGAGAGAACAAGCCTACCCCTCCCTGCCCACACCTTTCTGGATTCTGGAGGAAAGGAGGTGGGGAGGGGAGACAGGTGGCAACAGGAGTTTGGGTTTGAGTGGGGGTGAAGATGCGGAATTGAGTTTAGATGCCACTCCCTTCACGAATGGAGTGGCCAAGTCTCCAGAACAGGGACATTTGAGCAGGGAAATAAACACATCACAAGGCAATCACTGCAGCATCCATAAACAAGAATTACCCACATTCAGTAGGAAAGGACTCAGTTCACAGGCCAAGGCTGCTGTATCTGCTAACAAGCATTCAAAGACAACAAAACCAGCAAGCAAACTGCAAAGACTACTCATGGAAAACCAGGAACTGTCAAGCCCGCTTCAACAGCTTGATTATTTGTGAACCTGTTTATGACTTTATATTTCATATGTGTATTATAAATAGCGAAAACTACTCCCAGTTCACACAATGGGGGATTAAATCGGTCAATAACTCGTAGTGTTTTAAAAAGAGTGACACTATTTCCAAAAGCTGGGCACCTGAACCCATCTGTAAACCAATGACTGATGAAAACTGACAGTAAGTGAGAAACAGGGAGGCTGGTGCAAATCCTGGGACACGTGGTTACCACTCTGATGGCGGAGGCACTGTGTCTGCCTTTGTGTAGGACGCCCCCAACGAAGGACATCCCCAAATAAGGAAACTTGCCCGTGGCAATTCAGTTTGCTCAATTCAGAACTTATCTCCCTATCCTCCAGTTTTCTAGAAATTATTACAGGGGTTGGGGGGACTCTAGGCCCCCACAGCATGAGAGCCACAGGCCTCCTCCTTCTGGCTCTGCTTTCCCAGAAACTCACGACGAGACCTCATGGTATCTCCCAGCTCTGGGCGAAGGGGACTGGGGTGGACATACCAGCCCGGGACATCTTCCCGGGCACAGAGGTTTCCTTCATGCGCCCAAAGCACTTTTTTCAGGCTTCTATTACGTGGTACTCAAATTGCTTTTGAGACAGTTTTCCACTGTGTTTTAAAAGCCAGCCCCAGCATGTCTATAAACATCAGTTCATATTCCTGGAATAAATCTTTTTTGTGTTCCGTCCCACTACCCACAGGGGTACAGATGGCAGGTTTTATGTGGCAGCCACTGTTTACAATTCAACCCCACAGAGGCCCATGAGATGCCACAAATGGAGCCCACACAGGAAGACAGCCCCTTGGGCAGCGACATTTGTCCCGACGGGCCAGGAGGGCCAGGAAGGGACACACCCTGAAAGTACACGGGCTAACATACATTCTCCATTTGGGGCCGGCAGTGGGGTCCTGGGCATCCCCGGGAGGCCCACAGAGACGCAGGCTTGACCCAAGGGACTGTAGGGTGTGCTCAGCCCAGGCATACACAAAATGCCCAAAATTGGCCGTAGAGTTAAAAACATCCACAAAGCAAATCCTTCCCTACCACGAAGGCCCGCTGCAATCATTTGCATGTCCGTGAGCATCTGCGAGCTGAGTATCAAAGCATCCTTCTTTCTATTCTGATGGACAGCCATTAATCACAGGAGATGCGGCCTTGTGGGCACCTCAATGACTGAATTATAGAAGCAGGATTTTTGGGGGGGAGGGAAGGGGGGAAACGGAGAGGAAGCACTTCCCTCCCAACAATCCTCCCCAAAAGCCTCTGCTGTCTCTGTCTCCGGCTAAGATAGCATTTGCTGAAAATGTCAACAGATTGTTTCTTGAGCTGGAGTTGTGCAGACATCTAAAGCTTATTTTAACAGGGCATTTTGCTTAAAATCACTTGGTTAGTTCAGGCATTTCGAATGCCTCTTAGTATATAATTTGGATCAAGAAGTTCTTGTTGAGTTTGACTGATTTAGCATAAATCGGAAGGACATACTGGAATAGACTCTTCACCCAACCAGAGCCTTCAGGCCATTAATGTAGCAAAATTTGCTCTTTGTTTGTGGTGAATTTTTAATGGGGTCTTTTTTCTCTCTCTCTTTCTTTCTTTCAACGCGGCTTAGTTGCTATGCGGAGGCTTAGCGCTCCTGCTTGGGGATCAGTTCCAGACTTTGGCTTGATTTGAAACAAGCCTAGCAAATTTGCCCGAATGTTGATTTCAAAAGGTTTTTCAGTTTTCCCATTTCTCTCATCAGGAGATAGAAGGAAGGTGAAAAGCAAGTCACTATCTGAGTTCAGATGACACTGGTCTGATTTTTCCAAAGTATTTGGTAGGATTTAGTAGACACAGTTGAGAAGGACAACCAGCGTCCCTTGAAAAGCTGCCACAGCTCGCGAGGACTGGATCTTGGGGAGCTAATTTCAAGATGCAGATCATTTACACTTGAGATAAAGTCTCTTTCTTCCACTTTTACTTTTCAGTCTTTCTCTTTCACTTTCTCTGTCCACATCACACTGACTAGATGTGACTCAAAAAGTTAATGGTAATTGCGCTCAACTTAATTTAGCAAAGAGAGAGAAAGAGCTAGAGAGAAATGAGTACAATTTGCAGATCTGAGCTCAGGTCATTACAGGTGTGTTATATTAGTGTATTCATGAGCCCTCCGGGACGGCCATGCTGAGCTATCCAATAACTTTCTTAATGTGTAATTACACACCATCGGACTATAATTGATTAATTGAAAAGAGAATATAGGCAGATGTGAGGGCAAGACTTCTGCTGCTCATTAAATGAATATGTCCTTGCTTCTCTTTAATAAGTTAAGTGGAACTACTCAAAAGCAATTAAGTCAGTAGTGAAATTCATTAAATTTTAAGTAATTATTGGTGTTAAATTCTGTAATAAAATCCAAGACTTTGCGTAGTTCTATTTCAAAAAGAAGTATGATGATTCTGTGGGGCCAATGTGGCAGAAGGAGGGTTCCAGAGAAAACTACACCTTGGACTCACTGACATTTTGTGTGAAAATCACCTGAGAGAAAACAAGACAGATATGGCGGCTGGGGGTGGGGGAAGGCATTCTGGAAGCTCTGCGGGCTATCCTTAAACCTAGGAATGTAGTGGTGTTCCTGAAGTCATCCTTTCACTTAAAATCTTCATATACAGAGTTCAAAAGGAATGAAAAAAAAAATGCCTGTTTTTCACTCTAATGCCTTGAGTACTACTTTTGATACCTTCTCCAGTAGTTAAATTCAAGCATAAACGTGAATTACAGGGAGTTAAAGGTGATTTGGAGAAAATTCTTTCCAGGCTCTATTCTCTCACTTGGGAAACAAACCTGAGCTTTTGGGGTCGGGGGTGGGGAGAGAGGATGAAGTGTGCCCCAGCTTGGGGAGCGGCCACAGAAGGATGAAGTGTGCCCCAGCTCGGGGAGCGGCCACAGAAGGATGAAGTGTGCCCCAGCTCGGGGAGCGGCCACAGATAGTCCTCGGGGCCGATAAGGGGCTCCCACACCTTCTGCCACTGTTCCTTCTGCCCAGGCAACTGGACGACTCAGAAATGTGTCAGAAAGGAACTCAACTCAGCCAATGTGTCGCATTCCAGACATTCCTGACAACTCCCTAGACGCAGGGGAGACCTTGGCGTCTGGTCTGACTGTGGAGAAGTGCCAACTGGGAGCCACACCGGTATGGTCTGTTCATTCATTCCTATGGTAAGTATTTCTTGAGCACCTATTCAAAGCTTTTTAAAGATGACTTTACAGCAATCTCTATCTATATAGTATGTATGCAATATAAAGTAAATGTAGAAAGATTTTATAAAGTGCGGGGTGGAATTCTGTAAAAATGTAGTCTATTTCACACCCATTCAGGCTGATCTGGTGCCCCGCACATAGTAGGCACTCAGTAAAAGCTTGCTGACCAAACGGGCCATGAGGAAAGCATGATAGGTGTGGCACTCGCATACAATTCTCTATTTAGGTTTTGGAAACTGTTAACAATAGCCATGTTAACGCTTGGCCAGGATAAGCCAAAGAGATGGTGGTGACAGCTGTTGAAAGTGAAGGAGAACTGATTTCAGAACCTTTTTTTTTTTTTTTTTTTAATTTCAGAACCTTTTATCTACTCCCAGGCTTCTGCTCTAACCATCAGCATCCTTATTAGTCCTGTCAATTCTTTCTTGCAATAGAAAACTGAAAATGTAAACCCACGTATTGTGGTCATTTTTTTTTTTTAAACCCTAGATTCAACCACTTTTTTTTTAAACGTGGACTTCCAGATCTAAATATAACTGTGTGTGGTTAGTTGCAAAATTTAAAAAAGAAACGATTATACTTTTATTGTTTGCTGGGGCTAACACTTCGGGGATGTTGAGAGCCGGTGTCCTAGATACAAGGCTGCAAGGCTGCTGGTCCCCATCATGGAGCCTGTGAGAGGCAACGCCACAGCCGACTGACTAGACACAGACAGAGAGCAGGGAGATATGTGACTCACCATTCCCAGCGGGAGGGAGAAAAGCATTTTATGTATACCCTCATTCCTGCTGGAAGAAAAAAATTCCAATCCTCACACACATTGTAATTTTAGAAAGCATAACTAAAGCTAAAACTAAATTAGACTAACTAGGTATATTAGGCTCAGAAAGAAAAAAAAAATCAGGGCAAAAGGAAAGGCATTAGGTCTCATTTTCTGTTTGCACGTTTTTCTGTTGTAATGGGCAATTTATTGTCCCACAGCTCATTTTAATCTTGAACGTGACCTTGATAATCTTGTAGGGGCAGCCCAGCTATTTCAAAAAGAAGTTCTAACCTAGGGAACATGCTGTCCAGCTTTCTCATGTTCACTAAATGAGGTTTTGCTCACACGTTTTGGAGCTTTGTTTTTCATTTTTACAACTGTTAACAGGTCCCAAATACATTCCAGGCAGCTAAATCAGATCAAAGGAAAACTGATTTATCAAATCAATAATTATGTGCCTAATCTGAAATATTCTGAAACTTACAAGCATATGAACAAAGAAGATGGCCAAAGGAGATGTGATGTGATGGTATTCATTTCCAAAAGAAAAGTGGAGTTTTGGGGTGCCTGGGTGGTTCAGTGGGTTAAAGCCTCTGCCTTTAGCTCAGGTCATGATCTCAGGATCCTAAGATCGAATCCCGTGTTGGGCTTCTCTGCTCAGCGGGAAGTCTGCTTCCCTTCCTCTCTCTCTGCCTGCCTCTTTGCCTACTTGTGATCTCTGTCTGTCAAATGAATAAATAAAATCTTTCAAAAAAAGAAAAGAAAAATGGAGTTTTAAATGGTCAGGTCATTAGAATAACTAGGAATGTAGGATTATAAAAATTTTAATTTGATGGTTTAAATAGCATACACTTTTTGTATGAGACTTTCTCCCCCAAAGCCAGTGAATATTCATTTAATGTTCTATCTTAGTGAACTCAATATATTTAATAAAATGCTTTTTATTTGATGAAAATCTTTAAAACTTTTAGGCTCATTACTGAATTAACACCAGCTCTCCTTCTAAAATCCAGGACATGCAAAGCATGAAAAATAAGCTAAGTCCATAGAATCAAAAGCTATGTATGATAAGATTTTTGTCTTCACTTTAAAAAAAAAAAAAGGGGGGTTCTACACTTGTGGTTGAGCATAGCATAGGTATAGAGTTTTCTGACCTGACCATGTTGTATACCTGAAACTAATGTAACACTGCATTCAGTATATTCAAATAAATACATAAATAAAAGCATTCTGAAGAGTCGTGTAGATTTTACTTATTATCTTTCCTTTTCTTTAAAGTTGAGCACCGAAGAGGGATTTTATTACCTTTATTAGTTACCTTTTACTGACCGCTTATTATATGCCAGGCATTTACATGTATTATCTCGCTTAGATTTGACATTAATCCTACACAGCTATTATCTCTGTTTTACAGATGCAGAAACTGATTTTCCCAAGCCTGCAAAGCTGGTAACCAAAGAGCTAGGAAGTAGACCAAGTCCACTGAGTCCAGGGCACAGACACCACACTCCCCCTGTGCTGTTCTCTGAGGGAAGGGATTATTGCCTTCTTGTTAATGGAGGGTCTACACTTCTTTAAATTACCCAAATTTAAGAACTGCCCCCCCCGTTTGTATTTTTACAGTTCTCATCACACTGATCCCTGAATCACCCCAGATCACAAATACTTGAAACGTCAGGGTCTTGCTTCTGCTTTGATCTTGTTTTTGCCACTGACCACATCTAGCTACTTACTCAATTAAGACTGTTGTCCAAAATCTAAATTTACAAGAAAATTGGCTTGAGATGAAATCCTTGCCTGTTATTTATATTAGCATGGTCATAAGAACTTGGTGACCAATATTCTTGGCCAGCCATTTGCCGTCTCTTGCCTTTCCAGCTGTGAGAAGCCTTTGTCCTCATGGCCTGGATCGTACTAACCACCTTCTAGAAGCTTCCCCATTCCCGCCCTCCAACCTGTAAAAGCACTGCTTTCATAATAGTACTTCCTGGCTCAGGCACCCATTATGACAGAGTCCCACATCCTAAAACACCAAATGTGAGGTTACCTGCTTGTTTCTCACTGTTTTTATTATTTGACCACAACCTATCAAGTTACCTTCTCTCACCTGGCACATCCAGTAGTCTCTCTCTACTACCCACTCCCGCACTCCCCCCACCACCCCCGCCATGTGCTCGCTGCTTACCTCCCTCATCATCATTTCCCAAACAATCTTCTCTTTCTCTGGGATACCCTTCTATGGTGCACGCACCCTCCAAGGACCAGCCCAGCCACCCCCCCCCCCCCCCCGCCCGAGCATCTACTCTTGATGACTCCACCCACCATCTTTCCCCTCCCTTCGCTTCCTTATTGCGTACAGAAGATCCGACATGTATTTCTATTCCTAGTCAGCATAGCACCCATCGGGCACTTTGCTATTCACTGGAAGTCCATTGTTCATACGAGGTCAGTTTGTTTATGAACTCCTTATGAGAAGGATCCACATTTTATACGTTGTTTGCACCACAACACATGACTTTTAAGCACAGCACAGCACTTAAAAGACAGATTTTTAAGACTGTCTTCATAATCTGGGTCACACACACACCATAACCTCCTACTCTCACACTCGTGCCCCTTTTCAGGTGTGTGTCCATGACACTAAATACCCAGATTTTTTTTAAAAAAGGTTTTAAATCTTCATAGACATCACACTGGGTAATCAACATTGTCTTCATGCAGTGCATATAAAAGAATAAATTAGAGATATAAGAAACTATTCAGACCAAATTAATCAGGAAGAATATATCCCTCGAGAAAAGGTCTTTTGGGTTTGAATGGTCAGGCCCGGCTGTTGCCACTGATGGAGCTCAATTTCCAGCCTGGCTGAAGGGACGACAGTCAGAACACTGTCTAAATTTCAAAATGCTAAGGAAAAATGAAAATAAATATTTCATTACAACTTTATTTTTCCATGCTATTTATTTTTATGTATTCATATGTAAACATCAAATTGTTATAGGAAAAAATACTGCAGAAATTAGATGGGTTAGATGCCGCAGGCTGGTGGGCACTTCTGTAATGGTCTAGTTTTTTTTCATTTTCCTTTATATATGTATCGACATTTCCACATAGGATATAACAATCTGCCTTTGTATAGTGTATTTTGTACATATATATGCAACAATGCCATGTAATTTCAAAACTCAAACTCTCTGGCAAATACATAAATATTTCCTCTAAGCCAAAAATGATGTTTCATTCCTTGGGAGTGTCTTCACACATTTATCAGACAATTTAGAAGTTAAAAGCACCACTGATTGAAGTGGGTGTGTACCAGAGGCCCTCCCCATATTTTACACGTTGTAATAATCTGGATATTTTTCATATAAAGGCTTTATCCAATCACAGTGAGCAATATTTAAATATTTCCCTCTTCCCACCTCAGGCTTTGACACTTGAAAATGTTTACATGGGTTTCCCCTCCTTGTTCCCACAAAGAAGTGGGAGACAGATCCTGCCGCTGCATCAAAATCGGATTCAAAACTTCCACGAAAATGAAACCAAACCATATTGAGATCTGACTGCTAAAAAACAGCAGAGTATTTCACATATAAAGTTAAGGGTGTAACTTGACCTGCACAAGCTAATATCTTGAATGTGGATTATGAGACTTGGGACGTGTAGGAAATGCACCATGTGTATCTGTCTCTTCAGTAGGTTAGGAACTTCTCTAGGAGATGTTGGTGACGGTGCTGATGATGGAGAAGGGCCTCTTGATTTATAAAAAACATACTTTATCCTAATGTAACCTACAGCATGTTCTACGGGGAAAAAGGAAGAAATCATGGCTCTTTGACCAATGTACCCTCATGAATTTTCGAGAGAGATCTTGGTGGATGTGCAATCCCATGGTAGAATATTGAGCAATTTTCTGGATAATTAAGGAAAACGTTGTTTATTATTTTAAACCTGGCTTATCTAGGGCCTGTCTTTACTGGTTCAACATTTTGCTTGAGAAAATGAACAAAGCCATCTGGCAGCTCCACTGAAGGGAAAGTACACAGCCAGCAGTAACGTGCTCAGCCGCGACAACCATAGGCCAGCTCCCCACTTGAACTTGTCAGTGGCCATTGCACAATCCAGAGCCAACCGTAAGTATTTCACTTTTACCTGAACTAGAGCCCGGGGATATGTTATTGCATGCATTCATCCAACAAAAAAATCACAAAGCACTGATCTCCACAGCTCATGGAATCTACATCATCATTGTTGTTAAGATACCATTATTTTATAACACTGCTAGGGAAAAACATGGCCAGTTCAAAAATGACAGGTCATCAATGATCATCTGTAATCCCATTTCTGAGATGTTAGGTGGGGAAAGTGCATTTTACATTCCATGAAATATGCCATGGCAAGTGCACTGCTCAGGGATACAGTCTACAAAGACAAAGGTCTAGCGCCACAGAGCTCTCGGCCCAAGGGAGCTTCATCTGGATTCAAATAGAAGCTCCTTTCCAGGTTGCATGTGGTCATGCAGTAGGAGATGGGAGCCCTCCAGGAAGGCCCAACACCTCAGACCAGAAGACTGGGACGCGTACAAAATACATGATTTTAAGAGAGACTTCAAGCCGAATGCTGTGAGAAAATACATTCTTTCAAAGATTCTTGTTTGCCCAAATCTGTTCATTTGCAGCTTAATTATGGGCTTTTATCTTCCTTCTTCCCTTTCAAAATTCCCTCTCACCAGCCCCCTAACACCCCCATATCACCACCTCCAATTTCTTGCCTCCCTTATTACTCACAAATGTCATACTTCTTAACTCCAAATATTTTTCATACCCTTTCCCTTTTTCTCCCAAAAGATTTTGGTTAGCTTGTTCTTCCAACCATAAACCAAACATGGGGCTGAATATGATGGATTTTAGTTCTGGCTGGTTACTTGTGTGCTTTTATATTGATAATTGATATCCTATCTCATTTTCTGGATTTGCTTGATATACGACCTAGAGTTTCTGTGAAGCCACCAGAGGTGAATTTTCTTTGGTATTTCAGGTGATTGTCCAGTTCAGTGGGGGGTTATGGCTGACACCCGAGTCTGGGTAATGGCCAGAAATCTTGAAGGATGTAGGTCAGCTCACTCTGAGGAATACCACGGTACTAAATCAAAAGAGGTCAGCCCCCCCACCCTTTTTAAGGTCAGCTCTTTTTTAAATGGCCTTACTGACCACGAAATGAATCCAAATCTTCAAAAGAAGACTTAAGCACTTATCATACACAATCTATTGCTGTCAGATTTTTATTAAAAATAACATACTCAAATGCTTATATCATATGGAAAAATATATTTTCTAGTCTACGAAACTAAAAGACATATACTTTGGTTTCTTTCCCCACAATTTATTACACAATTGGGAATTCTCCAATATTACAGGCCTTTCTGAATAATTTCTCCTTCCTGACATTCTCATGGATGCTCTTTCTGGCTTCGGAACTCTCCCAAAGAACTGTACTACAAAGAAGCCAGGAAGAATGATTCTGAATTAATTTCTTAATTCCTTCATTCCACCCACATAGCCCTGGAATGGAAGGGTGTATCAGACCTGGTCCCTCCAGCACAGGTCAGAGAGATATAAGTCAAACCCTGGCCCACACCTGCTCATTGGATCCCCTTTCTACCCCCAGTGTAAGGAACATAACATCTCTGAATTTTAACTTCCCAACATGTAGAATGAAAAATAACAATTGCTGTTTAGCAAAGTTAGGGAGAATGAAGGGTCTAAAGGAAAGTGTATAAAGACTAAGCACAGTCCGGGCATATTGGAGGCTCCCCACAAAGGATGATTTCTTGTCTCCTTTCCTTAACAGGCACATCCATTCACTACTGCAGATATCCCCAGGTGTAAATTAAATTTTTTCCTTTGCTTTGCACTTAATTTCTTAGTTGCATACTTCCAAGAGTAACAATTTTAATATTAAATGGCAGGGCAAGATTGAAGGGGTCTTGGATCATACAGAGAGTCTTCCCTGAGAGTTATAGTAAAAAAAAAAAAGCTTAACTCTAAGAATATTCTGCCTAATATATTTTGTCCTTCTCATTGTTCACAAGGAAATTTTGTGTTTTTTGCATGCAAATGTGCACACCCAAGACTTTCAGATAATATGTTCCTTAAAAATGTGGCCAAGTGGTACCCTATGATGTGTTTAAAAAGCAGGCTTGGAAGAAATAATCATGATCACAACACTGATTAAGTACCAGCTGCCAAATACCGTTCTCAGAACCTTATGGGTATTCATTCATTTGGACCTCATAGCAGCACTACTGGACAGATATTGTCCTCATTTTACAGCCAAGGACATGGACATTCTGTGACCTGTCTAAGGTCACACAGCCAGCAGGTGGAGTGGTGGAGATTCCTGAATCTGAACCAAACAGTCTGGCTCAAGAGCCCAAGCTCTCCAGTACACCATACTATATTTCGAACGTTTTGCATTCTTCTTCAAAAAAGCATTCCAATATTGCAGTAACTCACAAATCAGCAATATCTGCTATGCAGCCAACAGGCATCCCTGGTGTCTTCAGTATGAACAGGCAAGTGGGTAGATGTTCAAGGGTTTCTCTGAAGTTAAAATATTACATATGGGCTTCTATCCCAATCAACTGGGAAGAGTCTCTAGTTAGAGAATAAAGGCAGGTACTCCCAGCATCTACCTTAAGATTTTGTTTAAACTAATGCCACCTTCTAGTTCCATTTCATTAGTTATAAGACTAACACTTATTGAATTTTTACTGTAAGATGCATACTTTTACACATGATCCCACTGACTCCTCAAAACCACCGTTTGAGGTATGTACTGTGTTGATTCTCATGGTTGTTGATAACGACACTAAAGTTCAGGGCAGACAGTTGTCTGAAATAGATAATTTCTATTGTCAATTATTAAGACCTGTGGGGCTTACTTGCCCAGGCTGCGCAGCAGGCACATGTACAGAGCAGACACTGGGGTACCCACTCTTATCTACTATAACACACTGACCCCCTTGGAGAACACAGGATCCTCCACAACCCTCTCTGGCTCTGAGAACCACTGCAAGGTACTGTGTGAGAAGTCAGCATGAAACCAAACCATCACGCCTCTGACCTTTCTGTGCCATGGCCCTGAAACTAGAAAGGCAAAGATCTCCATGTCTTGGAAAAGGGAGCTTGCTGAGGACTGAGGATTTCCGATCCAGCCGAGGGCCCCAGATCCAATCAAGGGTGCCTGACTCCAAGAAATGTGCTTATATGAGTGCAGAAGCTGGGGAACTCTAGCCCTTACCCAAATGGCTTCTCCCCGCCAAATAAAGAAACTAAAAAGGGAGAGCTGAAATAGGTTTGCCTCGTTGGGGAGTGAAGGGAGATGGTCTACTGCGGTACAAGGGGGTCTTTTTACCCGAGAAAAGGAAGGCTCTCCACCCTGATTGCACAGCAGCAAGGGACCCAGGAGGCTGGGAAGAAAGGGCAGCTGCAAGCCAGAGCCGGTGAAACAACAGCACCTGTGGCAACGGAGGGCCCTGCGGGGCGGAACTAGACAGCCCCGGCAGAACACGCCCCTTCCGCCCCGCCCAAGGAGAGGTCTTGCTGCTCTGTGCCTTGTGCCACCTCCGTTGGCACCGCCCCTTGCTTAGTCTAATGGGGGTCCTTCTCTTTCTCAAGAGTTCTACTTTTCAAAAACATATTTCCAAATACCGTAGGAGCACAGTGGGGCCAAATAGCCCCAGACTAGAGGGATCCGGAGGGTGGATGTGAAAATGGTGGCAGAGGCCAAATCTCTCTAGATAGCAACGGGTCCCCGGGGATTTCTGGGTCACTTGATGTGTTTGGGGCTGTTACAAATACTGTTTCAGGAAACTGGCACACAGCAAACTACATACACAAATGTCGTATGATATTTTATTTGATGTGACAGAAGCCCAAGTGTGTCACCACGAATTTATGGTCTCAATGCCTTGTGCTGCTCTCCTGGAACTTCAAGCTGAGCTGGGGCATGAATCTGACTTTCTGTTAAACCAAGTGTTAAGGAGAGGGGTTTGGGTTAATTACACCTATTTTGAAAAGCTTATCAAGTTTCAAGGGAAATATGGCTGTTTCTATCACCTTTTTTTTTTTGGTGGGGCGAGGGGCCAGTTCTCATTAAGTCTCCATGATATCGCAGGAAAGTTCTAACAATAGCTAATATGTGACTGCAACCCCAGAACAGCCCCTCACTGATGTTATGAGGCCAACATATACTCATGAACTGGGCTGGGTTGCAAAGAGATATGATTTCATTTTTTAAATAAATACGTTTAGAACCAGGGGCCTGAAAGTAAAGAATTCAAGTCACCACTGGCACTGTGGTGTATTTTTTACCTTCAGGGCTTTCTGAACTAGATCTGATTGTCCAAGACTTGCAAGGTCGTACTGAGCAGGAAGGGAAGAGCCCACTGCCATCACCAAGTCATTTGTTTTAGGTGAACTTAGTCCCAAAGCTTCAATTCCCAATGTAACCAGGGTCAACCGGTTCTTTCTAGCCAGAAAAATGGGGGAACCTAAAGTCTTTACCATAAAAGAAGCCAAAGAAGCTTCTTCGCTCACAATCCTTCAGTGGAATAAAAGGGGAAGGGGTGGTTATAGGGTAAAGCAATAGATGAAGCAAGATTAGTAGTTTGATCGCTGTTGAAGCTGGGTGACAGGTACAGGGGAGTCAATGGCATCACTCTCTCTACTCTTGTGCATGGTAGGGATTCTCCATAATAATTTCTTTAAATCCACAGAAGCACTAGGAATTTCCATGAAGTAGAGCTACTGACGTCCAAACCTGATAGGATATTGTCAATTACTAAGACCTGTGCAAACGAGCCAGCCTGCTGGCTCACCCCCTTTTCCTTCAGAGACTCTATACTCCACTCAACTTAGGGGCCACCAGCCGGTAGCTCACCTGGTCTATCCTCTCCCGCGTCCTCGTCTTTGCCACGCTATTTTCCTCTGCTTAGAATGCCCCCTTCCCTTACACCTCAGCTCCAGCTTTGGAAATCCAACCCGTGTTAAGGCCTAGATCAAAGGTGTCCTCCTCCTTTGTTAGGTCTCTAATTACTGTATTTGGAAATAATCTCTTCTTCCTTTGTACTCCAGAGCTTTGCTGGTGCTCTCCTGGGCACAGCCAACTGGGTAATGGTAACAATCATGGCAATAAGAAGAATCATAATAATAGCAGCTAACACTTACTGAATGCTACTAGGTACCAGGCGTTTTAAATATGTCATCGCTTTCAAGCCTTACCCTATCTTCTGAGGTTATTACCTTTTACTATCACATGCTATAGATGAAGATCTGAGGTTCAGAGAGGTCCAAGAGGATCCATGATGTTGTAATGCCAGATGTGTCACCATGAATTCTAAGCCTTTGTACTTATGATCCTTAGTGATACCCCCGGAGTAATACAGTGTAAGTTAAAGTCTGGCTGGGGCAAAATTCTAACTTTCAGGAAGCCCTAAGAGCCCACATTCCTGATGACTACAATACTATATGGGCCTATTTTTCCTACTGAATTGCAAGCTCCTTCAGGGAAGGGACTGTGCCTTTTTCTGTTTTGTGTCCCCCAAAAGCACTGTGCAGTATAATCCATGTATACAGAAGATGCTCAATAATGTCTTGCTAATTGAACAACATATTAATCCAAAGCAGTTCTGCCTAAGGACTATGTCCAACTTTTGCTACTTTCCCAAGGAAATGAGATGGACAAATCAGCCCACAGAAGATCTGCCTAAGCATCTCACCTCCCCACCACCTCTGCTCACAGGCCACAAAACGAAAATTCTTCTCATCTTCTCCTTACACTGGCATTCTGAGTGACCAGAAAGAATTCTTCCTTGATGCTATTTTTATGTAGCCTCCCAGCTGCAGACTCTATCCCCCACCCTCTGCAAGACTCCCACCCCTAACAGCCTCAGGAAAAGTCGATGTCTCTGCGATGCCTTGGGAATCTGGAACTGAGGAAAACAGTCTGATTTCCCCCTTGGGTTTCCTTTCTCTTATTTCTCCTTTCAGACTTCCTAGAGCCGCTTTCTTCCCAACCCAGTTACACGAGGCTGTTGTTGCTGTCCTTTGACTCTATTCTGACCTCCTTCAATTGCAGTGATGTTCTCGGCACTGGCCTTGAGAACACCTGGGGAGTAGGCTTGGGTGCCTTCAGTTCCTTCCCCCAAACCCTCTCAACATGTCTTCTCCCTCTGGGGACCCAGCTTCTGCTGCATTTCTGCTATAATTCTGCTGCCTTTTAAGAACTGAGAAAGTCCTGGATGGTGAGGTGTGAGCTCATGACATGGTAAAGGCCCTCCTCACATGACTTCCACCATCCATACGAGCATTGTAATAGGGGAAGAGGAGAGAAGGCCTTCTCGTCCCAAAAGAATGAGGCAAAAATGGTAAAGGGACCAGCAGTGAAGGTGAAGCTTGGGGCAGAGGCTAGATACCTATAGCTTGTTCTAAATGTTCCCTCTCTGGGACTCCCACAAGCCATGTCACTGGAGTGTTAATGGGATGTGAATTTCCACAGCTTCTCATCTTGAAAGTTATTTGCCTTGGTCATAAATTCAGCTCTGCCGGCAAAATACCTTGGCACGCGCACGCGCACGCGTGCGCGCGTGTGTGTGTGTGTGTGCGCGCGTGTGTGCCTAACGAAGAGGTAGATGGGGCCACACTGAATTGTGTTTCTATCAAACAGTCCTCAAGCTTTATCTAATGTCACTCATCCTGACAGCCTTGCATTTTCCAAATTAATAAAAAGCATAAGGAAGCTGCTGCACAACCACCAACCAGAGCATCTTGGCCACCGAGCGATATATCTAGTCATCTGTGTTGGATGTTAAGTGTGAAGGCACGTATCACGGTTTGGGATTTAAATGGAAAAATCAATACCCGACAGGGGTCTCCAGTCACACAGCGGATCTTTCTATCAGCCAGTGCTTTGTCTGTCAGGGCCTTCTGACTAGGTGTCCCTGGGCATTCCGCGCATGGATTTTGCTTTGCTTCTGTTGCGCTTACTTAACCCTCTTCCCAGAAGCAGAGGCTGGGGGTGCAGGGGGGAGACCAGAGACGACAAACGGTCACTAATAAAGTCCAAGGCAGTGTCCAAGCTACCTGGCCGGGGCACTCTCTGTCAGAAAGTGTGGCCCAGAGCGTTAGCCACGTAGCCCAGTGTCCTGACGGCATGGGAGCTTAGAAGCAACCTGTGGCCCCAGGGCTTTCTCCCAAGGGTCACTGACACCCCCCACGAGGTTCCTCTGCTTTCTAAGCCCACTGAGCCTCTTGCTGCAGGGAATTATGCAAAATGGCTTCTAAGAAAGCACTTTGGAGCGGGACTTGCAGTCTTTTTTCATGAAACCTTTAAAAATTTGCTCGAAGCTGCACTAACAAAACTCCAAGGACTTCTTATTCCTCTCTTAAGAATGTACAGGTCTCTTTCATACAGTAACATAACTTCTCCAGGCTTCATAACCAGCCACAAACACTACTGCCTCTCCTGCAGTTGAAAAAAATAAAATTTCTCCTTGGAGAAATAAGCTTACTTTTTTTTTTTTTTTCCTCTTTACTCTCCCTTTTTCCTTTATCACAGAAAAGTACGCTGATGAAAATAAAGCATTTCTAACAGTGACGAGAAGGACAAAGATTATACCAATCTCTCAAAACTACTGCTAATCCAATATTGTGTTGAAGCATAGCAACAATTAAACATATATTTTCTATAAAGACTGATGGGAAAGATGTTCACATGTATGTCTGAGTTCCTCCTACACAGACTGACCACAACCGGGACCCAAGCACGTTCATTTTACAAATAAAAATTTTTTAAAATCAAATATGGCATATTACTTGTTTAACAATTTCTCTAAGAAGAAATAAGATACTCCCCAAAGCATTTTGATACCAAAACATAGCATAAATGGCCCATGGCCTACAGTCTTCAGCTGGATAACCACAGTTAGAGAGTGAAATATTAAAACGGAAATGAATGAAAAAGTTTTCCCCCAAAATAGGCCATGCTAGTGGACCTGGAAGTTTAAGAGCCCTACGATAAAATATAAGGTGAGTTGAATTTTCAGAAAAAAAAAAATTGCATTTCTAAGCAGCAAACTGGCCCACGGATAGGTGAGTCAAAGGGACAGGACACACAGAGTGAGTGGGGCTCTTGTGGTTACACAGTTTGCGGACCAGGGAAGGGCATTCTCTCACTGGGAACATCTCACGGCTGTGGCTAGGATTGGTAAGCACGTTATTTTTCTCTCTTCTCCTGCTCTTTGGACACCTTGTTTTTCATGAACAGTTGGTATCAGTGCTAAGTCCAAAGACGGCTACATGTGGGATTTCCTAATGCGGAGACCTGGCAGAGCCGAACTGTGTTGGGCCAAAAAACTAACTAGAAATGAGACTACCTCAGAATGTAACAACTGAGTATCTTCATTGTCTTTCAGTGTTTTCATTTAGCTGGAGCAAATGTTTTGCTTTAATGCAACTGAAGGGAAAAGAACACTTAGGGACAACATAGCTAGATCCCTCATAAAGCCTCATTTTCAAAAGCAGTGTTTAAATCTCTAAATAAATGACAATTCATTCTCTGTTTACTTTAGGTAAACAGAAAATGCATTGTGGAGCACTCATTTTCAAAAGCTAATCAAGAACATTAGGTCCCAACAGATTCATTTAATAGAAATATAATAGGCATTCCTGCTTGCTTTTCATCTTGTCTTGCTGTAAATGCTAAAATGAACAGCAAATTAACCCTACGCTGGAACACAGTCCCTGTCACAGCTGATATCCTCTCTCTCACGACTTGTAAACATCCCTGCATCCTGTCGCCGCTTTGACTTCTCCTACATAGGAAAGACGAAAGCGCCTGATTGAGCTTGGCAAGACAGTGTAGGAACACTTGACTTCTAAAGGGAGTACTGCGTGTCAACTCTGCCATCTTCCCTAGCAGAACAAAATATTACCATGTTGTGTCCTAAAATAGTGTACAATTAGGAAGTAGGAGGAGGAGAGGTAGTGGGATTGGTTTTGTGTTTTTTTTTTCCAAGCTACATATATCCACTGTCTTTCTCTGTATTTGTAACTTTACTAGCCATTCTCCAAATGGCTGGTGATAAACTACTATACAAAACAAGCTAATAAAGACAGGGCCATCCAAGCTCTATAATCAGATATAAAAGATTTGCAAACAACTTGAGATCTTATCATTAATATTCAGTGATAGCAGAATTAGCATTTAGAACTCTATACAGAAAAACTATAATACTTCATAAATTATGTAATAATGAACAAACCCTTGCAAAAACTGTTTTCACTGTGCTAAAGTAACATTCTAGACTTGTTGTAAGTATGTTATTCTTACAAGTAGTTCGCTGTTATTCTTGAAGGCAAGCCTTGGAGTTTCCTTAGCATAGTGCTGCTGGGGAAAATTTTCAGCATGTCCATCTTCATCTCTAGCCTGAAGGGAAATATAATGGCCTATTTAGGGACTTACAAATAATGGAAGAAAAAAAAAAAAGCTAAAAGCATAACAGCTCAGATCATTAAACAAACGGGAATCCAGAAATAACAACATTATTAAGAAGTTTGTTTAAATACGCAGTACGCCTTTTAGGTATCAAAATTTGGGATTTATTTTTCTTTTACATAGTTTGGTTTGAACATGCAAATTCATCGTGGTGTAATATTTTAAATGATACGAAGCAAACCAAAATCAAGCAATTTGGTTGGAAATTACCACCACTTCGGGCTTCCCGCAACTTTTCGTGGCACATTCAGGGTTATATGACATACGTACGTGTTTAAACTTTTTGGCATGCTTAAGCAATCTCTAGATAATGCACTTAAAAAAAAAATTCTAATAGCAAGGCCATAAGAAAAGCAATTTGCATCGTTATATTTTGCATTGTAATACTGTCAGAGATAAACTGATTCCCCTTGATTTTTAAATAAAGATCTGAAAGGAGCAATGATCTAGTAAGAACAACGATTTTTCAATCGAATGCAGTAAAAAAATAGATTTAATTAAGAAGCTGCGTTAAGAGTTACTGGTTATTTTGATCTACACTGTTAATTAAGAAAGCTGAAGTTTAAATGGAGACATTAACAGAACCCATTAGCAATACCGCTTGCATACAGTCTTTGCTTTCTAATCTCCATCGGTTTCTGGTTTGGCGTTGGAGAGAGGGAGAGGTAGGTGAGAGGAGGCGTGTCTGCAGCACACTCATTAAACCATTCATTTGGGTGACACTTGCACCCTGCTCTGCTCTGATCTCATCTTAGCCCTAACTGCTCTCCCTTCCCTGGCCTCCTGAAATTCACAGCTGAGCTGTCTCCCTCACATATGGCTTGCATATAATTATGCATATTCCATTTTGCACTGCATTAAAATGATGAGCTCCTGGCTCCCTGCCAGCTGATTTTAAAAAGCCCAAGTGAAGTAGGAAAAAGGAGAGAAACACAGGGAGAGTCGCACAGGAAGCAGCAGGTAGTTCTGTCTGCTGTCTCTTTAGATAAAATGTATGTCTGGCACCACGGAAACAGCTGAGAACTACCTGTTGTGATGTACGGATGGAGGGGGAGAAAACAATGCGTCTACGTCTGCGCCACCGCGATGACAGCCCTTGTGTATTGTTTCTCCTTCCATGGAGTGAAATTTGCCCGCTGACAAGTATCACTCAGAGCTCCTCTGCTAGACGAGGGACTGTCGTTTTGGAAACGGATCCAGATCTTGTCCATCTTAGGATGTATTGCTTGTTTTTAATACAGGCCTCTGCTACTTATTCCAGGGAGGGAACGGGATGGAATTTGGAAGTGGAATGTCACGGCCAGGGACATCTGGGTTACAAGAAGTCGGTGGGAGAAGACATTGCTCTGTTTTGGTTTCCTTTTTGAAATTTAGGAACATCTCTGGGATCGGGTGCCTTTCTAAGACACCTTGCCCCGCCAAATCAGAGTAACATAAAAATGCCGTTACAGGATTGGGCTACATGCGACAGTGAGCGTAAGCACCACTCACGTCCAGTGGTTATGCGGGCACTGAAACCATCATGGTCCTTCTCACAGCCTCAAGCCCTACACTGCACCTGCATCAGGGTCTAAGCTAATAGAATCTTAAATGGGGCCCACATTAAAGTGGAGTGTATAAATAAAAGGCAGCTGGAGGAAAAACAGAAAGAGGTCAATGGGTAGGAACAACGTTACATTCTTCCATTCTTTGTAAGTGCATTTTATGTCGCTCTGTGAGGTCTCTTGAAGGCAGGGACCTCATCTATTTCATCTTTCTTAATTCTGCCATGCCCGGTGCCTTACTTTGAGTTAGTACTTAACCAACGTTGAAGTGATGAAAAAAAAAAAAAATACATGGAGAGTAACTAGACCCTACCATAAACAACTTTGCAGAAAATGTCACCTCAAAATAGGCTAAACTTGGTGGTAGGTTCACTATATTCCTGGTGCACTATGATACATATGCTTGGAAACACAGCATATAGTTTACGAGGGCTACTATTTACATATATATGTCTATATTCAATATATATGTATCTTGTGTATAAATATTCATAAGGTGGAATATGTTTATTATGCATGTACTATGTGTACACATTCATACACACCAGATGCCTGGGGATATTTTCAACATTGGTGGCAAAAATACATCCATCTCACTTACATGTAAGGTGATCACAATGCTTTTTATGTTTTTAAAGGACAAAAAAAAAAGAAAAGGAAAGAAATCCCACTGTCTAAGATTTGAAGGTGGTTCCTCAAAGAAGCTGAAGACTTCATGTAAAGCCTATTAATTTATGAGGTTGAATGAAGCAGCAGTGGAAGAGAAAGAAGAGGGGAGAGGGAGACGGGGAGACCTGGAAGCGAAGAGAGAAAGCCAGAAATCTGCTTCTCCACTGAGCTGTGTATTTGCCTCTGTATGGAACTCCATGGCCCTTGGAAGGGTCTGCCTCTCCCGATCAACCTGATTCCAGAGTCTAAGACATTCTACCCTCCAGCCATTTGCTGCGTTTCCAGCACGCGCCACCGAGCTGGAGAGCACACCACGTGCGTGGAGACCGAGTGCCAAACCCTTCACGTGTGTATGCAGACACAAGCACTCACCCACCTCTTGCCAAAGCGTTTCCTTTCACATTCTGAAGTCTTTTTAGGGTAAAATTCAAAATTACTCTTCCTAGACTAAGTGAAATTAAGTGCATTCATTGATGGCAAGAGAGTTCTCTCTTCTGGCCCCTGCTAGAGTCATCTGGGTGGGTTTTTGACAGTGGAGTGTGCCCTCCCCTTTCCGCCCCACCTTTGTAAGACTCTGATTTAATTGGGCTAGGGTGGAGCCTGGACAGGGGTGGTTTTAAAATTAAAAAAAAAAAAAAGCTCTGGGATTGTAACATACAAGCAGGGCTGAGAGCCGCTGATCTAAGGGGCATGCCCAGAGGAGGGGTATCAAGAGGAGGCCCTTGGCAGAGTGTTGGCAGAATGTTCTCCATGTTCTCCAACCACATCCCAACCTCACTGGATGGAATGGCTCAGCGATAACTAAGAGGATGTAGGCTACGGCCCTGGAGATGGGTTTTGTTCCAAAGATTCCAGAGAGGACACGACTCTAGCTGACTGCAGGCAAAAAATTTCTGATTTTAGTCCTTGGCATGACAACTAATCTTGGAAGAGCTACTAGACCAGTTCCTCAAAAGGTCTTTCTGGATCTCTCTAAGCAGTCAAAAATCCCCACCTGCCCTCTCTTAGACTGGACACAGATGCAACTTGATGCCAGTTGGTGGGATTTTTGTCCCTCCACCCAAAGACCAAACACTTCCTAAGGGGAGGGATGGTATCTGGTTCCTCACCCGTAGCCCATGAGCCCCAGCCAGTGCCCGGTGCTCAGTAAGTGTTCACTGGGAATGAGCTCTATTTTCACTCCCAGTAACTCAATGGCCATGTTAGATAAAAATCCTAGGAGCTTCTTTATCCTACACATAGAATCATTTTAGGATGTTTTATAACCTGTTATATACTGAAGCTAGTGCCACCTTCTGCCTCTGCCCCATCTGGGGTGCAGACAATGGCGTATTGAGGCAGGCAGACCAAGAAAGCCCACAACCCCTGCAGGGAGGGGTGTGCAAAACCCTGTAGATACTCCACATATCCAGTCACAGTAATAACATGAAGCAGAAATGCTTTGAGCTGGTTTTGTTGTTCTTTAAATCTCCGCAGATCATGGGTTCCCTAACTGCCTGTCTTAGGGCAGACCACCCCACTGCCAGCTCTTGGACTTTCTTGGGGCCAGGAGACACCGGGTGGATGTCTGACTTTGTTCTGGAGTGACCAGTTCTGACAGAAGGAATGCCAAGATACATGACAAACTAACTCTCTCCATGTGTCTTATTCTCAACAGCTTTATTCTGACTAATATGCTGGATATTTAGGCCAACTTCGGGGAAAAGCAAATGGGAAGCGATATTGTTCCTTACATTTTACCACAAATGTGATTGTCAGAACAAAGGTGCATTTTTAAAAAATCTATTATTCTAAGAAGGCGCTGCTTCTCACCATAAAATAGAAGCAAAAACTCTTCAATTAAACTGTTAAAAGTAAAAATCCTTCATTTAAACTGCAAGGGGATTTCCCCCTCTTGCTGAGAGTCAAGCATCCATTTTCATGTGGTGCCCACCATTCGAATAAATATTAGATTATGTGAGAAATTTAGACTAATCGCCTCTCTACTTCAAAAATCTCTGGTTTAAACAAACTTTGGATTCACCTCTCTTTCTCTGTGAATCATTACTCATTCACATTTTTATTTTGATTCTTACATACGGCAATCTTTCATTCTCTTTCAAAGAATTCAGTTCTTCCTTTGGGCCAAAGCTTTGGTGTCATGTGCCTATGCAAGCAAGCTCAGCATTTTTCCCCCCTCTGGAGGACTCCCTCAGAAAATGTGGAACATTCTAAAAACAGCTCCACGGGCCTACCCCAGAAAAGAGAGATTTCTGACTCAACAAAAAGGTTAACACTGTTGCCATTTAAGTGGAAAGATAACTAGGTTTCCCAGTTATACCTCCGGGTGATGAATGGGAGTTTACACCTCTACGTCTCTGTGATTTCAGAATTTCTTTAGAAAACAAGAGAAGGTTCCACGTGGAGCCACAGCCGGGGTGAGCACAGCCAAGCCTCCAGACTCAGCGTTCCGGGGCCCCAGCAGATGTGGAACCCGTCAGCTCACATGTGTGGTGTCGCCAGCCGACTTGAGGATATCAAAAATAGTTCGTCTCAAACTTGCGGAGTGAGTTTAGAGATGAATCGTTGCAGGGAAAATCTTGGATATTTTCGAACTCATTTTGCGAATCAGAAGTAACGGAATTTCTTTTCAAATTCAAGACAAAAGCACAGGGACTCCACTTCTGGAAACTCTTAGAATTGCATCTTCTATTGTCCCGTGTCCGGTCTCTCCTTTCTGAGTCAAATGCCGACACATGTTCCTCTTGAGGAAGTTCAGGGAGGAATAAACTGCAACCATCCCACGTGGCCTTTCTGTGTGCTGTGAACATCTTTGTGAACTTGACCTAAAGGTCAGCCCGGTGTCTGGGCCCCTCAGTGAAGTTCAGCCCACACTGGCCCGGGACTAGAATAACGCAGGGAGGCCCGTGGAGGAACTCCGGCTTCTGGTGACCTATGACCCGGTTATGCTCATCTCAGTGGCCCAACTCCTCACGACTGAATGCCCAGTTCCCCTCAACTGGATTCCTGTCCTTTCCCCCCATTTTCTGCTTGTAAAACTAGATTTCATCGGTTCTCATGACTTCTGGAAATTTCTTATACGCCTTTTAAGCATTCATTCAGACTGTACTCCTTTAGGAAGTCATTCCAGACCTCTTCCTCTTGGTCCTAACCTGGGCTCTGAACCCCTCTGTGTGTGTATATGTGGTGTGTGTGTATATGGGTGCATCTCCATTCTACCCATTGCATTGCATTGCATTATGACCTCCTCTATGTTTGTCTTCCCCACTAATCTGTGAGGTTCTTGAGTACAGAAATTATGTCCTATTCAGCTGTAAATCTCTAGAGCCTCATCTACTGCTGGGCATAGAATAAAGGCTCCATAAATGGTGAATGAGTGAGTTAGTTGAGTGTGTGAATCCTTCCACCCTAGCAACCGGACATTCTGCCTTACTCTCCAGTCCCCAGAGGTGAGTGTCCTATCCCTGAACCCCAGAAGTCACCTGCATATCTGAGCCTCAGCAGGCCTCTGCCAGAGCTCTCCGATCGCTCCTGCCTCCCACCTGGACCTTCCACTGGCTCTTCTACGTACTTCTGCCCAATATCTGACCCTCCGCCCAGTCAGACACTAGAGTCTCAGCCTCACTACAGCTCTCGTACTCCATTTGGGCTTTGGATAATCATTATTTCATCCTTGTGTTTCTCCCCTGTGCCTCCCACTCTAACCTCTGGCCATTGTCTAACAAATTCTTTTCCTCCAAGTCCATTCCCAGATTAACCAACCCAGTGCCTTTCTCCCTGTTTCTGATACCTCACCTAGTCCTAGTGCCCCAAGTCAGTCTGTCCTAGTGCCCCAACTCCGTGGTGTAACTCATCTCAGTTATGACTCAGGTCTTATCTTTCCTATCAGACTGGGAACCACTTACCGGAAAATGTATGAGGCCCCCATGCTCAGCAGAGTACCATGTACCACAAGGAAACCCATTCATATAGGTTGAATGCATTCATTAATCCTTTGCTCGTCCTTAAGCTAAGACCCAGAAATGTTGTTTTCCTCTACCCTGAATTACCTGCCTCTAAAAATGGATCCCCTTAAGTATGAGTTGTTTCCATGCAAATATTCAATTTGGTGAACATCAGATTGCAGAGAATTGCACAGCTCGTGGACAGGATTGTGTGTGCACACAGCTTGGGTAGAGAGCTTTCTCTCGCACAGAGGACTCCTGCCTGGCATCAGGCTCCCTGCTCCGGACACACCCCAGGCACCCAGAAACATCACTCTGTGAACCCAGGCATCTGCTCAAGTCACGTTAGTACTAATTTTCCATCAGGATCCCTTGCCATCCCTTTCATTAGCCTGTCATCAAAGACTGACCGTGGGATTCCTGCAGTGGGACTGTTTTACTCTGTTCTTTTAACAAAATGTAGTTAAAATCCCATTTAGCAAGTAGGCCAGGGGAGAAGCTGTTTCCCCGGTGGAGTTCTTCCTAATTCTCCAAGCTCCATACCTGCCAGGCTCCTCTGACAGCTCCCACATCTCTGATGGATGAGACGGACTTATTTGCTGCAGCTCTCTTTTTTCACTCCACGCCAACCTTTATATATATCATAAATTTTTAATATCCAATTTGGAGTCCTCAAAGAATAACGGTAACAAATATGCAACATGAAGATAATGGCAATCGAATCATGTTTATGGCCTCCAATGAGCATCTCCTTAAACGATGTCGGGTCAGAGCCACTCCGATCGGTGAGTGCGTGAGGCTGGCGGGCTGATCTCATGTCTGATTAATGGCTGCCCTTACTCAGGGGCCCTAATGGATTGCATGACAGTTTCGGCAACAGATTCCCCATCAGCCTGAAATACGGCTACCACGCGAGCTAAAATACATCATGCTTGTCCCAGCACATTACAGCTGTGTCCAGTATAATCAGAGCAGTTGCTAAGTGGTTCTGAAAATCCCTGTTTTGGCTTTTCATTTTTTTGAATCTATTTTCCCTCTATTGGACAGGATGGCTGGATTCATCTCGCGCTGCTTTTCGACGGGTCACCTGCGTGTCTTTTGTGAAGGATTGTTTTTACGGAAGTGGTCTGCAGGTAAGGCCTGGCAGCTGGGGCACGAGGCCCCCTTTTGTGTTCTCTGCGAAAGCCACGCCGCCACCCCATCCCGCGCAGCTTCTGATTATCCCAGGACCCCTGATCCATGGTGGATTATCGGACTCCTTGATGGCTCCCCGTCCCCTACCTCCCGCCTCCGCCCACCGACTGCCTTTTGGCTTTTTCATTCACTATTCATCCGTATTTATTACCCAAGGTCCTGCAAGGGGGAACAAAAGGAAGGCAATTCCACTTTGTTACCCGTTGGCACCTATAAAATACTTAAATAATTGGCCTAATCCAGGCATTTCAGGTGGTCCTTTCATTTCTTTTCTCTGAAATCCCTAGGCAGAAGGGGCTGGACACCGGTCTTTATTTACAGACCTCGGGATGGACCGAAGAAATGAAAGGAAATGCGAAGAAGGCGAGGACCCCATCTGTAAGACTAGGATAGGATCCAGCCGTAATGGAGGAGGTTTACTATCTGCAGGAAGTCTCCCTCGACATAACCTGGCCTCACATGGGAATAGAAAACACACCAGAACCAGATGAAGACACTGCTCTGGGTATTATCAAAGATTCATAGGAATGGCTCACATCCCTACAGCTGTTACGCATGCACCAGACACCATTCTGAGGGCTTTACATGTATTAACCCATTACCACACATGCCCAGACACATACCAAATCCAAACAACCACTCAGGAGTAGGTACTGTCACTGTCTCCGTCTTACCTAGAAGGAAACACGAGCACAGAGAGATGGCGGAGTGCACACAAAGCTGCACAGCTAACGAGGCCTGGAACCTGGATTCAAACCCAGGCAATCTGTCTCCACGGCCCCCTACCCTGTACTCGATAATCTGCTATTTCTCTGCTAATGGTTAAAAAAAAAAAAAAAAAAAAAAGCCCAGTGTGAAATAACTTGAAAACACTGATGTCATGAAGCTAAAAATATATATTACTTAATTAAGGGAGGTTTTCATAATTCTTTGGTTTTCTTGGGTTTTCAATTCCAAGACGGACTACTCCAAGGAAACCAGGAAAGGAGAGTGCTGAAGAACAAATATTATGGAAGGGGGTGGGGTGGTCTGCAAAGAGCCCAGGAAAAAAGCAGCAAGAGCAAACATGGAGTCAGGAAGTCAGTCTCCGGCACAGCCTGAGCGAGATGTTACTTCAAAATTTATAAAACTAATCCTTAAAACAAACCAACCTTTTTGACCTGATTCTTATTAAATAATCTTTGGATCATTGATTATGACACCCAAGCCCATCAATTCCAGAAGGACGTGTCCCCCAGAGCTCCCTCAACAGTTCAGATCCTCTAGCAATTTCCTTTGTGAATTTCTAAAATCAGTATTATTATTATATGATTTTTAAAAAATTAATCCCATAAATGGTGCTGTGCGGATTCTAAAGGACATTGTGTGTCTTATCTCATTCAGTCCTGGCCCTCTGGCATATAGATGCAGACTGTGGCTTTGGCTAGCATGAGTTAGCTCATCAAAGCCGAGGATACTCTTAAATGAACTGGCGAAATTAAGTCACTGTCTTGCCTCGCTGAGACATGGGCCTAGATTGTGGTGATTGTTCAAGGGTGGGGTTGTGGGGAACCAAAGGCCGTTCACCAGCTCCTGTTCAATACCATACCACCTTCCACTACGGGGAAAAACTGAGACACAGCAACAGTAATGCAGTCCCCGTCAGGTTGATGGCTAATTATCTCAGCAGGTGAGAAGACAATGCAAGAGGCTTGGAGTCACATCCTGGGAGAGTTAGCTTGCTCTGTGTCCCTGCCACAGCACGTATCCCTCATTGTGACCTGACACGTCACACATACATGGGTCTTAGCAAAGGGGAGATGGACCCCAGGGAACATGCGAGAGCACATGAATGAGTCAGTGTGTGTCTCTCGTGACTTCTAGAGGAAACAACTCAAAGGACATACCCGGGTGATGGTGGTCATGGAGAGCCATGAGGCATGAGCTGAAACAACTGTATCCCTGAATTAGCTTCCAATTCTGAGGCCAAGGACTATAAATTTTAAATTAGCAGCAATCCTTGTCAAAGACCATGATGTCACAATTGTTATCTGTAATAAAGGTTCAGGGCTCAAACCAACCTTCTTTTTTTTCTCCTACCAGCAACCACAGAAATGCCATAATGAGGGTCCAGATACAGTAGGGCTGCCTACATCTTCTCTGCATGGTTCACATGGGCCTCAGTCTACCCCATCTCCGGGGTGCCTCACTAACCTGCAAAGCAGGCCTGTAGAAGCCCCACGGTATTCCGCACTCTCGTCACTCCTTCCCTCCCAGATCCAGCTTCAAGGCCGCATCTATACCACTCTTGGCTCTCAACCCTCACCCTTGACTCTGGACCTGCCTTGGACATTTTGATCGGTGCCCTTGGCCTGGCTGCAGCGGTTTCCAGTCAGCAACCCTATAATGGGGCCCAAAATATAAGGTGTCCTAAAGAGAAGGTTTCTTAAGTCAGAAATGGAAGTGAGAATTATGCAATGGCCTTAAAGATCTAAAATTGGCTTGACATAAAGAAGAAAGACCAAGACTAGGAGTAAAATCCAGGCTGTTACTGTGCTCAGTCCAAAAAACGCTATGACCAAACAAAGTGATGCTGTGGTTTGTGACTGTGCAGGCGGGCAAGGGAGAAGGACAAGGGGACATGTCTACTCACTCTGCCCTCTGGGTCTCGCAGAGTGTGAAGCCAGGATGTGATTCTGAACTGGACGGTTCGAACTATGAGCCACATAACACCCGAACTGTTAGCAGAGGCACTGTCAGGCTAAGAGGGACCAAGTCCAAACCACCCTGTTTTTAAACACAGGACTAGGCGCCTGCGTGGTGATCCCAGAATCATGGGGAAATGGTGAGATCAAGCCCCACATCGGGTTCCATGTTGGGTGTGGACCCTGCTTAAGAATCTCCCTCTCTCTCCCTCTGCTCCCCCTCCACAGCCTTCTCTCTTTAACAATAACAACAACAATAATAATAAAACAAACCCAGGACTGATCAGCCTCTCTGAGGAGACAAGTGTAAAGATGGCAGCCAAGGAGCTTCTGCTCAAATGGCATCCTCTGGAGTCTGTTTTAAATCCCAGCCATTCTGCAGATGATGACTGGAAGTAATAAAAGGTGGGACGGTGACATGTGTAAATAGGGGACAATCCTTCCAGCAGAATTTGGCCTGTGTTGAGGAAAGGGCCTGTTGAAGCCAACAGCTGAGCATTGGGTTAAGGTCCATTTTTAGATGATAACTTCAGTGAACACTTGTTCCTCTGTCACCCCTTTTTAAAGATATTATTATTATTATTATTATTACATTTCCAAGATTCTATTCTGGAATCAAAGCCTAGGTGACAAAAGACAAAAAGACTGAGTTTCCACATCCTCTCTCTTTATGGTATAATTGAGAATAAGAGAGGGTAGTTTCCCCCTGCACAGTGAGTAGCCCTGCCCCATTCCCTCTCTCACCTAACCTTTCTGGTTACCAAAATTCCCAAACTATTCCAATCCCTCTGTGCCCTGGTATCTCAGTTGCCCACTGTGGTTCTAGCTATGAGATAACTGGAAGCCCCATCAGAGGAAGGCTCCCAGACTGCAGACTGGGCCCTGCTGGAGAGAACATCACTGCTTCTAGAAACTTCCAAATCAGTGACTGCATCACAGAGCTGTCAGCACAAAGGAAGAAAACTCAGTATAGATGTCATTTTGGACAGTAAAATTAAGATTAAAGTTTATTCTGTGCCAGACTCCATGCTAACCAATTGCAGGCCTTGGCTCCTCAAACTCTTGTGAGGTCTATACTACCATTACCACCTCCATTTTGCCAGGAAGGAGTCTGACGTGTAGAGAAGTTCCGTAACTGATCCAAACCTCAGGAGCTGACAAAGGCCAAGCTGGTGTCCAAATGCAGGTGCCTGCACACCATGTGCAGGCTCTTGACCCCCACACCACACTGGCTCTCCCACAGCAGCTCAGTCAGCACAGGATGTTAGCTGACAATGAGCAAGAGAAGCTATAGATATTACTAGAAGGCAGAGAAGTCATGGCTCAAATGTTCCCGTGGGTCCTTGCAGGAGAGAACTTTGTCCTCTAATCTCCCCCTCTATGTGGCAAAGCACCCACCAATGCCCATGGCAGCTCAAATGGAGGTGGTCAAGGGAGCCAGCACCTCCCTGAGAGTCAAGGCCCAGGGGTCATTCTACTAGGCCAGAGGCAACATAGGTAACAAGAACGCAGCCAAAGGTCGAGCAGATCAAAACCCTAAGCCCACCAGGATGGAGGGCAATGGCCTTTCCAAGTATTCTGGACTTTAAGTGTGGGGCAAAAAAGAGGGAAGAAAGGAAGGAGAGGGAGGGTGGGGAGTACACATGGAGATAGGCGTTTGCCAGGGGAGTCCTACAGGTCAGCAGGAGAAACTCTGCATGGAAATGGGGTAGGGCACATCCTGAAGTTGACAGACTTCTCATAGGGGACTGTTTGTTTGGAAATCCCTCTTCTTTTTCATTTGCAAATCCTACAGATTTAAGATGATAGGGTTCCAAGAAGAGAGTGAGCCTAAATCTTCTCTCGGGCATGTTCCAAGGACAAAGGATTCTAAATTCATAAAACTTTCCTTGTGGTTCTTACCTAATCACAGAACAGAAAACTGTTATGGTTTGATGTGGAAAATAGTAAAAGGGGAATAAGAATGATCACTTAATATAATTATTACTAACATCATTCTTCCCTTATTAGTAAAAATAAGGGTATTTATATGCAATCAAGAATCTTTGTGTGCAAAATAAGGAAATTTCTTTCATACCTTTGCCTTAAGGAATGACAGACCCTTGCCTTGGAATGATAAAAATGATTTGTCTAATTCTATAAACAGAGGTTGTACTACTCTGTATTTATAGAGTACCAAACCACTCTATGTGGCATTGTGACCCCACAGAATGCAGACAACAATGACAAGGGCACTCATATAACCTTTTCCTTAGGTCCCATTCATTCATTCATTCAGTCATCATTTATTGAACATCTACCATGTGTTTGGCTATTGTAGACAACTGAATAACTAAGCATCTACAATGAATGGTATTCAGCCCACATGTCCAGCACATTTTAACTTTTTAAATTCAATGATAAGAAAACAAACGAACCCTCACCGAGGGCTAACCATACACAGTTTGGAGTGTCAAATATCACACATTTATATCCTACTTAAAATTTAGATTTTTCAGTAATCACAATATTTTTAAAAGTAAATAACAAAAGGCAAGAAGTAGAAAATATTCTCATAAGCAGATAAGAATGATAAGGAAATAAAAAGCAAGAAAAAAGTGAGAGCAAATTCTCCAAGGCCAAGCACCCCATGTGCTGTTTGGTGGAGGATGTTCATACAGAAAGGGATGAGGAGGGCCATTTGGTGCCAATCCTGAGCTGAGTTTGGTTTTTAGCACCAGCAGTAAAACAGGGGACATAACATCCAGCTCAGAAATTCCATGCAAGGATTAAATGAAACAACTCATCACATGTCCTGCACAACACCTGCAACAGAGTAAGCACTCAATATAGGAGAGTTATTTAAATTTCACAGACCCACTTTCTTCTCTGAGAGAACTCAGCTGGCAGGAAGGCCACAGGGACTCAGTCCCTTCTTATCATTGAAGCCGTGATTAAAATTAAGTTGTGTGGAGCACCTGGGTGGCTCAGTGGGTTAAGGCCTCTGCCTTCAGTTCAGGTCATGATCCCGGGGTCCTGGGATCGAGTCCCACGTCAGGCTCTCTGCTCAGCGGGGAGCCTGCTTCCCCCTCTCTCTCTGCCTGCCTCTCTGCCTAGTTGTGATCTTTGTCTGTCAAATGAACAAATAAAATCTTAAAAAAAAAAAATTAAGTTGTGTGTACCTTTAGAGCACGCCCAACAGCCAAAGGCCAACATCAATGAGAAGACCCTGGTGTAGACTTGAGGACTGTTAGAAATGCATAAATACCCCCACTAGTCAGGATCCTAACCCTCTACACATCAGTATTAATGACCACTTCTATCACTCTCCTGCCATCTGAAGACCCATTCTGCTCCCTGCAAATAAAGCCTTGTTTTGTTTTCTTTTTTTAATCTCTCCATCTCCTCTTCCGTTTCATGAGCAGTATCTCCATCAAGCAACTTTCTACATGGGCTGAGCAGCTCCTGTCCACTCAAGCCGCTGGGAATTCATGGAGGCTACTATACCTTGAATTCCACGGTCATTACCACACCTCCAAGGAAGAACTCAACCAAGGTTTTACTGTTGCTTCCTTCCTTACCATTCAAATCGTCTCCCTTTAGTCCATATTTTCCAGCTACTAACATCACCCTCTATCAACTTGGTTTCTGACTCAGTAACACAGGACACCTGCACCATTCACTGATGTAGATTCTCATCAGAGGGGCACCTATGTGGCTCAGTCATCAGGCATCCGCCTTCGGCTCAGGTCATTGATCCCAGGGTCCTGAGATCGAGCCCTGCATTGCACTCCCTGCTCGGCGGGAAGCCGGCTTCTCCCTCTCCTACTCCTTCTGCTTGTGTTCCCTCTCTGGCTGTCTCTCTCTGTCAAATAAATAAATAAAATCTTTTTAAAAAAAAAAATAAATGCTCATCAGAGGTTGGGCACACATACTCTGGAACCCACATACTCTTTCCAAGCTGAATGGCCTCACCAGAGACAGAGAGGAGCAGACAAAATAGAGGGGAGAATTTCTAAACAATCCAATATGTGGTTTACTGTTTGCAGAAAATGTGCAAACGAGAGGATATAATTTTCTTATTCAAAAGGCTAGGATTTTATTTTATTTTTTCCTTTAAATGTTTCATCATCTATTCTGTCCTTATTCATTTTAGAATTCAGCACAAAATTGTTGCCTTTGAGTTTCGTTTTGTTGTTTAGGTGTTCACACTCATCTTTCTGTCACATGCTGTCTCCTTCGCTCCCCTTCCACAGGACCCCGGGCCACCTGGCAACCTGTCTTCCACGAGTGAGAAGCCCCTCTCCTCACTACCTGGGCAATCGCAAACAGCTCTCTCTGATCTCCCAGATTTACTTCATCTTGAAGTAAAATGTCCTCCTTTGTATGAAACATTTTCATTTCTGCTTCTCCGCACATCCTGCCCCGCCACAGGAAACTGCTACATGGGTACCATACAATGTTTATGTTCATTTGTTTCTTTATATGACATCCTGCCCTCCTGTGCTCTGCGATCGGATGTCTACAAAGATATAATCAGAATGAAATTGTGTTAGTTTAGATCAGCATCTGTGGCAGCAAGGCCTTAAATGATACAAACAAGGCAGGAGCTCTAATGTCTGTCTTGTTTCAAGGTAAAAATGAAAAATGACATCTTTGATGGAGAAGACTCCACAGAGACCCGGGAGAACCGCGGCCTCTTCCCCTGCTCACAGACAGCTCTCTTTCCCCTCATATGGCTGACAGGTGTGTAATCATGTTCCTTAGTCACAGTCTGTGTTAAAATAACCAATTACCAAATGAATGAGAATGGAGCTCCAGTGTGACCGGTGCCCCCCTTGCAAAGTCATGGTACACATCCAAAGCATGGCTGTAAACAGAGGCTCCTGGAGTGCCTGTGCAGCTTCAAGCCTCAGTGGGTTAAAGCCTCTGCCTTCGGCTCAGGTCATGATCCCAGGGTCCTGGGATCGAGCCCCAAATCGGGCTCTCTGCTCAGTAGGGAGCCTGCTTCCCTCGCCCTCCCTCTGCCTGCCTCTCTCCCTACTTGTGATCTCTGTCTGTCAAATAAATAAATAAAATCTTTTAAAAAAATAAAAAAATAAACAGAGGCTCCTTCCCCAAAGGTGCTCTCCAAGACTAGAAGCCTCTCCCACTGTACAGTGAATTTGCTCAAATACAGGACGTTTTCCCTCTGGCCCTGGCCCTAAGGAATGAATAGTCCCACCAGGCCACCATGGATGATCAGTCCAATTTCCCTGGCGCTGGCAGGTCCCTACCATTTCCTGTTCTGGATCTTTCCAGGACACATCACTGTCGCCTCTCATGCCTGCCTGGATTTCCACATGAACAGGGCAGCAACCACCATCAACATATTCTTCCCTCTGTGGTGTACATCACCTTCCACCAGGCCCCTTAGGGACAAAGGACAATGCTGAAGCCCAAGAGCCAGGCAAGGAATTCCCCAGATCTACTGCCCAAGAAAGGTAGAGAGTCCCATGCAGGTAGCCTACAGAGACACATGTCGTTGTCTGTCATAGATGTGATCAAGAGAAGCAAATCCGTTAGAATTCATGGAAAAATCACTTTCTTTTGGCCCAAAGGTAATTAACATGTTGGGGGGAGCAACTAACTCAAATGAAGTCAAATAACTCAAATGAAGTCAGAGTAGAAATTGAGACAATGGCTTACTTACAACCGATGGATTATAATAGTGCTGCTGTTACACTCTAGGTGACCTTCACCTCGAACCCCACTGCTGTGCCCATGGGCGGAGGAACCCTACTTCCCAGACCTGTAGCTAAAGAAGCTGAAAAAGGGATGAAAGAAAGTTTCCACCCCTTAGCTTTGCTTCCCATCCGTGAAGCCGAGTTTGTACTTCTTACCCACACTTGGTGGAATGAGGCAGGGGTTGTGACCACCATGCAACACCAGCGGTGTTTTAAGGAAAGATTTTGAGTTGTGTGTCCACCGGGTAGCTTTTGATGAGAAAGACTGTGTTTCAGTAAAGCCAAAGGAGGCGCTGATTCAAATTTTAGGCAGCAAATATCAAAGTAAAAAAGTGAATCCCCCAAAATCTCTGCATTGGTTTATTTAGGATAAAGCATACAAGGAGATTCAAGGAGAGTTTGAAGGAAGTGAGTAAAAAGTACCATTCTTTTCTATCTCTCAATCCTTTTTTCTCTTGTCACAAAAGATGTTCCACTGGAAGATTTACCTACAAAAACCAGACCAAAGCTACTCTCCTGTAAAAGGGCTTGGTAAGCTATGCCTTGCCTGAGATGGGAGGTAATAAAAACATTTGAGAGGAAGGAAAAAAAAAAAATCAGCTGGTTTTCCCCTTCTGTGTTCTCCTGTAAACTGATGAGTTTTTAACCTCAGTCATGTTATCCTCATTAGCATAAGTGCTAATTACCACCTCTCCTCTCCTACTGGAAGGGCAAGCAGGACTCCACTGCAGGCTCGAACAACGGCTGACATCCCAGGTCAGGGCTGCGGGTGAGGAAGGAAGACTAGGGCTGCAGACAGGTAAGTGGTGTGACAGGTGCGCTAGACGGGGGACAAAAGGTCAGGAGGCTGCAGGCATCGAGGGTGTCCTTCCAAGGAGGGGGCGAGGCCCACGGCTGCATCGCGTCTGATGTTCTCGCCTCCACTTATTCATGGGCTCCTGGCAAGTTTGGCAACGGCACCTTGAGTGAAAAGCACACTAGTTTGCACATATGGTGGAAAGAGCCTTGTGCATTGGTTGAATGCATACTGTACTACGTACACATTCTGTTTTATCTCTGGGCCCAGCCGTGCTGCAAACGCTTGCAAATTGGGAAGCCTTCTGTGCAGTAAAAATACGGACAGGAGAAGCTAGACTGTGACTTATAAGATGCGACACTAGCCAAAAAGCCCAAGGAACGAAAAGTTACGGCGGCGCGTGCTTCACGCTCCTTGCAACAAAGGCGGCGGCTCCGGGAGGTGGGAGAGTCCCCACCAGCCCTGGGTTCCTTCCCCTCCTCCCAGGGTTTCAGACCCAGGGAACAGGCTTCCCTTACACACACACACACACACACACACACACACACACACACAATGCCTCTCTGGAAACCTCTGCTGGTATCCACTGCTGTTTTCATTTACGGAAAGTGTGAGACTTCTATGGAAAAAAAAATTTTTTTCAGTGAAATTTCTCATTTACTTTGGTGGGAGATGGTGACGAAATTGCTATTTTTGTCCTCCGTTTCATCCTGAGGTCTTCAGCCTACCATCCTGCACCAGGATGCCGCCGCCCTTCGACAGGCACCAGCATCGTTTTCACTTCCTAAGTGTTTCTGAAAGCAAAATCTGATACCGCTCGGGCTTCAGAACACCCTGTGTGTTTGGGATGTGAAAGGGGCAAAGCGGTGGGTTATTCTGACCTTCCTCCTTCCCGCTCTTCCTTTACCTGGCGCCCAAACACAGTCATGATTTTTATAAATAACTCCTTTAAAAGGAGCTAAGGAGAGTGACATAAAAATCCTTTCTTGATTCAAATGACAGAACTTCCTTTCTTTTCTAATAGCCTTGTAGAGGAGGAGGAAAACAGTAGGAGAGTATAGGATTTGGACAATGTTTGTAGGGGTCAATGCACTAGGCTTCTGTCACTCTTACTCTGCCTGCTGAAAAAGGTAAGTTCTTGTCTCAAAAATGAAGAAAGTAAGATGTAACCAGATATTTGGGGCACCTGGGTGGCTCAGTTGAGTGTCTGCCTTCAGGTCCAGTCGTGATGTCAGGGTCCTGGGATGGAGTACCACACTGTGCTCCCTGCTCAGTCGGAAGCCTGCTTCTCCTTCTGCTGCTCGCCCTGATTGTGCTCTCTCTCTCTCTCAAATAAATAAGTAAAATCTTAATTAAAAAAAAAAAAAAAGATGCCAGCAGGTATCCAGTAGAAGGCACAGAGGAACTACGATGTGGGGTTCTTGGCAAAATACTGACAGCTTCAAGCATACAAAAGGGAAAGAGCAGAGAGTACCCAGAGCGATGCCCCATAGAGCCCCCACAGTCTGCCGCAAGCTGCTTCTCGAACTAAGGAGCCATCTCCCCCCTCCGAACCCTTCCATCTGTGCAGCGTCCGAGGTTGCGAAGGAGCAGCAGGCTTACTGATGCTGAAGTGTATGCCTTCCCTAATTCTGTGTGTGGAATTCCTGATTTCGTTTCCATGTTATTCAGAGTCATCTTCTCACAAATGTTAGGAGTGACGGAAGTTAACCCCAAACTGGTGGGAAGCTCTGAGTTGCCTGAGGCATGCTTTGGCTTACTGCAGTCAGTTGTTCATTTTCAATATGCTTTTAGTTTGTGGAGTTGCTAGAAACAATAAAATACATATTTAAGAGACTGTGTTTAATAAGGACTCCTCCATAGGCAACTTTCTATCACACTTTCCACCATTCAGGACTTTGTCCAGCTTTCTTTTTCTTTGTCAGTTTTTGTGGCTGGTTTTTTTTTCCTTTAAATAAGTTGAAATATACAGAAAACATGATAAAGTCAATAATTGGAAACAGCTCCCACCATTTAACTCTATTAATAACAGTGTATGATAGGGGCGCCTGGGCGGCTCAGTGGGTTAAGCCTCTGACTTCCGCTCAGGTCATGATCTCAGGGGCCTGGGATCGAGCCCCACATCAGCAGGGAGCCTGCTTCCCCTCTCTCTCTGCCTGCCTCTCTGCCTATTTGTGATATCTCTCTCTCTCTCTGTCAAATAAATAAATAAAATCTTTAAAAATAATAATAATAATAGTGTATGATAATTACTACTGATACACCTGAAATTCTCAGTGGAGATTTCTGAGAAGTATATACAAGGGAAGAGAAAGAAATATTACATACTCGGATAAAGCCCCAGGTTCTTAAAATGGACCTTTTAATGGAGTCTTACGAGAAAGTCAGTTGAGTTTAAATACTGCTCATAAGGCCACTCTAGAGCCAGAAAAGGCAGAGCCAGGGGAAATTCTCTGGGTGACTTTCAGAGCCTTTTTACTAGTTTTATTTTGAAAAAAGTAAAATAAAAAACTGACATTGGCAACACATCCCAGTCCCCATCACTTCGATACAACACAGGAGTAGAAAAGGGTCACATGCAAACAACACTTAGTCCAAGGCAGAGCTCTGTGCCTCCCGAGGCAGCAAGCCCGTCTCCCCCAGAGACCCATGCCCAGAGCCAAACTGAACACACAAACAGACCAGTCGAGAATGAAGTCGGCCCCAGGCCTCAGCACATCCCACCCTCCCTACAGCCCTTCAAGCTCCCTGACGGCAGCCATGGACACCCCCAAACAGGCCAACTCCTGGCCTCTTGCCTAGCAAGGGACATATTTAAACAAGAATCAGCCACTTTTTTCTCCCTTTCATGTGTGTATGTCCAATCTGCTGAGCCAAACAGAAAACTCCTTGAGAGAAGGGACTGGATCTTATGTGTCTCTTTCCCATAATCCCCAGAGGTGACGTTCTGTGAGATGAAGTAAAATGAGTTCAGAAACCTGGAAGTTCCTCTAGGAAGAGCCCAGGTTAATGACTGAATATGCTCTGTATTAAAATGGCAATCCGATCCCAGAACTGGGTTAATAAAATACATAGGTGTTTTGAGGATATAAAATCAAGTACCAATACTTGAAATGCCCAAGAACATAGACTTTGAGGAGATAATTTCTTGACTGAGTCAGAACACGCTATAGAGTGTGACTGCTCCTCCTAGCATGAGCTGTGATGCTAAATGTGCCTTTGTCCAGGGAGGCCTGGCTCACAAGGGAGGTTTGGGAGGCATTGCCTTGGGTTGGGGTGGTCAGGAGGGGAGGGGATTGCAGGTGGGCACTTTAGGTAGGTTTTCGATAGGAATCTTAGTTATTTTCCAGGACCTATCCAACTTCCCACTTCACCCTCCAGGAACAAGGCTGAGGAGGAAAAAAGTATACTCTGGATTTTGGATCAGGACCACAAGTCTAGTTATGTATAATTAAGCTCTAAACTCTACCATCATCCCCATGTGCTCCCTGTTAATCCTTACCTACTTCTAGTTTGGTCATTGTTTCCTTCCCCCCCACTTACTACATACGTAGGACATGAACAAAAGACTGTCGAAACCTTGGACGCCTAGCATAGTGCTTGACCCAAGTGAATGTTCAGTAAATGTGGGGCTGTGGACATGGGAGAGAAACCAAGGTGTATGGCCACCACATCCCCTTCCAAGGGACCGTGTACCATGTTTGGTACCATGTGACCAGCCTCGGCTAATTGGAACAAGGAAATGCAGTCACTGAATAAGGTGTCCTCAGCCCATGACATGGCCTGTTGCAAAGAGATGAGGCGATTCCGTCAGATTTCATCTCTCAAGAAGAATTATCATGTACCAAGAGACTGACACACAACAACAGGCGCTGAACTATAAGGTCACAATAGTGAGCGGAGCCAGAGAGGCCATGGTGGAGTCAGCCCGCGGAACGGTGAGGACCAGGGACTATGGGGAAGATAGAAAGAAAACCATGGAGCAGACAGCCAGGGAAAATCAGAGATACCATGACAGAGGCGATGGAGAGACGCCAAGCCCAAAGCTGCCTCAGTTCTCACTGCTTTCTGCTTCCAAATCCTGCCCCCTTTCCTGAAGAGATGGGCTAAAATAGACAGTAACATCTTCTGTCTTCAATTTAACTCCACTCGCTTCCTCTGCTGAAGTCCAGAGCTTGCTTCTCTTTCTCTCTCACGGTGGAGAGGGGAAGTGGCTCCTGCACATGAAGGGGGCCTCTAAGGATGAACAAACACGAGAATTTGGAAACCATCGAGTATCTCATCACAAACCTCCATCGCCCGCTGGGTCTGACGGACTGGGCACTGCACTCAATCTCGGAAGGGGAAGGCGTGAGTGAGAGGGGTGCTGTTTGTTTTGCAGGAGTAGACGCCAGGGCTAACAAGCAGAACCAGGGGTGCAATTTCCTTCATCACCGAAAATCACCGCTAACGGTATGGATACGACAGTGCTTTGTTTGGTGAATCCTAGAGTCTGAGCAGATTCCATTTTTTATGGCAAATCAGCCATGGTCTTTTACCCTTCGGGGCATTTGTCATTTCTAATTTCTGAGAGTGGCAGATGTCAGCTCCCTTAGCAAGGAACAATTTTTTGAAATCTGTTTGTACACATCAGCTGACACAAACCAAGCTGAAACCCACTGGGGGGGAAAGTACAACATTATGCTGGAAGCAATTAGAAAACAAGGCTTCCACTGCCTTTCCCGCACAGTGGGGGTGGGATGGGCCAGGGTACCTTCTCACTCCCATTTCCTTTATTTCCATTCTGCATATTCCAGCGTACATTTCTGGAAGGTGCAAAGACTGGTTCATTACTCTGAATGCTCAGATCAAGTTCACTTTAATTTTCTAGTCTCTGGCTTAGAGATTAGGTGTATATTGTACAATTTAATGGAATCTTGTTTTTATTTTGGCTTTTTTTGTTTTTTCAGTTAATATTATTTACTCATTCTACTACTCCTATAGTTACAGTCAAAATCCAAGAAAGGCCCAAGGACTGGGGAGTTACTCCCTGAATTCTCCCTCTGTTCCTTGGGTTCCACTCACCTCATCCCATATCCCCATCCCATCCCATATCTTGTTCCACTGTCAGCCCAGGAGCCCTGGGAACCTGGACTAGGCCCAAGTCATCTCCTACCCAGATGACCATATGGAAACTGAGTCAGCTTTAGACCCCTTCTTCCCTCCCCCCACACCCTTCACCACACGCATGCGCACACACACACACACACAAACACACACACGCTCGTAAAGTCTAAGTCAGACCCTTTGCACCTGCCCATACTGGACTCAGAGAACCCAGCGTGAGAAGGACATACAGGTGGTTCAGGACATGGCAGAACTTCCCACTATGGTAGAGACTAGACAAGCTGGGTTTAATCAGACTAAACCTACAAGGGCAGTCTTATACAGTCTACATCAGACCAAGACAGAGAGGAGCTCAACAGGACCTCCCAGAGACTCTGGAACCCAAGGACAGCTGGGTCCTATTTCTGATGGTCTATGTCACTTTCTTTGCTTCATTAAAGATCACTGAGCCCTGAGGAGAAGACTTCTTTGGGTCTCTTGACCCTTCAAATGATGAGGAGACTTCATTACAAGCTAGAGTTGAAATACCATAGATTAATCTAGTCATAGAATCCAAACTGAAGAAAACACCTGGACAATCTCAAAATCTGTGTTGCAGTCACTCAAACTTCAACTTTCAATTGCCATCTCTCCGTTCTCTCTTGCCCTCTTTATTTTGATCTGCTGCCCTTTCGGGCAGTGATCCTGTTTTCTTTAGCAGACCAAAGGCAGTTTGTTTCTGAGTTAAATGTCACTTCAATATTTCCCCAAGTGAGATGTTTGAACCAGTTTGTGAGTTTCCTAAGCAACAGAGAAATGCTGGAAAAATATTTGGTATCTCAGGTCTGAAAGTTAACTTAAACTTTGGCTCCCCGAGGCAAATGAAACAGATAGATAGAATACTCCATGCTCCCTGAAGTTTCAGGTTGAAAACTAAAGTATTGGCCTGAAAGCACAGAGCTCTAAATGCCAGCCTCCCAAAGCCATGTCACTCAGGATTGTGCCCCCAGACAATTTTAATGCTGAAATAGTCTAGTGACGGTAAGAGAAACAATGGCGGCACACATCCAGGATCACGGAGCCATGGTCAACAACTAATGTGTGAGGAGGGAAGTAAGCATCCCTAGCCAAACACAGAATTCTGCAGGAAAATTCCTGTGGGAACCCAGATTATGCCCTGAAGGCTGAGATTTGATTAACCTTCTTGGAGCATGTGTAACGACAAATGTTATTGGTCATAAAATTACCCAGCCCTTATTAAAACACAGCTGCAGCTCTGGGCTCAGTGACCTCCTGGGGGAGAGATTTCCATAAGATAGTGAGAGACTTTATGGAGGGAGAGCGCCTTCCTAGCGTTGAAACTACGGGAGAGTGTTTTCCACTTTAATGAGGAGTTCTTGAGAGAGACCAGGCTCCTTAGTATTAAAAGCTTTAAGAAATGGAAGGACCAGATTACATTCAGTCTGCTACTTGGCGGGCAGCTGGTCTACCGCTCACAATATGGAACCATCTTCCTTCACAGAGAACATGCAGCATCACATTCTCACAGACCTACCTATCTCGCATCCAACTGTTACTGTTGAGGAAGTTTTCATTTCTCTTTGTCTTATATAATCATAGCATCTCAGAATTTTAAGGAAATTTGGAGACTCTTCAGTCCAACAACCCATCCAACTCTACCACCAAGTAGAACTGTATGAAAATGAGAACCTATCTTCGGACGTGTTCCAGAAGGGCTGTGCAACTCTAGGCCATGTTCTCAAGGGCTACCACAGCCAATGGAACATACTCCTTCCAACAGCCAGTGCTAGTCAGCTCTCCATCTCATATCGTGGGACTCTCCCTGTGCTTTTCCTGAGCCTCCACATTCATCGGGAGGACAGTTATGAGGCTCCATCCCCTACAAGCCAAACACCATTGTGGGAAGGGGATCCTTTGCTTTTCTGGCATACCGGCGAATCTGTGAGCAATATCCTTTCATCTATGACAAGTTTTTAAATAACCAAAGACAAAATAAGAACAATGAAATTGCTTATTCTTTTCTGTAGCTTGCTCCTCACTATTTATATCCTACTTTCTTTCCCTTCATATGAGCCACTAAACTCATTTTATTAATAGTGCTTCCTTTGTGAGCTTTAAATTTGCTCTTAGGAATCCTTCCCCCAAATACAGAGTACTTCCCCCGTTTAATTTCTCCTAACTTGATCATTTATCTGCTGAAAAATATGAACACTCGAAGGACTATAGAGTTGCATCCTGTTAATTTTTTTCTCAACGAGAAAAATTCCCCAGTCATACACTTTTTCCTCAAACGATGTGAAAGCTTTCCTTGTGAAGTTATTTTGGACCCTCAAATCCCTACAATCCGTGGTTCTTATTTTTCTATCTCATATATATCATGCATCCATTAACATTTTATCACTTTTTAAAATTTTTATTATGAATTTTGCAAGATACACAAAAATAAAGATAGAATAGTGATTCTCCACATTCCCACGACTCGGCTTCAGTAACTATCAGATTTTACCCCACTTCCTCCATCCATCCATTCTTTTATGCCTTCATCACAGGAGCATTTAAAGTAATCGGAGTCATGTCATCTCCACATACATCAGTGTACATTTCATTCTATTAATTTTTACATAATGTCGATCTTATTTTACTTCCCTTCTTTGAGACTTTCCACATTTGGCCCTCAGGTAGACAGGGGGTCTTAGCATCTCAGCACACCACCTCCACTGTCCCTACTTAGCACAGAGGAAGGTGGGGAGAAGGTTTGCCTCACAAGTAAGAACACGCTATTACGAAATACAAAATTCTGGCCACGAATTTAAAGTCTCTTTTATTATGCCAAATTGGCATATAAAAACTATTTGGGAAAGACAAACGTGCATAACTATATAACTCAGGAACCAGAAGATAAAATACACTGCTGCCCGTATTCTCATCAAGATATCATGGCACCATGTATCAAGTGACCTACAATGTCTAAAGACAATCTTTCTTTAAAAATTTCTTTTATTAACCTCTAAAAAACTTCCTTTTAATATACCATCATTAAGCGAAATTCAGTATTTAAGAACCATGGAGCCATTAAGAAGCAAGCGTGTGATGATTTAGTAATATTTTAGTTCAAAGAATACATGATTTTAATGATCTCTTTTGAACACCACAGAACCCCAGACACTGGGAAGAAACAGAAACGTGTGACACACCATTCAAGGGCTCTATTTCTCTCTGTTGTTCTTACTTCTTTTTAAACTATCAAGCTGTAATAATTATTCAGTCTAAGCCGCCCCCGGTAAATGAAACAGCCCTTAGACAGCTGTCAAGGCTCAGTCTTCCGGAAGCTTTGATTTTAATGAAACTCATTAAGGAAAGAAATTAACAGAAAATATCATAATTTGTCTTGTTTCAGAAAACTAAACAGAAACAAAGGGCTTCTTAACCTGACAAGGAATCTGACCAGCCAAGCTCCTCTATTATATTCAGAGCTCCCCACCAGTGAGCTCTGCACAAGCATTGGACTAGGTTAGGAAAAAAAAACTCTTCCCCAAGAAATGGCCCGGCCTGGAGACTTGTCTCAACTCCATGGAGAAGGCCTCCTCAGTCAGGGCAGGGGATTTTTTTTTTTTTTAAGATTTTATTTATTTATTTGACAGACAGAGAAGACAAGTAAGCAGAGAGGCAGGCAGAGAGAGAGGAGGAAGCAGGTTCCCTGCTGAGCAGAGAGCCCGATGTGGGGCTCGATCCCAAGACCCCGAGATCATGACCCGAGCTGAAGGCAGAGGCTTCAGCGCAGGGGATTTTTAGACCCATAGTGTGCAAGCACAGACTGGTCGAGGAAATGAAAGGCTATGGACAATGTCATTCTAATTAAAGGGCTATGACTGGAGAAATTATCCACATATTTGACCGCATTGAGTTCAACTTCTCTCCAGACATCGATGACATTTCCTTCCTTCCTTTTTTCCTTCCTTCTTTCCTTCCTTCCTTCCATTCTTCCTCCCTTCCTCCCTTCTGTCCTTCATTTAAAAAAACTCCATTAAATTTATGTTCCTTTGTTTCCTTTCCATAATGTCTTCCAACTTACATTAGGCTGGAATGCTGCAAAGAAGGGAAGAAACATTCACCTAAATGTCTATCTACTAGTGAGGACGCTCTCAAGGAAGACACTGATGGTGCCCACAACCTTTACGCTCATAGGTTCAGCAAAGGCCTGATTGGGCTCCGTTTGGATGGCGTGTAGATCTAATTAGCATGCCACCCTGCTAGGTCAGATAACCCTAGAGACAGACCTTTCCGGAGAGAAGGCCACCGAATGAAACTGAGAGCAAGTATGTAATTGACGGTGACCTCACTGCTGTAAGCACACGTTCTTCAGTCCCTCAGAAAAAAAGCCCGCAAAGGTGGCGAGGCTTTTCCAGGGATTTAGGCTGTGTCAGTAGGAGGTAAGACAAGGAGCTGGTCAGAGTAGGGAGTGCGAACATGGCCCTCCTGTACCCCTGGCCATGCGTACCCACCTTCAGCCTGATGCAGGGATAGTCAACAGTACAATCTGCTGAGGGAGCAGACCAGGGTCCCTTCCCAGCCTGCCCACTTACGGGTTGTCTGACTGGGTAAGTTATTTAACTCCTCTGAGTCTCGGTTACCTCCCATGTAAGATGGGATCAAAACACCTTTTTTTATCAGGGTGCTGTAAGGATTAAACAACACAAAGTATTTAGCCCCCAATGTCTGATACAGTGAGAATTTCAAAAAATAGGAGGAACTGTGAGCATCCGCAAGTGTATGTAGAGGGCGCTACCGTGATAACCCTTGGGGGTCAGGAAAGCGCTAGGGAAAGGGAGAGGATCCTGGGAGCCAAGTCCTAGACGGAGAGGAGCCAGGAAGGAGCCAGGGTGTGGGTAGAAGGGAGACCCTGGAGGGGGAGCAGGAAGAGTTCCTGCACTTGGCTGACCTCTCTTCCTGGTGTTGCACTGTCCTGTCCAGGAAAATTCTCAAATCCTTGCTGGGCGAGTCCTGTCCTTACCTTGGGGATCTACACAGGACACCCAGGAGACAGCTGCATAAAGCTTATCTGGGCATTTTTTGGAATGGGGAAGGTTAAATAACACTTCTGAAATCCTCTCTTTTAGAAAGATGATTGGTAAAATGAAGGCAGGAAGCTGCTAAGAAAGTAAGAACCACCAGAGAGACAAGAGGGGAAAAAAGAAAAGTTCTTCGATGGCACACGGTATTATCTCAACTGTTGAAAAAGTAATTTTGAACTAGTTATTTTCTAACTTTTTCTGGGCTCCATTTGATACTCTGAGGGGTATCAGACCACCTCCTAATTGCTGCCCCCTCATTAAGGTGATAAGTCAAAACTATGCAATACATTGAACACTGTTCTTTTTCAAAGTAGAAAGAAATTGACATGTATATTGCAAACAAGTGAGTGACCATGACTGAGATTTCTCCGTTAGATTAGGAGTCTGTGTTCGTTCGCTACAAGATACAAGCTACATGTGGGTAGTAATAAAGGAAAATAATCAGACCTACGTGTCACCCAACTACATAGAAATCCACATTGTCTCACATGATACAAAATAAGTTTCTTACAGAGATACCACAGGATGGGTGAGAATAAGATCATTATTCCTACTACGACAAACCTCAGAAGACAGATTAGTTAATTTGCGAAGGCTTTATACAGCCCAAAGACTCAGGGACAAAGCCATGTGGCTGGGAGATCAGACGAGTAAGCATCCCCATGACTCGGGGTCCACTGACCCCAGACAGGATTATGCATATATTGTGGTTCTCAGTCTTTTTATAATATCTCCTCTTGTTCTTGTTTCATGCCTGTTTTCTATCGTTTTCTTAGCTAACATAAATGTCATCTGAATGTTTTTATCTCCAATTCATTGATGGACTCTTTGTGTTAAAGGATTTGCATATTGAAAGAGGGGAAAATCTGGTTATCAACTAGCATAATTTGTATAGCCTCCACAACCTCTATAACAGTTCCCAGATGAAAAAAACACACCCAAGCCTTGATGGTAAAAATGAGGTTATCTATTAGCCTACAAATTAGCTCTTTTAACATCTAATTAATCTAATTTGGTAAACAAATTAACGTTCTTTTCAGTGTTCCTTATTTCAAAAAGTCAGGCCTAGTTTATGGAGTCCATCATTTAGTACAGACCCTGTTCATTCATTTGTCTGACGAATATTTATCAAGAATTATTAATATAGCTGCCATGGTTTTCAACATTGGGAATATGCCAGTAAGCAAGACAGACATCATCACGGATCTTCACGGGGTTTTATTATAATGGGAAGTACCAACAATATACAAATAAATATCTACAAAAAAATGTATGATATCCAGGAGTATTACATGTTATGAAAAGAACAGCAGTTGTGAGAAGCTAAAGGATGGGGCTGCTAATCTAAGTAGATATTTGCTGAATAAAATAAAGTGCTCAGTTTGTAATATCAGTAGAGTGACTTATATTTTTTCCTAATCTTCCGAGTGTGATAGGAATCAAGCATGTTGGAACAAACCCATAGCTAGGGTTTCCACAGTTTTATGTATTAATTCAATTTTATTTATTAACTTATTTGTACTCTGCCTCATTCCTGAAAGGATTTACGGCAGAGCTTCTATACAGTTGCACCAACTGTCCTGCCCCTTTGCTATTAAAGAACTAGATCTTTAGGAAAATACACAGAGTCATTTCCAAAGTATTTCATTTTCTCTCAATCACAAGTTGATTTCCTTGACAACTTAAGTGTGTCAGTAAGTACTCAGAACCAAGATTTTCCAGGAAGATCAAATGAAAAGGCTAAAAAATCAATACAGGCAGCAACTACTCCTTATAATCACAATTCTCTTAGAAACTTAACTTTGTCATTTTTTTTCACAGTGTGTCAGTCTCCGAGCATACGAGGATGGATCTTGTCTGTAGCCAGCATCCTCACTCGACAATGTTCAAATTTTGCATCCCCGTTGACATACAATAAATGACAACGTGACATGAGAAGGTGGAGGCAGAATGAAGGGGGAAATTATTCATAAATCATGCAGTCATCTTTTGCTGATCCTCCTTGGTAGAATGGAGGCGGTTTAAATGACACAAGACAAAGAATCACCTAAAACTTGCACAGGTGAGCACACAACCAGTCCCCGGCTCCCTAACCAACCCCAGCCCCTCAAAGTTTCCAGAACTTAGAATGATGATGACAGGCAACCCTCTGCATTGCTATTAAAACTCAATTCATGAATAATTAAGTGTAGGCTACACAAAATGTGAGCAAACAAAGCAAAGTCGCTGTTACAGATCCAGTACTTGGCACTCAGAGTCCATCTGTTGAAACATTTTGTAATAACTTTCCAAAACTTTGACTTATTTTGACCAAGCCTGATATACAACCAAAGGATATGACATACACTTTGATTTGTATCTCATTTTGTCATTCCCCAAAGAGTAGCTTTTCCATTTTTTGATGGCTATATTTCCAGAATTTTTAATAGTTTGAGAAAGATGTTATATGCAGATAGCAGAAACAGATTTCTGCCTGTGAAGCTGAGCCTATAGTTCACAAAAGCACAAATATTTATTTAATACATATTTTTAAATTTTTATTCAATAATGTAAAAGTTGAAAATATGTATTTTACTTTTCAAATCTACCTAAGGTATTCATTAGTTACTTAGGCCAAGATGGTTTATGTTTTCATTTTTCTGTAGATTTCAAGAGAAAAAACCACCTCTGACATGTGAAATATATTCTCTATACCTTAGTTTTAGTTCTGCTTTGCACTTATTCTCTTTCTCTTTTTTTTTTAAGAGAGAAAGAGAGGGTGGGGGACGGGCAGAAGGAGAGGAGAGAGAAAAGCTCAAAGAGGCTCCAGGCCCAGCGCAGAGCCTGATGCTGGGCTCCATCTCACAACCCTGAGATCATGACTCAGCAGAAATCAAGAGCTGGATGCTCAACTGACTGAGGCACCCAGGCACCCCTGTTCTATGTTTATCTGATTCACAGAACAATCCTTGTACCAATAACAAAATGAGTGTACCAAGTACACTGTGCAAGATACACATACATTTAATAAATGTATTAGTAACAACAGAGAGACTAAGTCAAATGCTGGAGGTATGTGAACACTTTATAAGTCGTACGTAACATGTCATATAAACACATATTCTTATTAGCATTGCTACCTATGACATCACATCAATTCATTTCCTTTCATTATAAAATACCTTCGGCCACAGCTTTTTAAACGATCACATGGCTTTCTTTTATCAGGCACCCGATTCTCAGAATTGCCAGATGGACACAGGTATTCCGAGGTCTGACTGGGATTCTGATTCACCCAGGAAGAAAGAAGGTTCCAACCAGCCAGGTGCCTAAACCAGCTGAAAGATCTGTCCCAGCTGATTATTTACATGCTACCTCATCTTCCTGTGGAACCGTGACTCGCCTGCTCACGGTCTAGGTCAGTAGACAAGATTGTGCCACTTGCTTTGTCAGGCACAAATTAATGCAGTTGAACTGTGTAATTAATTCATGCCATTTTGTCAAGCCAAGTCACAAAGAAAGAATATTAGGAAACCACACCATTACCTCCTTGGATAGCTCTACACTGTGCTCGGTCATTTGCTCTCAGCTGCCGTGGATCCAAGTGGTCTCCAGAAAGTGTCCAAAGTGACAGAGTCATGTCGCTGTTGAGCACTGTGAGACTGCGGGGAAGCTGATTTGTGTGTCCGTGCTCCTAGACGTATGGCACTGGTGTAACAGAAAACCTTTGACTACATGAAGATTTGGGGAATTATGAGGTCCTTCAGCTTATCAAGGAAGAGCACTGATTTACTACGTTAACTTCGGAGGGTGCATTTCAGCCTTTTCCAAAGGACAAATCACTGAGCGGGACCGTTAGACCCACCCTTGCTTCGGGACCATCTCAGAACACGGGCTGCCTGTGCCTCACCATAACACCTCTATGATTTTAACAAGCAAAACCGCGGTCTGGCTTCCGCGACTTGCCACCAAATTCTCAGGTCAAGTGTAAACGCCTATCACAGTGCCCCCTCTGGCATGTTGGAGTCCTCATTAAAAAAACCTCCAAAAGTCTTCAACTGCGCCAATGGAAATGTTTCCAAATCCTCTTATCCCCAACATAACAAATCCCATTGTTTATTAAATCTGATGTTTTGTAAATTGGATATGGCCTGGCTTACCGGGATGGAATATCCACCAAAACAACGCAAGAGAGTTCTTATGGAAAGACAAGCAAATCAGGAGAACCCCCTTCCGTGGTTAAGAAGACAATTCTAGGACGAGGAGACACAACAGTACCGCGAACCAATTACGGTTCTGTCTGGGTCATGTGCTATCTGTAGCAAAAAGAGGCAAGATGGCAGATGCCCTGGGTTATTTTAATTAATTTAATCATGTGACTAATTGGTCTCTGCTGGGTTTCTGTGGTAACTGCTTCCTAAGTGCTGATGGGCAATTGTGTTAAATGTAGCTTGGAATCCGCATGCAGGGCGTGTGCCTTTGGAGAGCTCCCGACCAGAGCCCTGCAGCTGCGCTCGCTTGGAAGGTGCCCTGCTGGGCCTCTGATTGTCTGACTGCGGCGTGCTCCCAGCTGCAGAGTCCTCTGGAAGCCCGCACTGCCTCCCTCTTCTCAAAGCCACTGCTCACCTAGCTACAGGGGCGCGAACTCACTGTGCACGCGGGAAAACGATCTCTGATCAAAGAATACCCAGGTTCGGCAAGGGTTTGGGGATTAGAGAAAGGCATCTGTAGGGAAGGGACACTGGAATGGGGAAGAGGAGGGAGGGCCGATGAAGGCTACTCTTCTGGGAATAATATGCAGGCCCAGAAGCTATCATGTGTTATTCATAGTTACCCAAACGATACTAATAAGCCATCCTTTTAAATGCCTTGCGGGGTTTAGCTTTTTTTTTTTTCCCCCTCATTCTCTTACAATGCCATCTCCTCCTTGTCACCGAGAAGGTGCGTGGGAGAACGGGTGGGTGGATGGCCAGTTTTAGAGCACAGTCTACTTCAGACAGATGGAAGGAAAATGACTTCCAAATTTTCTCATGAAGTGGGATATGTTTGTATTTGCGCAATGCATTCTAGCACCTGTGCAGAGAAAAAAATGTAATCACAGATTTCCCTCAGAAGGGGATTTAAAAAAAAAAAAAAAAAAAGTAAAACCATTCACGGCAGCACAAAGATGCTGCTGTACTTGATCAATCCCTTCCATCTGTGGTCCCAGGCAGACTCTCAGAACAATAGTTTCTTCCCACCCCACCCCCACCCTGAAGAACAGGTCAGTGCTTGGACTATTCTAGAAACTCAAGAGAAACTGCTTTCCGAGATCCGTTCCTGTGTCTGTTGCAATGGCGGCATGAGTGATATTTTTCCCCCAGAGCAGCAGTGGGAGGCAATAGCTGGGTGGCGTTTCTTTTCCTTAACAAATGGCACAGTGACCCAAAGAAGCTATTGTGTGTCCCGTGTGTTCCCGGCTTCTGCAAAGGGGCAGCTCCAATGGACTCCAGCCTGCTTCCCTGCCCCCTCTCCACCACCCGCAGACACAAAGCAACATCTAGGTAAATTAAGCTAAATTGGCTTCATCTAAAAATTTCACATTAGAGATGAACATTAAATGGGCTGACAGTTTACATTCCTTTAAGAGGTGGCAAGGAGTTCTGTTAAGCATTACAATGCATCAGACAGGACATCCAGGCAGCTGAGCATTTAATCCAACATCTTGCTAAGACCCGGAGCTTCCCCACATCTGTTATGTCTCTGTAATGCAAATGGAAGAATCTGTCCAGAACACCACCAGTTTCGTGGCTTTAATGACATCCATTTTGAGAAGTACCTGTCCATTCTAAGTATTGGACAAATTACTAAAAAATTGTGTTATTTGATTCTCAAGGTCTATATCCTGGAAGAAGCATCATTTCTGGCACTGAGGCAGAACTGCCCTCTCTCTTAATACTGGCAAGTTAATTATTGCATGCTTATTCTAAAAACCGGCCCGGGACGCGGAGCAGCACTACTCAATCCCCGGTCTTCTTGTACCGTCCTTACGCTGACCCATTTACAGCACACACACACACCCCCATCCCACACTTCCATTCCAGGCTGCACACGTCAGAACACCACCCATGCTATATGTCTGGCTTAAGAGAAGGACCCCTGTTCAGAACAGCAGATGAGGAGTTTTCCCACATCCAATCACTCTCAGTTAGGATTTTAAATCTGAATTCAAGAGGTCAACGAATGAATTTCAGAAAGTCCATGAACCTATGAAACAATCTGTAAAATTTGTGTGTCTGTTTATTTCCTAGAGAAAAGGTCCACTCTGAACTTTTCTTCAGGTTATCCGAGGAGGCTATGATTCAAATAAGAGGTTAAGAACGCCCTGCCCCAGTTCCCCAGTTTTCTCTGCTGGTTTCTGCCCCCCTCTCCACCTACCTTGTCTCTAATTTAGCTTACTGAATTATTGATATGTGAAAGCCTTAGCTATAATTTCTTTGTCAGCCTACTTTAAAACAGATTCAACCGTCTATCTATAGATGAATGAATAAAGAAGATATCATACACACACACACACACACACACACACAGAGGAATATTATTCAGCCATAACAAAACAAAATCTTGTCATCTGCAACAACACGGATGGAGACAGAGGATAAAATGCTACGTGAAATAAGTCAGAGAAAGGCAAATATCATATGATTTCACTCCTATGGAATTTCAGAAATAAACTGAGAAAAAGGAGACCAAAAACAGACTTTTTAAAATAGAGAACAAATTGGTGGTTTGCCAGAGGGCAGGTGGGTATGGGATGGATGAAATAGGTGTAGGGGGATTAAGAGTAATTTAATCATGATGAGCACGAGTAATGTATAGAATCGTTGAGTTACTGTACTGTACACCTGAAACTAATATTTACAATGTACATTAAGGGGCGCCTGGGTGGCTCAGTCGTTAAGTCTGCCTTTGGCTCAGGTCATGATCCCAGGGTGCTGGGATCGATCGAGCCCCACATCGGGCTCCCTGCTCAGCGGGAAGCCTGCTTCTCCCTCTCCCACTATCCCCTGTTTGTGTTCCCTCTCTCACTGTCTCTGTCTCTGTCAAATAAATAAATAAAATCTTTATTAAAAAATGTACATTAAATATACTGAAATTAAAAGTGAAGTAAAAATAAGTAAATTCAACCATTCTTTCTCCTCAATAGCCAACCTGTACCCTCAAACAAGTCCCCTGACAGGGCCAGTTCTTGGAAAGGAGAAGCCTCAGGCCATGAATAGCAGCACAGTCCTACTGACCTACCGGACAAGCCTGGGCATCATCTCATTGACTGTGCCACGGACACCAGACCAAACATGGCAACAATCTATGCGCTGCCATTTAACTCCTCGTCACCTTTGGCCCAAGGCTGAGAACTATAATGAAAAGCTGCGTGGGAAGCTGCTTCTCTTTCTTCAGTTCACCGCTCAGGCCCGTCTTCTCTGTCTGCTCTTCTTACCTGGCTCTCTTACCTAAGCTCCTTCCCCACCAAGTCACTTCTGCGTTCCTTTCCTTCATTTTCACTTGATACAAGAACTTGACGTAGCTCATTTTAAAATCTGAGCATTCCATTTTACTGTCTGATCAATATTCTCGCTGCCCCCAGTTCTCCATCAAGACAAATGCATACTTAAAAGCATATTATAAATGGGCAGCCATTGGCCATTTTAAGAGATAAATATGACTCCATTAACAGAGTCCACAATTAAAGTTTAGAAAAACTAACAGAAATACCTCAGTTTAACTTGGTGAAATTACAGGGTCAAAATCAAGGAGAATCCAATGGTAAGACCTTGAAGGCCCCCCATCCTGCCATAATAATTACATTTAATACAAATCTCCCTATTCATCCAGTACTTTCAAGCTGGGTTCTCAGCCCATTAATGAGTCCCAACCAGCAACTTTTTAGTAAAATAGAGCAGAACAAAACAGAAAATACCAGAGCACAACACGTTAAAAAAAAAAAAAAAAAAGTATTATTTCAAGAAGCTTTTGGTTCAGTTCGTTTGTTTGTTTACTTTTTAGAGAAAGTGATAGAGCGTGTGAGCGCCAACTGGGGGAAGGGTAGGGAAAGAGGAAGAGAGAGACTCTCCAGCAGACTCCCAGCTGAGCACAGAGCCTGACCTGGGGCTTGGTCTCCCGACTCTGAGATCATGACCTGAGCCAAAATCAAGACTCAGATGCAAACCGATTGAAGCCACCCAGATGCCCCACTTTTCGTTCAATTTTAAATGGATATACCCTCTTTTGCATATTCTAAAGCCTAAGCATTTTTCATATTTTAATACTTCTGAAATCGTGATGCATTTTATAATTGTTGCCATCCAGGTTGCAGTTGTGACATAACTGCGTGAATATCTTCTGTCGACACTTCCTAGCAAAATCAAGAAAATGCCAGCATTGAAGTGACTTAAGTAATAGGAAGTAGGGCAGGAGTGGGGGGGGGTGGCGTGTGCATGTGTACTAAATTACAAAGCAAAATGCATTTCTTACTCCAAGTTCTTGGCAAATAAAACTTTGAAAACTAGCATACTAAGCCCTTTTATGAAGTATATATGTACACTTACTAAATAGTGCTATTCTAATGACAAAGAAGAGCTGTTTCTATTGCTCTTCGAGCTACTGCCATTACAATTCTCCTCCTGCCGCTTTCAGAGATCTCCTGCTGATCCCAGCACGGATGGTATCTGCCCCTTACTAGCTCTGTGGCCCCAGCAAGTCCCCTCCCTTCTCAGGGCCACAGTTTTCTCATCTGTAATAGGAGGATGTTGGAGAAATTTTGTCACATCACTTTCAGCTCGAACAGTCCAGAAAGCACGCAGATATGCATCTAACTCTCAGCATGTCTGTCATGAGCCTTGTCTATATGTTCTCAACTTCTCAGCCTCCTTTAATCTCTTGCACATGTTTTCCTAAATACAACCTAAAGACCAAAGGACGTCCAAAACCCATTTTTTTCTGTCATGGGATATGGTTTTCAGCATCCCTAGAAAGTCTGTAATATTTTGAAATGTTATTATGGACCCTGGCGACTACAATAAGGCTTATACATTTGTTTTTTAACGTGTGACAAGTAGAACTCCCATTCCTGACTCAGAGCCTTTAAGCTGCCTTGCCATCCTTTGCCTTTCTCCTGTCTGTCCCAATTCCGGAATTTGCATTTCAGTCCGCATCCTAGCATGTGCTCACTCATGCAGAGGAGCCTGGCCCCTGGGCTGGGGAAGTCACTCTATGGTCCCCAGTTGTCCTCATCCACATCTGCTCCGGCATGCCTCCTACCATATCATTTGCTTACTTGGCTGTCTCCCCTATTCAACTGCGAGAGCCTTAGAGGCAGAAACCTCTCCTTTATTCATCTTTGTATCCCCAGGCACAGACTAACGCCCAGCATGCTGTGGGGGCTGAATAAATGGGTAAATGAATAAACGTGTGGAATGACATCTCCGCGCAAGCACAGGAAAACTCACACACTCGGACAGACATTCCTCTATCACACCTAGCAGAGTTTCTGGTTCATTCGCTGGGTGCACAGGATACACGGCTTTCTACCCAAATATGCATTTCTGTGCTTCTCTCCAGCCTTTTACTTCCCCAGTCTCTTCCAGTGTCCAGGCCCAAGCCAACAGTGATGGGTGCAGATCCCTGATCTGCCAGGCAGTAGCTCCTGAAAGGGAGCTGGGTGACAGCATCAGGACCCAAGAGAGCAAGAAGGAAACAGCCAACTTCCTTCCCATCTCCCCTGGGAGCCAGCTTGGCACTCCAGGTTGAAGGAAGGGGAAGCAGGGGGAGTGGGCCACGGGTGCCGGGCTGCCCAGGGGGGAGTGATGCCTAGCTCTCCATGTCTCCTCCCGTGCACAGCTGGTTTAGGACAACACAGTAATGGCTACCTCTTGCTGGGCCCCTGTATGGCCCTGGAGAATACAGAGGACAGGGGCTAACTGTGATAACTACTTTGATATAGGTTTTATTCCATATATCATCCATCCATGTCCCTACATACACAAGGAGAGAGAAATTGAGGTCCAAATCGTCATTCCCAACCCCTGACCAAGCGTTAAGCCAAATAGCGAGGCCCCAGGGACACCGAATATCTTGCTGAATTGCACGGTCATGGGATGCCTGGGTGGCTCAGTTGGTTAAGCGGCTGCCTTCGGCTCAGGTCATGATCCCAGCGTCCTGGGATCGAGTCCCGCATCGGGCTCCTTGCTTGGCAGGGAGCCTGCTTCTCCCTCTGCCTCTGCCTGCCACTCTGTCTGCCTGTGCTTGTTCTCGCTTCTCTCTCTATGACAAATAAATCAAATCTTTAAAAAAAAAAAAAAAAAGAATTACATTTAACTGGTATTTATTAAGTGCCAAATGGTTGCATCAGCAATGTAAAGGAAGTGAAAAAAGCAGAATGAAGGAGAAAGGGAGTCTGCTGGTTGGGGTTCAGAAGTGTTAATTTAAGCTTACCTCTTAAGTTTACTTTTGTGCACTTTAATTTTCCCCTCTCATCACATTTAATAGGACATACCATGTAAAGCATCTAAATTGTTCATCCAACTCTTCCTGAATTTCTAGTTAATTCTGGTTGTCTTGATTTAGGCTTCAACAAATACAGATAATTTCTCTGAGCTCCATCCCTCGTAGGGCTTCGGAGCATACATCTTCGTAATTAATCCTCTGGGGTTTTCTGCTTTTGATTCAGTCTCTAAGTCAAGTTCAATGCTCTGGAATTTGGGAAGCCAACATTATTCATTTCTACTTATTAAGCAACTCAGGACATAGGAAAATGAAAAAGATATCCCCGGTACAGGCTTTCTCGGGTGCCAATAGGCCATAAGATGGGGGAATTCTTTATTTCATTTGCAGTCAGTATTGACTTGAGTATCAGGTTTGAAGTTCTATGAGGTTTATAGTCGTGGTATCTGCTGCCTTCGCAGCTGATTCACAAAGTCCTCGTCCTCTGATGTACCCTCCATGGTGCCACTTTAACCAGACACAGGAAGTCGTCAAACTAAATCACGGACCTGGGATGTGAGTCTACATTCTCTCTCTCCCCTCTACCTGCATCACCCCTTCCCCGGAGCATGCCTCATCGGCTGTGCAATGCACTACAGGAGGGAAATGTTTTCCCAGCCCAGAAACTCATCAACTTGAACCCTGAAGCATGACATCTGAATTCCTTACTGCAAGAGCAGGAGCAGCTCACAACTGCTGTACACGATCATTAACAACCTGCTTGCATTTCCAAGGCTGCCTCTGTGGATTAATATATGCACTATGTACTAAACCATCTGCCACGAAGTCTGACCCGGTCTTTCTCCATGGTGGCCAACTGCAAAGGTTACCCCAAGTGTTAAGAGGCAGGGTACACTTTCATTGTATTTATCTTCACCAATTCTTTAGTTTTATTATTGGTTCTTTGGTCCCCATCAGTGTACCTTTTCAGGCTCTTTGCATCCCATCTTTGTATAGTCTGGAGCCTAATGAAAATATTTTTAATCCTCTATGTCAACTCTTTCAAAGTTCAGCATTAGCCTTTTATAAAACTCAGGTTAAATGAGGATGAACTACACATTTCCTGCAAAGGTGGGACAAAGCGTATTGTTTGACATACTTTTGTCCACTGTAAAAAACTATCTTTAAAGCAAACATCTAAATGCCTTTTTTTTTTTTTTTTTTAAAGTCTAGGCAAGGAACACAATTGAAGCCCATTCAAACCAAACCAAATTCCCCTCTCTGGGGATGCTGAGAGCCAGCCTGTATCAGTGAGTATGAGGATTGAATGTTTTTGTCCTCTTGTGCTAGCTGACAGCTCAGTGAATGGAATTGCATCTGATGTCAGGTTACCTCATTATATTCATATATTTGTAGAGCAGGGTTTGGTGCTGGGGTAGAGGGGAGGAGGAGGGAGCTGGGAGGAGGTAATCCCCTGTGGTTTTTCAAATGAAAGCAACTTAGAAAAAGTAGCAAACTTCCCTTCCTTCCTGTCATCTACTTCCAAATAAGCAGTGTATTAAGTGACACTATTCCTAATATAAACCCCTGGGACAGTATGCTATTAATTTATGCGTACTCTGAGGAATATCATCCACTCCTTACCCAGGTTCTTAATCCAAGGTAAGGCTTTATTCCTGGCCTTCAGTTATTTATTTTCCTCAAGGGTCTCTTTGGAGAAAGTCAGCCAAACTCTAAGTGAATTATTTGGATTTTTGAAAATCCAAACAACTTACCTTACTTTTTGCAAGGCTACATTTAGTCATCTTTTTTTTTTTTTTAAGGTTTATATTGAAATGCTAACTCAAGACACAAATACTGTTTTGTTTTGTTGTTTTGTTTTGTTCTCAGAGGAGGGTTCTCAAATGACAGCCCTGCACACTGTGCACTGTTAGTGTTCTTTTTCGGAACCTGACTTCTCTCCCAGTTATGATAAAGGAAACTCACCAACCTCAAACCAGGAGAGTTTCTATTTAAGCATATGTGTGTGTCCGTGCATGTGGACAGGAGCATACGTGAAGGTGTGTGCTGGAGGCACTGAAAGAAGAGGCTGGAGGACCTCCCACCACAATGATTTCGTACTTACAGGGATGCTTACGATGGTTTAGTCGTACCGGAAGCAATATCATACCTGACTTCCTTCACATGCTTTGGGCCTTCTGACTAGGGGCGCTTAAGCATCTCAGATTTGGTCCAGCTCCTTTTCCTTGGAGACCCAACTCATAAATTTAAGTCACATCAAATCCCTATAAACACTGCCGCACCTCAAAAGGACAGGACAGGATGCTACACCCACCCTCCACATACCCCATCTTTGTCTTCCAGGGCTTTCTAATCTCCTTAGAGCACAGCCCCCAACACCCAATGTATGGAAGCACGCTGTGTGTTTTCGCACTTTCTGGCTGCTTTCTGAGATGTCATCTGTGTGTCCTCTCCATTCCCCATTGGTCTTTAACATGTCTTCCGAGTTGCCAGAGACAGATTTTTCACTTTTCAAAAGGATGCCTTTTTCGTACTAATAAAACTTTCATACTTGTCTGCTTAATCACGCCAGCTTTACTGTCCCCTTTTTACTTTTTTGTTTTTGGCTCAGAGGTATATGAACCATCTGTGCCTCTAAAACAGTTTGCTTAAATAGCCTCCAGGCAGATTTTATGGTTTTTAAGTTTTTTACTTTAACCTTCAGCCTGCTGTTAGCCATTTTCATCACAGTTTTAAAATCAGCCTCTTTTGGAAACGACTGTCACTATATGTGGTTCTCAGAAGTTACTGGAACTGGAGAAGGGGCCACTGACTCCAGTTGAATTGCACCGTGGTGCCCATCCCCCGTCACCTGAGGCAGGTGCAGGTTCGGTTAGGCTCAGGGAGGGTCATCTCCTCCAGCGGGCATCCTGAAAAGTGACGCAGAGACCCCACCCCCCATTTTGAATATCCGTGTCCACACCACCCAGTTGAGACCCATGAAAATAAAATCTGAACCGCCTACCTGCCTATTTATTCAGCACCACATTTCTACGGGATGGTCATCACGACCCTAGGCACTAAATGAGATCCTAGGCTGAAACAAAGAATACAGAGAAAGGGAGAAGAATTCCTTCCTTCCCGCCACACCATTGTGCCCTGAGAATCGTCCTCTGTTATTTGCTGGCAGACCTGCTGTTCAGTTCCCATTTTATCACAGTTATCTAGTCTGGGGACCTGGGCATCAGTAAGCGTTCCTCTATCCTGAGATTTATCACCCAAACTTCCGGTCTACTCTCACATTAATGTAACATAAGTCTATAGTTCTCTCTACATATAATAAAACCACGTCTCTTCCCACACCCAGAGGGAGGTGGGGAGGTGGGCAGGCTCTGCCCTTTCTCTGGCTCTTTCCATCAAAAAATAGCTTATTCCATTTAATTTCAGTCATCCAGCCATATTTGTCAGACACTAATTATTTTCTTCCCCCAAAACAGTGCATTTTCACCCAATCTTTTCTCTGCTGTTATTATTCTTTCCTGATACATTAGATAATAAAAACACTTAGGGTCTTAGAGTTATTATTCTTATTCTTATTATTTATTTACAAAATGCTGCTACCCTCAGGAGCTACAGGCTGTCAAAATACTCCCTGAAATAAATTAGTAATATTGTGCCTAGTCCACCATCCATGAAGCAGAGTGAAAAGTCAAGGAAGGCAGAAGCTAGTAGGCAAGCAGCAAATCCCCAAGGGTTGGTAGGAATGAATGAATGAATGAATGAATGAACAAAGACAGAAACAAATGGATCAATGGGATTATTGTTCCAGGGAATATCTGTTTGTTTTCTTGTTTATAGGTTAATGATCCATTCCCTCACAAAGAACTCGAAATAAGCAAAGAAGTAGCAGATCAGGGCCAGGGTTCTAGATCATGCTGCTGTATCCTCCCAGAGAGATCCTCCATCCCCTTTCTCCCTTCCTTCACATCTGCTCATCTTTTGAATTTCAGTGAAAGCCCTACTTCCTCAGGGAAGGTTCCAGGTCTCCTGGCTAATCAAATCTCCCTGTTGGAGGCCCTCACAGCACTGTGCCCACACACTCTCAGCACTTGACACAGTGACAATTTCACATCTGTGGTATTATGTAAATAAATGTCTGCCTTCCACCGCTTCATGAGGGCAGGAACCGGTTCTCATTGTCCGTTGGAACGCCAACGACTAGCACAGTGCCTGGCACATAGTACCTGCTCAAGAAATCTTGGCTTAATAAATATATAGATAAATTAATAACTTGCAAGTTGCAGCCTTCATGATCTCTTCTCCTTCTGCTACTGAACTTGATGCATTCAGCCTCAGACTAAATCACAATTTGTTTGAACATTCTCCACTCCCTACTGTTCAGCAGGCACAGTTTTCAGCCACAAAGAAAGCTTAAATATGTGGCAGGCAGGCTCACCTTTGATATGTAACAGCAGCCTCACCCAGTCCCAGGTATCTGCCTGCCCATATCCAGTACAGTCCTTGGCCAACATCTCCTGGCCACTCCCACTGGTGGAACTATTTATTGTGCTATCTGCTCTTCTAATAGTACCATTGTTCCTCTTCATAAATAAGCATATCTAACAGCCAAACACAATCCCTTCATCTTAGTTCCATGCAATCACATATACTATGGGGTCCAAAAAGAAGAGAACAAGTCAGCACTTTGTCCTGGTACTAAGGACAACATTCTAATAATCGGGGTTTCAAATAGCTGGTCCTAGAGAGAAGTAGTTCATCTAAGTGTCCTATGGTGAATGTTAACCATATTTTTATCTCTCAATCCATATTTGGATTTCAGATTCCTTCTTCCACAGGACAAGAGGAGATGGGCATGCCATATTCATTGTGTAAAGAATTCAACCTCATGAGATAACCTCATGAGGTCTCTTCTCCTCTCTCATGGATATTTGCCGGCACCTACCATCAGCCATCATTCTGACCCCTTCCCTCTCTTAAGAGATTCCAAATTTGGGGGCGCCTGGGTGGCTCAGTTGGTTAGGTGATTGCCTTCAGCTCAGGTCATGATCCTGGAGTCACAGGATCGAGTCCTGCATTGGGCTCCCAGCTCCTTGGGGAGTCTGCTTCTCCCTCTGACCTTCTCCTCGCTCATGCTCTCTCTCACAGTCTCTCTCTCAAATAAATAAATAAAATATTTTTTTAAAAAAGAGAGATTCCAAATTTTCATTCTGGTAGCTGCCTTTCCTCACGTGCCTCCCATGGGCTTTAGAGGAAAATAAGCCTAACTCTAACATCCAAGGGAAGCCCTGACTGGCTCAAGCTAATCAGAATAGCCATTGCCCTGGTCATAGCCCCAGTTCAGGCATGTGCATGTGACCTAATCATAAACAATAAATATGAATTTCAAGACTCTTGCTTGGAATGTTAGGACATAGGCACTCTGTCTTTCACTGGATATGAACAAGGAAGCATATAGGCCTGACTGCTGCTAGCGGCCTTCCCATGACCTCTGGGTAACTTGCCTTGAAAACAGCCAACACTCTATATACAAAAGCACAAAGATGAGAAGAAATGAAACCACTGCACTGCAGGATCAACCTGTCTGAAGCATACCCTACCGTAGAACTTGAATTCCACTGGATGAAAGATGTCCTTTAAAGTCTAAACCAGTTTGAGTTGGGTCTTCTTTTACTTGCATTAAAAATCCTGATACTCGGGGCACCTGGGTGGCTCAGTGGGTTAAGCCTTTGCCTTCGGCTCAGGTCATAATCTCAGGGTCCTGGGATGGAGCCCCGCATTGGGCTCTCTGCTCAGCGGGGAGCCTGCTTCCCCTCCTTTTTCTCTGCCTGCCTCTCTGCCTACTTGTGATCTGTGTGTGTGTGTGTGTGTGTGAAATAAATACATAAAATCTTAAAAAAAAAAATCCTGATACTCCATGCCCCCTGCCTCCCCTCCCCCCCCCAAAAATCCTGATACAGCCTATAACTATCAGCAAATTAAGTCTACCTTTAGAATAAAGTGAACGTCAAAACACTCCCTTTACCCAAAGATGCTCCCTTTAAAGTTACTACCTCCTTTCCCTCACACTACTTCTAGGGCCCGTGCAGATGCCTGTGGATACCATAGATCTGTCTCCCAGACCAAGGTTTGTTCTCTGCATTGAGCTTACCTTCTGAGATCTTAACCTCCCCTCTAGACTAGGCTCAAGCCCCACCTGCCACTATGTCAGAACACTTAACCAACAATATCCATCCTTGGATCATTTCTCCCCACACTTTAAAAAAAAGAGAGAGAGAGAGAGAGAGAAACCCTAAGCTAGTTCAACATACTTTTGCTACTGGAAATGTTTCATAACTACTAGTGAATAATTCAGTGAATCTGACACTTTTCATTTTCTATTGCCAGACACACCCAACTCCATGGGAATGCTATTGCCTTTCCTACTCCCTAAATCCTCTCTGCACCCGGGATCTTAAATGTATTACTTCCTTAACAGAGATCCAATCAACAGAGAAGATTAGATCATGTCACACATCTTGCTCAATGCCTCACAGAAGTTGCCATCAAAGTTTGGAGAAAATCCAAACTAGTAGCTCTGTGCCCTACGTGATCTGGTCCCAACCACTTTGACCGTTCAACTCCAGACAATATGGTCTTCTTGTTGTTGTTCAGAAATGCCAAGGCTCTTCCTCTGCCTCTCCCTTGCTCCCCCTCCTCTTGTAAATTCTCTGTTCTAAGCTCTTTTCATGACAGCCTCATCACCCTTTCTGTCCCTGCCCACGCATCACCTCCTCAAGGATGACTTCCATAACCACCAGATATAACATAGCACCCCCTCACCATCCACGTCCTCACTCTGGTTTTTCTTCATAGCACTTGTCACTACCTGAAATTTTGTTACATATATACATATTTTTAACTTGTATATTATCAATCTCCCTTAGAGAAAGAATCTAAGTTCCTTTAAGGCAGGGACTTTTCTCTTGTTTTTCAATGTATTCGCCAAGACCAAAACAGTGCCTAGCATATTATGGAGACACAGTATATCTTTTATTTTATTTGTTTAAATAAATGGATGAATAAATAACAATTTATTTAATCTTGGCTAAAAACAAACAAAAAAGCAGCACAGAGACTTGTCTCCTACCAGGCAAATCCCCCTTGTCTTTAAGTATTTGCCCTGCTTTTTTCCCTTTTCTTTTTTAACTGAAGTTAACATACAATATTATGTATTCATGTATTATGTATTGAACTGAGTTAACATACAATATTATATGAGTTTCAGGTGTCCAAGATAGTGATTCAACATTTGTACACATTACGAAATGATCACCATGATAAGTCTACTTGCCATCTGTCACATACAAAGTTATTATAATATTATTGATATAAACCTATGTTTTAATTTATATTCCTGTGACTTATTTATTTTTATAGCTGGGTGTTTGTACTTCTTAATTCCCTTCACCTATTTAGCTCATCCCCCCATCCCTCTCCCCTCTGACAACCACCATTTTGTCCTCTGTATTTGTGGGTTTATGTCTGCTGTTTGTTTGTGCGTTTGTTTATTCATTTGTTTTCTTAGATTCCACAGATAAGTGAAATCATATGGCATTTGTCTTTCTCTGACTTATTTCACTCATCATAATACCCTCTAAGGTCTATCTATGTTGTCACAAATGTCTATCTGCCCACCTGTATCTCACCTACCCCTGTGTCTCTGTATCCCCAAACACCAACAATTTAAATCACTCTAGTTTATAAGATATTTAATCCTACATGTGATGACAGAAAGTATCAGGGCCTTCAAAGATGGGTCTTATAACAGAGTCGGATGCACAGTCTTAAAACTGCTTACCCTATTTAAGATAATGTGACTTTATTCTCTCAAAATAGATCACAAGATAATATATCATTTATTCAAAATCACCACTTTATCCTAGAATGGCTGGCAATCAGCCTGTGAAGCAGACTAGCAATTGTCATACCTCAAAATTTCTATTACCCACCAAGTCCCCAAAATACACTTATTAGGGTAGGACCAGCTCTCGTAATGCTAATTAGTTAATCAAGAAATTGAGACACTAGGAAAGCTCAAGTTTGTGTGACAAAAATTGGATGCAAAATCTTTGACTTATAATTTCTACTATCTCGGTGGGAAAAAAAAAATCATTTCAAAGTCAAAGCAGTTGTTTTTCTACAATCAAAAGTAGTTAAATACTTTTAAATTCATTTGAACATATTTATGAAGGATTTCTCCTATATGCCTCCAAAGCTCTCTTATAAATCAGTATAATGTTTCCAAGGCAAATTTAGAGATAAAAAAAATTCCTATCTACTAACCATATTTTCTTCTATTAGAAGATGAATTAAGCAGAAAATACATTAATGTCTGAATTTATAATAGCAGTGGTTAACCCTTAGCCATAGCAAACTAATGAGGAATATTTTACCATGCAAGGATTAATCAGGGCTCTCCAACACTATGTAATTTGACATTCAGAGGACTTAATCATGAATGGATTTTATTCCCCTATTTACTTTTCATCATGGGGATGCCTTACAAAGACACTACATGTTAGAATAATATAATTCTGGAGCTTAATCTTATTACTTTAAAGAAATGTCATTTAAATAATATTCCATAGCTTTAAAAAAGAGTCCTTACAGAGGCAGCACTCGATGATTATGTCATCTCTGGCTTAAATGCAGCTCAAACCTTGAGAAAAATATTAGTATGGAAGTAGTGAGCCCCCAAACCTGGGTCTGGCTAACCCACTGTCAGCAATGAGACAGCAACACAAATTCTGGGAGGTTGTGATTACCAGACATTGGCTTCCACCCTCCAGCCATTGATTATCTCTTTCTTTGTTAAAGACTACAGGAGTTTCATTTAACTAGAGTGCTGAGTACCTTGCAGCAGAGTTCAAGGATCTTTTATGGATTCATTAAACCATTGATCTGCCTTCCTGTGCTTGTAGTCGTGCCCAGCTCTGGCCCACAGCCTGTGTTTACAAAGAATGCAAGAGACTGACGTTTGTAACCTCCAAAGGCAGTCTGTCAGTAGACATTAGACTGCACTGTGCACAGTGCACAGAGTGGATTGTAACGTTAAGGAATTTCCCATTCTCCAGCTCAACTGCTGGGGCAGGAATTACGCAGCCATCTACAACAACCTTCTTTATATTCCATCCTAATCTGTGATAATAGGAACAAAGAGCCAAGAGCCCAAGGAACAAATAAGTCCACGTGGCTTGCCCAGTTCACACGTTTGCCTCTGTGTGCAAAAGCCAGCCGGTGGCACTGAGACCGGGGTGGGGGCGGCGTGGTGCAGGGATAAAGACCGCAGGTGTGCCTACAGCTTGCCTCTCCCGCATATGGCCATCTTGAGTGTACTAGCTTTTGTGACCACACATTGCAAAAGTGTGTGAGAAAAATTCTGGATTCAAACTACTACCTTAAAATATCTCAAGGCAAGCCACCTGGCCTGTCTTGGGTACTTCACATTTTTAACAAGGCATTTGAGTTAAAAACCTAACTACGGTCCTAGGAAAATGCACAATCCTTCTCTCTTGGTTTCTCTGGACAGGGCACTACATACTCTTAGAAACTTCTTCCTCCTGTGGTCTTTATGAATAAGGTCTCATGACACGGTCCTTTTAAAGTCCGGTGCATGGAGGGCTGGAGGTAGCTCACGATGGGAGAAGCACATCAGAACAACCCAGAAGATAATTCTTGAAATGCTTGTTACAACCGAGAACACCGCTAGCAGCAAGGTGAGAAAGTTGGCTATGCAAGGGGCTGGATCGATTCAGAGAAAGCATGTCCCAAATAACTGGAACCCTTCCTGTTCATTTGTTTCCTGAGCTGCCCGCTGCCCCCAACCAGACAGCCGGACTATGAACTTGAGGCACGCCCATTCATCACTCCGCGGCCGCACTCACCAGAACACAATGTAGCTGATGCAATCTGACACTGTGGTTAATGCTAAACGAGAGCGTGCCTTCGAGATGGATTGGATAATTACCGGCAGTTCAAATGAGAGAAACTTGATTTAAGTTTATAGCATTAGCTATCACTAGGAGGATGGCCAGACTCTCACTATGTCTGAAAATCAGCATTTGAGAATATGTCCATAGATCTGCACACGCATCCCCAGATGATCAGATTCGGAATCACGAAAAATCCACCCCCCTTCCTTTTGTGCGCTGAACAGAAATGTTGAACAAACACTGGGGCTTGAAGCTATTTGGAGTTTTAATCATCTCTTCATATTTAGTCTAAAATATCTAGTATTATGGGGGCACCTGGGTGGCTCAGTGGGTTAAGCCGCTGCCTTCGGCTCAGGTCATGATCTCAGGGTCCTGGGATCGAGTCCCACATCGGGCTCTCTGCTGGGCAGGGAGCCTGCTTCCTCCTCTCTCTCTCTCTGCCTGCCTCTCTGCCTACTTGTGGTCTCTCTCTGTCAAATAAATAAATAAAATCTTAAAAAAAAAAAAATCTAGTATTATGCAGAAGTTGACATCCATTCTGGATAACAGATTAAAATTATTTCTCTGTTTTCCCTACAGCCTCCAAAATGGAGCCCACTAAAAACCAGATGGGGGTTGGGCGACTGGGTGGCTCAGTCGGTTAAGCAACTGCCCTCAGCTCAGGTCATGATCCAGAGTCTTATGGTGGAGTCCCGCATTGGGCTCCCTGCTCAGCTGGGAATCTGCTTCTCCCTCTGACCCTCCCCTCTCTCTCATTCTCTCTTTCTCTCACAAATAAATAAATAAAATCTTAAAAAAAAAAAAAAAAAAACCTAGACAGGGGTGCTATTCTTTTCTTGCAGTAAAAAACTTACCTGCCCCCTTCTGTTTGTGCTCCCGGTATCCCTTAAACAAGCGCTTCTCAGTGGTGTTCAAGTGTTCTGATAAACATGCTTACATGCCTCTCCCCCGAGTTTTGGATGTCTCTAGGGGGCACTAGGTTCCCCCATCACTACAGAAGCTCTGCCCCTGGAACACTTTCTGGCTTTCTTCAAGAGCCCAGGCATCACTTTAACCTGACCTATGTCTTGCTTCGCTGCCCCAAACTTTCCTGCTGGAATCCCACCCCAAATGAATTTCAAAGGGCTAACACCTTCCCCCTCCTCTGCTATTGCTTTTCTCTGAGGTTCTCCTTTGCAGCCTCTCATCATTATTCCATTCCATATTCCAAAATACCACAGAATGAGAAAACAGTTGGGCTTGTTGTTCTTTCCCTAGAGCTTTCTGAGGACGCCCCTGTTTGCTGTGACCAAGAGGGAACTCGGCCACTGGATGACAGACAGAAGCCCTGGGTGGGGCAGCGGGGGCCACGGTCTATGCAGCCAGTGGACAGGCCTGTGGCACAGATCCAAAAGGCAGAACCAGATTGATCGTGCTGCAGGCCAGGGGAGATAGACAGACCCAGAAGTCTCACTGATACCCCGTAAATTCCAGGTGAACCTGCAGGAAGAACTCTGGCACTTCCCTGGAATGTTTACTGCTCAACTGAGAATATTTGCAAGCAACTGGCAAAAGCAAGTCTGTGGCCTGAGATTCGGGCAGTCTAAGAACGTTAATTACGAATAATTTCTTGACGTCCTTCCCCCAAATTTCATGAATAATAACCATGTTGCAAATTAAATCTTGCAGGTGTTTCAAGGGAACAAAGTAGCCAGGTTAATCACTCGATTTGCAGGGCAACTGTTACGCATTTCTTCTGTGCTACTAGGTTCGATAATTAAGTCTGAAACTGAGAAACGTTTCCAAGATATCTTCAAGTTTAATAAAAAGACCAATACAGGAGTGCCCCTTATCCATGGTTCACTTTCCATGGTTTCAGTTATTTGTGGTACACTGTGGTCTAGAAGCAGATGATCTTCCTGATTTATCATCACAAGGTCAAGAGTGGCCTAGCACTACTTCACAACGCCTACGTCTCACAGCATCGCAAGAAGAAGGTCAGTACAGTAAAGATATTTTGAGAAAGAATCCACATTCACGTAAGTTTTATGACAGTATATTATTATAACTGTCCTATTTTATTATTAATTCTTATTATATAGTGTTTAATTTATAAATTAAACTTTATCATAGGTGTGTATGTATAGGTAAAAATATAGTATCAGGAGGGGTCAGTACTATCCATAGGTTCAAGCATGCACTGGGAGTCTTAGAAGGTCTCCCCCAGGGTCAGGGAGGACTACTGTAGTCTAAATAAAAATGTGTCCTCAAATAATATGATACATGCTAATTAGTGATGGGTTTTCCAAAAGGGATCTCTTCAAAGAAAAAAATCTCTGTGAATGTAGGAAATCATTTGAAAGTGAGATAAATGCTTTATTATACAATATTCCCCTCTTTAAATATTTGTTGTTATTATCATCATGATGGCTAGCAATTTAATGATAGGATTTGCAAATGTTGTTTCTCTTTATACCCTTTTAATCTTTAATTCATCCTTTTTGTTATCCCTTATCTACACAGCTTACTTTCCTCCATGGTCTGGTGGTGAACCGCAACATTATGATGTTGAAGAAATATTTCTATCTATTCTTGTTTCAAATTACAGGGAAATTAGACTAAGGAAGCAAAACTTTGGTGTTTTTAGGCAATTGTGTCTGTTACTAAAATATCAATGCCATGAACCCATAAAGAACACTAAAATTTAAGGTCTTAACAAAGAGAAGAAAACAATCATTTGCATTGCCGGCATTGGCCATTTGTCTTGAGTTTTTATTTCCTTCTTGATTTATGGACATGAGTTTAGATAATGAGATATTTTCCCAAGCAGAAGGAAAAAGACCAAACACGGGCTATTTGGAGATGACTATTACTTGTGGTCTTGTTACTCTTATTTTTAAAGAGATAATGATTACAAGGCATCCTCCCTCAGGAAAGACAATTTCTAAGTGTTATTGGGCAAAGTAAAACTGGTGTTTGTGAAACAAAACACGTGAGCATCTCCTGCAAAACCAATAAGACACCTCTGCAACTTTTCAACTCCTAGGCAAATCACTAGGCTAGAAATGTTCCCAAGTCCTTCTCTACTTGTGGCCTCAAAAAGGGGCTGGGAGAAGAGCAAGCTTTTAGTTCCCTGAAAATTTTCCAGTGCATCGAGTAATGAGACGCACGTACCATTGCTCAGCCAATGCCCATAGACTACAAAAGTATTTTTCTTCCCCACTGTTTAAAAACTTTGGAGCCAGCAATGGAGGCTGTTGGGGATAAGGAATCCACAAAATATAATTACAAATTAACACTATCACTTCTTAGAGCCGATGTCCTGAAATGTATAAGCTAGTAGTTAGGTTCCTAAAGTGAATACAGCTGTGACTCACAGTCCCCCTCCTAACAGAAACATCGTGAAGAAAGCCTACGTCTGTGTAGTGATCCAAACAACCCTTCAAATAAAATTGTAAACTTTATTATTCAGTTTAAAAATACAAACTACATGCCCAAAGGGTCAACTTGGCTGGAGTCTACCCACCTTACTTGTTAGGGCCAGGGTTTGAGAGAGACGTATATGACATGACATTCTCAACCTACTCCATCAAACAGACACAGAGACCCAGAGAAAGAAGGGTGCAGAAGTAAATGAAATTTAAAGAGCCAATTTTCAGGGGGCCTTCATTTTGAGAGTTGGGCTATTTTTGTCCTTGTTTTTAGCAGCAAATCAATTCCTGCCTCCATACCCAAGCATTTGTGAAGAGGAGAGCAGGGGAACCGCAGTCACAGCTGTCCAATTTACATTCACAAATGCAGGTGTTGCTCAGACACAAAACAGAGGTCAGCTGAATGCGGCTCCTAATTAGCTACCTTTTCTACTAGGATTTTTCTTTGTAAAGTTATGCATGCAATTTGGGTTCAACTTAGAGACCATTTTTAGATCCCAGCATGCCATCCACCAAGAAGCGGGCTGTCATTATAAAGCATAATTTACAGCATAGTTAACTTTACATGTATTTTAAAATCTACATTACACCTAAGGCGAATTTCTCTTCTCCACACACATTACCCACTCTGTTTTCCATCCCGTTCTGCCTATCTAAAATTTAGTGCAGAATGTAGCCAGAAAATCTTTTATGACAGAACAGGAAGAATTTTGCCCTTTTTCTAAGATTAAGGAAGTCCACAATTTTAATAATGAGGACTAAAGACTTGGTTAAACGGCACAAGAAAAGTAGCTATTCGCTATTGTCTTCAGTGGGAAACACCCTGGGGCTTATTACAGCAGTTCTTAGAAATGGCAGGATGGAGACTGGTATCGAATACAAGCCATTAGGAAACCCAAGCCCTAAATGAAATGACCACAAAATCCTATCAGTTAACAGAAATGCAGCAGCTGTACATGTTTTTGGTAATACAATAGGATATTGTTGCAGAGATAACACTCTTAAAATTTAAAAAAAAATAAAAAATAAAAAAGCATCCAGCAAGCAATGTGACCGCTTTATTCCCCTATTTGAAAAGTGAGAAGGTATAGTGTAGCAGAGCTTTGGAATACATAAATAAGCATGAAGATTGCGGAGAAGACAGGTATTGTATGTACACTAATGGGCTGCTGGGATCAGCTGTCAAAGTCACTGGCTAAACTTGAAGCCACTGTGACTCCCAGCTTCTGCAAGATGTTCAAAGACCTACCCTGGTAATTCCCTGCAGGAAGCAAAAGGTAACGGTCCTCCTCGGATTTTACCTGCCGTACGTATAATCCAAGTACTAATTTTTATCTTGGCTCCCAGTTTTGTATCTTTTAAAACTGCATGCCAGAGAAGTTTAAATTCAGTTCGACCTTAAACTTTATAATGATGTAATATTACACGTTATTTATAATGATATATATTTTTATATACGGCTATTTCAGAGGCTTACTAAAGTCAAGTCCTTTGGCAAAAGATGATACGTATCACAGGGATTGTAACAAATTCATCTCTCTTGATTGTACTCACTACAGGCCGTCCATCAAGATTCAGACCCATAATCCTTCAGAACCATAGAAAGACAAAAACCCCTGTTCTCTAGCCATCTTCTGGGTTGGAATGCAAAGTATTTTGTTGTGGTAAGTAGGGCTTTGAAGATGAAAGCGCTGGGTCCACTCCTGTGATTGTTACCCCAGTGCTCAGCCTTCAAAACGGGAGCCCCCGGATCTCAGAGATCATTTTAATCCTCCTATATTAAAACAAAACGTGTCTCCCAGGCGTTGCTCTAACTGCCTTCCTCTGGCATCTCATTGGCCCCTCCTGAGGGAAGATGAACTCGACTGTTGACTGTCCCAAAAGAATTCCAAACAATTTCCTTACTTGCCTCCCTGTTCCAGTGAAGATTATGAGCCTAATTCTTCGAGACTGCTACTAAAATTCCACCCCGCTGGTTCCTGCAGCCTAATTCTTTCAGCATTATGTTTTTTGGCAGAATGATGTGACCCAAATTTGCAGGAGACAATTTGCTGCAACAGTGCTTCTTGCAATGCAGTGAACCCAAGATTAGCATTCCAGGATTACAAATATCAGACTTTAAAAAAATAATAATAATAATTGTTCGCTTCGAGAAAAGACAGATTTCAAGCTCGTATTATGGAAATGGAAATGCTTGGCAAAATGTGGACAATTTTATGAATTAAAGGAAGCTTTCCAGATCAATGGAAAACAATCAAGAAGTAGCAATTTACTTCAGTAAGTGGTGGCAAAATGCTACAGTGGTTCTTTTAAAGATTACGGAAATAGCTGTGCGTGTCTGTGTGTGTGAGATTGTAAAACCATCATGCATTCCATTTCTCAACACTGGTGGCTGATACTATTCTAAAAGGATATTTTTTTCAGAGCTGAGGTGTCTTAAAATAAAACAAAACAAAAACTGATGAACTATGGCTGTCCCTGTGTTCACCCACCAGGCTGCTCACCAAGGCTTGGCTGTGTGAGCGAATGTTGGTTCAGGTATCCATTATTTCACCTTTTCTTGGTTTCAGTCAACTTGCACATAAGGCATCAAGTGAGACCTGACGTTCTTCTTGATTGGAATTTTGTGGATCAGGTTTTGTAAAGAGCCAGAGCAATATCCCCATTGGGAACAGATATGAAACTGTGTGGACTAAAGCTTTCTGGCCACGCTTCCGTGGCTCGCTCCTCGGCCTGTGTAAGCCGTCTCTACCACTTATCTTTCGTGAACTCTAGCCTACCCCCTCTACTGCTGGAGAGACGCTGGCACCTCCAATGTCACTCGGCTGCGACCACCGCCACCGCGTCCCTCCTCACCCGATTCTCATTCACCCTCTCAGAATCCAAACATCAAGACAGAGAAACGGAAGAACAGGAGACACTGAGAAGGGGATTCCTCATTCCGAAAGGTTAAGAATGACAGAGCAGGAGAACAGACACAACAGAAAAAAATAAAATCAAAGGAAAATGTGCACAGTGTTTTCAGCTAGAAGCCAGAGGCGCATGCGCACGTGGTCTGGGGAGGCCTGCACGGCCGCCTCTCTCTAGTGCTCTTACCTTATTTCTCTTGAAGTAGGCTCGTCGGCAGGCCGCAAAGCACTTCTCGCTGCAGAAGCTTTTCACCTCACTTCCCATACTCAGGGAATAGCGCTTGATTCCCACTTTCTGGCACCAGGCACACATTATTTGTACATTTGACACATCATCTTCTATAATAAAAGTATAAGAAAAATGTTCATATCAGAAGCAAACATCCCTTCAAACTTAGACACACCCTGAGCCTGACAGAGCTACCTGAGGCCAAATTTCAATTTCTGCACCTCACCGCTTTCTCACCTCCGTAGGGGAGCCAGCTCCTGAGGGGAAGACTCAGTGCTTGCTTTCACTCTTTTTTTTTTTCTTTTTTTTTTTTTTTTCTTGGTTGGCTCTTAAGTCTCCAAAAAAACATCATTTACTTAAAAATCCAGAATATGAATGCACACCCAGGAGGGCTCCCGGGGCTTCTTAGCCTGGCAAAATTGCATTTTTCTACCTGGTTAAGCCAGGCCCAGTTTGTCATGAAGCTGCTAAAATGACCCGTTTCCTCAAAGGTGCTGAAAGCCTGTGAGGGCCACACGAGGTGGGACACCCGAGTGCTAACCCACAAATGTGATGTCCTCGTGTGCACCTTGAGGGTCAGGAACCAGGCTCCATCTTGGTCAGCCTGGTGCTCACCACTGTTAGAGGACATGGGGCGGCATTTACCCTTGTGATGTCATGCTTCCCAAGTGGTATGGCTAAGTCAAAAAAGGAAGGACGTGAGTGGCCAGATGCCGCCGATGGAAAGGCCCTAGCCAGGCTCACTCAGCAGTGTCTTATGACAAAACCTTCCTGCATGGGTGTCCTCAGGGAGGCACAGGCCTGATTTAAATTCTCTCCATGTGATGTAGCTCATGTCCCGAAATGGAGGGATGGTAATGGAGGTGTCAGGCATGAGACCTGAGGTCACACAGCCGTAAAGATCATTCTCGGCTAGGCTGGTCGTCCCTAGCAGCTCCTGCAGGACCTGCGGCCCAGGTCATGGAGACGTGCAGAATGACGTTAAGTGGTATGCGAGAATTTTCAATAATTAAAATCCTGCATTTCTTTCCCTTTGCAAGAGAAGAAAACAAATTTTACGGGTGAAACAAGCCCATAATATCACGAATATTACTGCTTAAAGCAAAGAGAGGCTTTTAAAGTGAGTCAGTTAACAAAATATATTGAGTAAATCATAATGCAGGTGATAAGAAGTTCTGACAAAAATGTGACAGTGATATTCAAATGACTCAAGTCTGGGATATACCAGTCTATTTAGGGGTGGGAGCAATAAAAGGAGACTTTAATTAGAAGTCTACAAAATAGGTTCTTGCTGCCTCCTAGGAACTTTTGCTGTATTTTGAGTCTTCTGATCCTCCCAATTGACAATGTATGTACATATGACTGATTGCCATTATCAGCCACATTTCTTCTTCCTTTATGAATTTTTTTTTTTTAGCTCTCCCAGACTCATGCTCCAGACATGAATGGTAATCACAAAATCCCCAATAAGCTCTGGTATAGTGTCATCTGATTTCTGAATAAAATCCCCCAAAGACTAATTGCTAGGCAAGGCCTGGTCCATGAGTTGTTGACATATTCATGGTTCGTACAGTCTGTCATGCAATCATTCCATTTCCAGGGAAAAGATTTGGTTTGAGGCAGTGCGGTCATCAGCCTGCAAAATTAGAAGCAAACTAATTTGTAGTGCAGTGATACGGCTCTTTTTCCCCTGAGTATCATCACTCAGAACTATGGGCAGCATTTTATTTACCTTAATGGAATAAATATTGTCATTTTAATGACCACTTTTTTTTTCACAAATTACATAATGTGATCCGTTGTTAATTACCAGATGAGACTTGTAAAAATGACCTTTGATATTAATCAAACATTTTTGATAACGTAACTTTCTTTAAATAGAGTCATAACACAAATTCACATGTCGTACAATTACTGCATTTTATAATTTGTCCTAGTCAAAGAAAGCTTTATTTCTATTTTATATGGTCCCTAATATGGTGTCTGTCTACACATAGACATTTTACATGAAATGTCTATAGACATGAAATGTTATAGACATGAAAACTGAACAAAACTCTATAATTTACCTCAGGGTATGAAGGAGATTTTTTTTTTTAATTAGATTAGAAATAGTATATTTTAAAAATAATCATCTGTCATTCCTAACTAATGAGAACTACCGGTTTCTATTGTTCCCAATTGATTAGCTGCTTTAAAATAGTGAAGTCCTAAAAAAGAAGATGATACAGCAGAATGCTCCCCAATGATCCGTTGGCAATATGTTTGATTCTGGTGAAATCTGAAAGGAAAAGAAATTTTTATGGGGGAAATTACTTGGCCTCCAAGTTCAAAAAAGAGTCCCTACTTCCCAGTGATCCTCTTTAGAACAACCACTCGGTTCCCCTTGTTGTTCCTTCCCTTGGATTGTCTTGTTTGAGAAACAAAACCTAAAATCCTTCCTTCTAGATCTTTAATGGATACAAATAAGATAAAATAAGATAATCCACCATAATGGACTAAAATTGAGATGGAAAAGGGAAGAGAACAAAGCACTAATGAGGCGGGCACACAGCCTGGCAGGAAGGAAGGAGGCTGGGGAGAGGGCAGCTCGCCATCGCCCTCACGCTTCCCTCCATCACCACCAGGCAGAGTAGCCGGTCAGTTTTTCAAGAGGAGGCAAGGATTCTCTCTTACAACAGACCTAACAGAGAAACAAAAAGTGGAATTTTAAGGGAGATTGTTTTTACAAATCAGCTGTACTAGAAAGCAACAATATGAGAAGATGAGACAAAAGAAATTGTGCACTTTTGTTTTGTATGTGGCAGTTGGAAAACTCTTAGAATGGTGGTTAGCATCTGTCTTGTTAAATAATTCAGTATTCCCATCCGTTTCTCATAAAATTCCATTTCATAAAGGCAAACACTTGGGAAAAAATTCCATTGGATTTCTCCTTTTCTGTCATCAAACTGTTAGCAAGAGCTGGTGCTCCAAAGATGGGAAAACATTTTCAGATAACTCAGATACTCCAGTCTTATAAAAGCCATTTTTATTCATGTTATACTTAAGAAACTAAGAACTATAATTATCTAAGTTAATTTTTCAGCTACAACATACCTCAAAATTCGGGCCCTAGACATGAGATGGTGTCCCATCTTAAATGGGTATAACTGTACCCCTAGCAAAATGAGCTTTTCTTAAGTGCTTAAAACCAAAGGGATAGGCTTGTCTCAACAACCACATTTTTTAAAAATCTGAAATCTGGTAATTATATGCATGCTTGTCACTGGCAACATAGAAGGCCCCAGCATTTTAGCTTTTCTAACTTGATCTGCTGTAAAAAAAGAAAAATTTATTTAAAAAAAATATTTCTTTGAACTAAGGAAAACCTGATTTCCTATCTTATATTTAGACTAAAGACTGTGCCATTAGAGACTTGAGATTACCTCAAAGAAGACTGGTGTTACAGATTTTTCCTTACAGCCGTTAGCTGAGTCTTTTTCATAATGAACAATGCAACAACAAATGCAAAATATTTACAGCATTAAGTCACATTCCCAAGGCCAATAGTTTGTATAACATGATAAAATTTTCATATGATAATACCATATAAATATGCATCAATCAAAATATGCATGTTTCTATTAATCATGAAAATTTTGTACCACTTTTTTAGGATTTAATTAAGCAAAATGTTTAGGGCATTTTCTTTACAATCTCGTGTTCAAAGAGCTCAAGAACATTATTCCATTTTTACATCCCAGAAGAAGAAGTTCAGATTAATTACTATGAGATGAAATCAAAATTATATTTATTTATCATCATGCAGAGAAGTATGAGATCAAGCATTTCTGGAATGCCTTGCTGAAATTGTTTGAGAAACTGCCTTTTCTGGTGACTTTCAAATATAAGGACAGCCATTGGTCGATGGCATTCTAGGGGCAGTTGAATTGATTATGAACACGCATACTAGCTTAACTGACCAGAGCACAAAGAAAATCAGGAGGGTCTTAATGGACCCCAAGGGATTAAACTGAGGATTTACCACCCCTTTGTAACTTTCATGAGAGTCCAAGACTTAGGACAAAATCTGAAAGGATTTGCTGGTGATGTTTCTCTCCTCCAACAGTTCCTGGAATACACACATCCAGATAATCATTTCAAGATTTGAATTATATTTGAGACAAGTTGCAAGGCAGTCTGAAAGGACTCCTGGGTGTTCTCCACACCATGAAAGGACAGTACAGCACGGGTAGCATTCTGTCACTCTATTTGTCAGAGTAGCTATATTAAAGAACACAGATGAAGACATAGGCTGGAAGGCAGGCAAGAAACTAGGGTTGAAGTTTGCTTTCTTTGTAGCCCTTCTTGGAATAATTCAACTCCAAAAATTTTGATGCAATCCCATTCAAAAGCCTCTACAGAGTCCTACAGAAGCTTTTGTAAAATTCTTTAGGTTCTAGAAGTGAACATACAAGGAGACCTGGGGAAAATTTGGAACACTGAGCCCAAAGGAAAGTAATCATAACTAGCCATCATTCAGTATTTCCTGGTGGCAGGCACAGTGCAAAGTTCTTTAGATCTATCATTTCATCTTAATCACAACTACTGTTCCCCAGACAGATATTAACTGATCCCCTCTGTACCGATGGGTAAAGTGAGGTTTAGAAGGTTAGCAATTTACTCCAAATCACAGAGCCAGTACATACCAAAGCCTAGACTCCAGAGCCCAGGCTCTTGACTACAACATCTTAGAGACCAGGGCCTTTCTGGAAGCATGAGATTACACTCCATCCACATGGACTTCCCTCTGCAAAAAGGACTAAAAGCTGTCACAAGATTCTGTTACTTACACAGCCCCCTGCTCCATGACACACTAATAGACAAAGAAAATGAAATCAAAAAGGTCAAAATGTCTTTGAGGAGACAGCTCAAGTGTTATTCAATCAATATTTGTTGATTGATTTTCAAAAAAAAGTTAAAGGCTCACAATGCAAGCCTTTATTTCTTTATGACTATGAGACTTGGATTTGCTGCATTCTGTCTGAACTTTCACCAGCAAGTGCCACTTATACATTAAACAAGGAGCCAGAGCCAATAATACCTGGATCTCAGGAAGCAGTCATTCTACCCACAAGCAAGGAGTACTCTTCCCCGTTTTCTGTTTAGTCAGGAGGGGGATCACAGCAAGACATGGATTGATTTTCCATGTGGGTGAAGCAGGGAATCACTTACATCTGTAATTCCAAAGATGCCACTAAGAATATCCTAGCTTCAAAAATTATGCCACAACTCCTCACTAACAGTAAATTCTACCATTAGAGAGTAATTTATATGGCCATATACTTTTTATATCCCATTAAAACACAAATTCCCTAAAAGCAGTAAAATTCAGTAAATAGTTGCCAATTATGACTTATGCTTTAAAATCAGTGGTTCTTTCTGAAAAACGAGTTTTCACAGAGAATGGGGAAAAGGGCTGAGAACAAGGTTTTAATGAGAGATGTGGAGGGCAGAATGGGACAGGTTATGGTATGAGAAGCCTGTGGTCACTCACTGCTTTGCTGAAGTCTAGCCCTGGGCATACAGATAGAGCTGAGGCCAACCAAGCAAAGAGTGGACTGGAAAAATACTATCTGAGCATACAATAGCTCTATCTCCAGACTGCCTTTTAGATGAGAATATTAAAAAGTAGGAGTTGAAGGAAGTGGGAGGAATAGCATATAGACAGGGACCTCTGGAAAAGAAAAGCAACAGGCAGATCCACTTAACACTACCTCAAGGGGATGAATTTTTTTGGTTTGTTTGTTTGTTTGAGTGAATGAGGTAACCCACGCTGCTTTGCAAACCCTCAGTCGCTATTATTTGAAAGACAATGTGATGGAGTGCCAGGAACCAGAGACAGAGGACTTAAGTGAGAGTACTAATACTGCAACATCCAGTTGTACAGCACTCTAGTTGAGTGACCCACAGTCACTCAAGGGACAGTAATGCCCACCCTAACCATAGTTGCGGTGAGAATGAAATGATAGAGAAGCAGCCACATCCTACATGTAAATGAGCCTGCCTTAGGATTACTAGCAACTAGAGCTGCAAGAAAAGGGAAAGGTCAGCTTAATACATTCTGGAGAGGTCGGATGACCAGGCTCCGGTTTCCTCAATCAAATCCGGGTCACCATATGCACTCTGGAGAGGACCGGATGACCAGGCTCCAGTTTCCCCAATCACATCCGGGTCACCCATATGCACTCTGGAGATGTCCGGATGACCAGGCTCCGGTTTCCTCAGTCACATAGCCCCTCCCCATGGATGACATCTGCAGAACCACTATCTTTGACTACAAATAGCAACCCAGTTAATTGGTTAAATTTCACTAACTCAGACTATTTAAGAGTAAAGCCATTACATTTAATAAAAGCTTCACTTACAGTTATTCTTTTTAAAAATTACTTAACTTGAATTAATAGTTGACAAGGTGTTGCCAAATATATCACTGTACTGCCAGATGTTCTGTAATTAATAGATGGGAATTCTTGGTAATTATTACATCAACTAGCTACACATGGGTGGATCTTCCTAAGTGCCTGAGAAGTTTGCTCTTTTAAAAAGTATCATAGTAACAACTGAAAATCTCTGCCACCTTGGTAACTGAACTATCAAAAATTGCCAAATAATAGAGTCTGAATGAATACAATTTTATTGGACTTATTTCCCGTTAAAAGGTTAAGTACAGGGGCGCCTGGGTGGCTCAGTTGGTTAAGCAACTGCCTTCGGCTCAGGTCACGATCTCAGACTCCAGGAATCGAGTCCCACACCAAGGTCCCTGCTCAGCAGAGATTCTGCTTCTCCCTCTGATCCTCTCCCCTCTCATGTGCGCACTGTCTCTCTCTCTCACACTCTCATTCTTTCTCAAATAAACAAATAAAACCTTTTTTAAAAGAGGCTAGGTACAATGAAATCATAGAGGTTCCATACAACTATGATTCTTCATAGTACCAAAAATTACCCCTATTTTTTTCTTTTGGAAATAAAGCCATTTGAACTGATTTCAAGAATTATTTATTATTATTATTTTTTAAAGATTTTATTTATTTATTTGACAGAGAAAGCAACAACAAGAGCAGGAACACAGCAGGGGGAGTGGGAGAGGGAAAGCAGGCTTCCTGCTGAGTAGGGAGCCCGATGCATGGCTGAATCCCAGGACCCTGGGATCATGACCTGAGCCAAAGGCAGACACTTAAGGACTAAGCCACTCAGGCACCCCAAGAATTTTTTTTATGTTTTCGGCTGAGGTGATTTCAAGAATTTAAATGGTCCACGCCCCTCTAAATAGAGTGGTTCTTAACCCCAAAATAAAATCGAAATCTTGGGCACCTAGGTGGCACAGTCAGTTAAGCGTCTGCCTTCAGCTCAGGTCATGATCCCAAGGTCCTGGAATTGAGTTCTGAGGTGGGCTCCCTGCTCACGGGGTGGTGGGGGGGGTCTGCTCTTCCCTTTCCCTTTGCCCCTCCCTCAAGCTTGTGCTCTCTCTTGCTCACTCTCTCTCTCTGAAGCAAATAAATAAAATCCTCAAAATAAAATCGAAATCTCTCTACAAAAACTAAAATTTGGGTTCCAGTAAGTAAAAGGAATGAGCACACTGTACATAAAATGACAGCAAAATTACAGAATTTAGTTTTAAAATTCTAATGGAATATTCCTAGCCTATTTTTAATTTTGTGTGTGTGTATATATATATATGATACATATATCTGTGCAGAAATGTGTGTGTATATATGTAAAACATGTGACTCCAGGATGAATTAAACATCTACATGCTGGTCTTTGCTCTAGACAACTAGTCAAGAACAACCAGTTGAATAAGACACAGCCCCGTTCCCAAGAACAGAAAGAAAATAGTGTGCCTTATTATATGACAGGCAGATTGTGGTAAGAGAGAGGTTCGAAAACCTGTTAGAAGCCCAGAAAGTACAGCGTTTGAGTGGGGTCTGGAGGGGGAGAAAGTTCGAGAGGAGAAGGGAAAGGACAGAGGAAAGCAGGAGCCAGGGCATGGGGCTCAGGGGTGGCAAGGAGTCCTGAAGTTGCCCCATTCACCAGGATTGCAAGAAGAGAAAAGTAGATCAGACTGGGGCCTGAGCAAGGAACCCCTTGAAGGATGTTTGGCAAGGCGATGGAAGGGGCTCACCCTTATTCCACAAGTAATGGAGAGCTCCTGAATGTTTCTTAGTGGAAGATGACAGGATCAGAGACATGCCGAACAATGTTACTCCAGCAGGCTGGATCGGAATTCAGAAAGACTGGAATCTCGTTCTGCATCTGGGAGCCTCAGTAAGCAACAAGGCAGCAGGCTCCAAGTCTCCTTTGCCTTTGTGTGTTCAGCGCCTAGCACATAGCAGGGCTTAAACTATGTTGAATAAATAAATGGACACATGGATGGATGGACAGATGGACAGATAGAGAGGGAAGGAGATGAAGCTTGGAACCTTCAGAGTGACAGTAGAAATGAAAAGACTTAACCGATTGCCTTCATCAGTTCGTCTCCCTGTGTTTCGTGTCAAAAAAGACCGGGGAAGGGACGTTTGGATGGCTCAGTCAGTTAAGTGGATGCCTTGGGCTCGGGTCATGATCCCAGTGTCCTGGGATCAAGTCCCACATTGGGCTCCTTGCTCAGCAGGAAGCCTGCTTCTCCCTCTGCCTTTGCCTGCCACTCTGCCTACCTGTACACTCACTTGCTCTCTCTCTCTGACAAATAAATAAAAATAAAATCTTAAAAAAATACATTTCTTAAAAAACAAAAACAAAAACAAAAAAACTGGGGAAAAATCCAAAGAGTTCTTTGAGAAAATGGGCTGTGAGTCAAAGTTAAACAGTGAATTTGCTTTACTTTCAGGGTCCCTTCCTCATTTATTTTCCCAACATTCAAACAAGGAAAATAGAACAAGAGATCCCATAAGCCTCAAGACAGTAATTCTCTCTTGAATACCATTCTGAACTGGGATTCTCTAACAAGACACTACTAAGCAAATGTGTATAAAGTTTCTCGGCATTAACTGGAATTTCTCCCCATAATTTCCCTGATTTGCCACTGAAGGGACTCCTGAGTCTCCTGGACAATCTCACTACACGTCTCAGCACTCACTGTGGAGAGTCGGTCTTTCCTACATAATCACCCCAAGAAACTGGAATAAGAAAGGAAGATGGTAGAACTTAAGAGCCAAGAAAACCTCCATGCAACATTACCCAAAGCACAATCCACAGAATACTAATCCCAGGAGACATTTAAATGGGTGTTATTATTAAAAAGGCTTCCATGGTTAAATACTTATGAAAACATTGGGCTAAAGAAAGTTAAATAATAGACCCTTTACCGTGAGCCTTTTTGGTTCCACCAGTGTATAACTAGGAATCCTAAAAGAGGGAGATAGAATGCTATATTTCACAAATCTGACCATGGACAGAGAATCCACAAGACTGGGCTTCTAAGGAAGCCTTCCCTGGATGTGCTGTTCTATTGCCCTCCATTAGCACTGAAGCATGAACACTTCCACATGGGTCATCAATTATCAGGCAAATCTCTCTTTTGCCCAGAAATGGGTCCTCCATTGCCAGGAGCTTTGTCCACACTGGGCAAAAAGACAAAGCCTGAAGCCATGTGCCCAGTGCTAGGTGGGCTGACCAGCACCTACTGGTCCTCAATAAACACCACCAGACGGAACAAAGACATCCATGGTTCACAAAGTCCTGTCGTATCTGCTCCATGCACTCCATACAAAGAAGGCAACCCTTTTCCTGCAAAGTCCTACAGAAAAAAATAGCAGAAATGAATAATAAGGCAATGGGAGAGCAATACTGGTCTTAACACACTGAAAAATTCATGTCGACCAGGTGGTTGCCATGGACAAAGAGCTCAAGTAAAATCCTGTCCCCCGTTCCTGAGCCCTGCATCTGACCCTATGACCAAGCCAAATGCCTTGGGACAATGATACTGCAATCATGGGTTTGCTCTCCACTGGACCTCTCTCCTACATGGCTGAGGTCCACTCCCTGATCCCCAGCACCTAGCTAATAGATGCACGTGATTCGGGAGCAAGGTCAAAATGTATGCACCGGGGCGCCTGGGTGGCTCAGTGGGTTAAGCCGCTGCCTTCGGCTCAGGTCATGATCTCAGGGTCCTGGGATCGAGCCCCGCATTGGGCTCTCTGCTCAGCGGGGAGCCTGCTTCCTTCTCTCTCTCTCTCTCTCTGCCTGCTTGTGATCTCTCTCTGTCAAATAAATAAATAAAATCTTAAAAAAAAAAAATGTATGCACCAGCAAATCCATCACTGCTGGAAAAGAAATTCCAAGCCCCTGCTCCATAGAGAGGGGCATCATCTCCAAAGAAATACAAATGACACCATTTTAGGACTAAGGGGTCAAGCTGCTCTACATAGGAAGCCAGAACAAGAAAAGCACTCCCATCACCTACTATTTACAAAAAAGATAAGATCCCAGCCCTCAAGGAGCTTCCTATGGCTGTCCCCAGTGTAAAATGTCAAGGTGAAATAGAAAATGACCATGGAAAAGTCAGCCCTGCTCCCATGGCTCTATCACCACTCAGAGGTCACAAAAGCCAGGTATTTTTGGTGACGACAGAGAGGGATATAAACAGCCCCACTTGGGGGGCGGGGCAGGGAGCATAAGCAGCCGCAACATGACTGATTAGCAGGCCAAGTCCCACCTCTTGGCATTAGGGGCAGTCCAGGCAAGCAGCATACGGTGCCAAGATTACCATTCAAGGGGAGGTAAATTTATGAATTAGAGACTGGTGTCAAAGGGACACCTGAGTGCAATAGGTTGAAGAGTAGGTTGAAGTTCAAGTTCAGTAGGTCGAATAGTAGGAAGAACTTCACTCAAATAAATCTGTTAAAAGAACCAAGATGAACCTACTGGAACACTGCCAACAATAATTTACTTTCCTCTTCACCTTTCCATCTTGAACTATTCATTGAGATTTCTTGAATGAGAGCAACGAATGATTGAGGAACTCTCTGAAGGGGTCCCATGGTGATCCCCACTGGGGAATGTTTTGGCATGAGATATCACATGCCAGAGGTGTCCAGCTATAGTAAAGGTGGAGGAGGGCCACACCAAAAGGAAATCTTTGAGAGTCTTTTCTTCTCTCTGCATACTCCCTTTGGTCCATTTTGGCTATGTACTCCTGTGATTCCAGTTAGCATTCAGAAGGCGAAGAGTTCCAAATCAACATAGCTACCTTTCCTGAAATATTATTTCCAACTATCTCCCAGAATCTAAATCCATCACGTCCAAAGCTGCACACCCCCCCTCCCCATTACTGCCCCTTTCCTGTGTTTCCCCACTCGGTTTTTGCCCCTACCATCTATGCAGCTACCTGCAAGCAGAAATCTGGCATCTTTCCTGCTTCTTCTGTCCTTCCCACCTCCCACATTCTGATTATTCACCAGCTCCTCCTAAATATTTTTATAATATACCCACATTCATTCAATTCATGCATGCATTCATCAATTCATTCAATAAATAAATAAATATTTGCCAAGTCTAACTATGTACCGGGAACTGTTCTAGATGCCCATATTTATGGAGTTTACTGCTGTCCATTCCAGTGAAGCCACCAACACCTCTGGCCCATCCTATAGGAAGCCTTCTTGCTCATTCCTGTCCAGTTCCTTCCCTCCATTCAGGATATGAGAAAGTCCTCTAAAACCCAAGTCTGATCACTGCTCTCACCTGCTCAAAACACTCAGTGGCATCCACTGCCCTCAAGAAGAGCTTGGACTGCCTCAGCATGACCTCAATGAGCAGACCAGCCTCTCAGTTTGTCCACTCTCTGGGCTCTGGCTTGTTCGACTTTCTTTGAGGTTCTCACTCTTCTCTGAGCCTTTCCATGTGCTGCTTCTTCAACCACAACCTCAAAATCATCGACTAATTCAGTCCTACCGCCCTTTCATTCTCTTACTTTAAACCTCATCCTAGGGAGGCCTTTCTTGACCCCAAACCTGGTCAGATCATGCAACACTCTGGACTTGATCACCACCAGATGGGACTGAGATTTCTTTTTAATGTCTGTCTCCGCCAGCAGACTGAGAGCCAGTTAAGACAAGGACCATGTCTGGTTCACTAGAATGAAATGTCTGACTTTGGACTTCAGCATAAGTGGCAGGAAAAGCAGAATCCTTACAAGGTGCACCATGGGTGGTTGGATGCCCAAGGTGGGGGTGAGGGTGGGGATAGGGGAGGAAGCCAAGGACACCATCTTCGGTAATCACTCAGAACAAAGTTGCTTTAGTGGGAAACACCAGTGAAAAGCCCCAGAACAGAATGTGATCGTTATTTCCACTTGCCTTGGCCAAGTCCATGAACTAAGTCTTCTCAATTTAACAGAAACTTTGAGAAGTCAGCATTGGGAATGTCCCTAGAATAACAAGAATTACCAACTTCACCATCACTTCTCTCTTAACCAAACTTTATTTATATCCTCAAATAAGTAATAGCAAACAGTTCAGTTGGGTCTAGGCTAATCCCAGAAATATATCCACCCTCTACAAGCAAAGAAAAATACAGCTGACATTTCCTCTTATTTCCTGTTAGCATCTTAGCACCTTGTTGACCTAGGGACAGGGTTTTCTGGAATCCTAACTAGGTCATACCCCTAGTTGCAGGCTATGTCAGGGATCAGGGCTATGTGACTTAGAATCCATGTTTAGACAGTGTCCCCAGTTCAGAAGTGAGTTCTGGCCCTGGCTCTGCCATTAATGCAACTTGGTGACCTTGAGAAGGTTGTTTAGCCTCTCAGCTTCATTTCAGCATCTGTAAAAGAGAGAATTTAACTAGATCATCCCTGAGGTCCCTTCTAACTAAAATTCTAGGAGTCTAAATCTGTCAAAATAACAAGATTCATTTAAAGGAGGGCATCCAGAGGATATTCTTTTTCTTTTTCTTTTTTTCTTGAAGTCCTGACTTAATTTCTTCCCTTTTTACCCTTCTGTATGGCCACCACTATTGTCCCTTGCCATTTCCACAAGAGGCTTAGAAAATTCTTTGACTGATGGGATAACTTTAAAAGTAGCCCTTTCTGAGCTCTCCAGTATTTGCACCACCATGAATCTGGTAGTTTCTTTTTACTCCTTTATTAAATATTTATGCTTCACTTTAAAGGGAAACAATATGAATGTCCATAAAATTTTCCATTGATGCCTGATCTTTCACTGTGGACCTCCACATGCATATTTTATCACGAGTTTCCAAGAAAATAGACTCTGAGACACAGATTTGCATGCAGGTGGCTTATTGGGCATGTGATTCCAGGAAGTAAGAATGAGGGGCACAGGAAAAGAACCTGGGGAGGAAGAAGAGCCAATACAATGAGGTATAACCAATGGGAAGTGGTGTTCAACCATAAAAAACATTCTTTGGAGTATATGAAATACATTTCCTAGCTATTTGCCCAGGGGACAAAAGAAGGAAGAGTTTATTCACCAACTCTCATGCCCCACTGACCCAGCGTGTTCATTCCTCTACACTCCCGGTTTGCACGCGTGTATGTGCCAAAAGGATTTCCATGATGCCCACACTGTCATATCAGAGAAGCCCCACAGCAGGAAGCTACAGACATATGCCACAAGTGTGAGGCAAGGCCCTTTCAGAATGCACAGGCCTAAGCTGTCAAAGGACCACTGCAATCACTGGACTAAGAGGTGGGACTAAGGGAATCCAGAGACAGGCTCAAGAGGTGTCCCATACACAGAGCTGTCATCACTGTGGAGTCTGCTTTCCCAACCATGGCACTATTGATATTGTCAGCCAGATAATTCCTTGTTGTGGGGCTGTCCCCTGCATTGTAGGAAGTTTAGTGCCATGGCTGGCCTCTACTCCCTGTATGCCAGTAACTTCCTCTCTCCCAGCTGTAGCAACCAAAATATCTTCAGCTATTCCCAACTATCCCCTGGGAGGCAAAGCAACCACTGGGGTAAAGTATTGAATATCCTATTTTTGTCACTCACCCGGTACCACTTCATTTCTCTCTACTTACATCATATCAAAAGCTGCTCTCAAGTAGACCACTTGGGGAGGTATTTATGTCTTATACCTGCATCTTAACTTTCAGGTCTCACTGTGATATATTTCATGTAAGTAGATGATAATGCCTTAATAATAAAGAATGAGGAGGTTTTAAATAGTTGATTTAAACAGTTGATTTTGATTAGTCTATAAACAGACTAGAGATGGGGGGAAATGCTGAAATTGTATTCTAGGATATAGTTAACTAAATCAGGAAGAGTTAAAATTTAAAAAAACAAAAAACAAAAAAAAAAAAAAAAAACACTTTTTTTCCAAACTCTAAGTCTCCAAGTAAAGGACTCAAGATTTTTTGAGACAAGGATCTTTTCCCGCAATAATGTACATGAGGGTAGGGTCCTTATCTAACGGGACTCATGTCCTTCTGAGAAGAGACGGCAGAGAGTTTGTATCTCTCTCTGCCACATGAGAACACAAAGAAGGTTAACTGATTGTAACCACACAGTTTTTAACAGATACCAAGCCTAATGTTGTTGATCTTGGACTTGCATTCTCCAGAATTGTGAGAAAATAAACTTTGGCTGTATTTAGTTATGGCAACCCAAGCTGATGAATATATTTGTCATAAATCCAGAATCTGTTCATATTTGTTTCTGAACTCCACCACAGTGATTTATATGTGTACCCTTTTATCATTATTTCATTGTCTCTTTTTAATACATTAGAAATCATTTATTATTGCTCATGGGGTCTGTGAGTTAGATATTTGGGAGTAGTTTAGAGCAATTCTAGCTCAGAGTTGTTCATGAACTTACATCCAATGTCTCTCGGGGCTGCAGTCATCTGAAGGCTTGAATTGGGCTGTGGGACCCACTTCTAAGGCAGGCAACCACAAGGCTGGCAAGCTGGTGCTGGCTGTTGATGGGAGACCCCTTCCTGTCCACATGAGCCCCTCCACAGGGCTGCTTGAGTTTCCTCATGTTCCCTCAAAAATGAACAATCTGAGAGAACTAGGCAAAAACTACAATAACCTTTTATGACAGCCCCAGAAGTCAGTCACATAAACCAGCCCTGATTCAATGTAGAAAGAAATTACCAGGAGACCAGGATCATTAAGGCCATTTTGGAACATGGCTTCCAGAATTTCATTTATCTGAAGTCCAAAAACAGGCAAATAATAAACTATATTACTAGTGGGGCGCCTCTGCAGGTGTTAAAACTGTAGAAGGAAATAAGGCAAAGATGGCCGTAAAAGTGGTTACCTCTTGAATGGAAAGTTGTGAGTGGACAAGGATCATTATTTGTGGGAAAAAGATACATGTATATTTTATGCACTTTTACATGTATATTTTAAGTCAAAAGAGAATTGACATGAGAAACACGAAGTGTTCTTTTCTCTCTTATGCCTCAAACACAGATGAGGCTTAAAGTATGTTCAAAAGAAGATTAATAACAACCATACAATTAATACTGATAATAACATAAACTTATTTAATTATTAATTAATTATTCTAGGTCTTACAATGACTGTTGGGATCTAGTAGTATAAGTCTTCCTTTTATTTTTTTTCTTCAAGATTGTCCCAGCTAATTTTGCCCCTTTGCATCTCCATGTAAATTCAAAATGCAGGTTTTTAATTTCCACAAAATTTTATGCTGGGATTTTTATCCAAATTGAATATATAGATCAATTTAGGAAGAATCTGTCCTTTTAGAATATTATTCACCAATCCATAAACATGGTGTGTCCCTCCACTGATTTAGGCCTTCTTTGATTTCTCTCGGCAATATTTATAGTTTCCTATATAACAATCTTGCATATATTTTGTTAGATTTTTTTTTTTACCCTGAGTTTTTCATGGTTTAATGCTATTTTAACTGGTATTTTTAAATTTTGTTTTTTTACTATATTTGTAGCTGCTATATAGAGAGATAATGGATTTGGGAGTACTGCCTATGTTTAGAGACCTTGATAAATGTACTCATTAATTATAATAGCTCACCTGTACAGTGATGGAAAAGGGATGGTTGTAAACAAAATGCTATTTTTACATTTCAAATCTT